>NC_082668.1:87380195-87683225 GCF_025265405.1 Mesoplodon densirostris
AATGCCTGTGCTATGGCCTGATTGAATACAAAATGGTGATTCTCACAATGACTTTTTTGGGGTACTGCTATGGATGATGGCGTGCCCAGGGCATGTGGTCTGAAGTTGTAACTTGGAGCTCACCATTTGTTTTGTTTTATGTTGGACTACTGCAAGTGACTACAGTTTTTAGTTTTAATTAAAAAAATAACAACTAATATTTATTTCCTAGTATGAGTTTATTACTTTACCTGGTTTACATCGTATAATCCTCTTATAAGCCCTGTGTGGTAGATATTAATTTTCCCAATATTTTACAGATGATACTAAGGATAGAAAATTTAGGAAATGCACCTAACTTTACAAATAAAATAATAAGGTAGGCATAAATAATAAGGTAGGCATTTAGAACCAGGTTTCTTGATCTCCTAATAATTTCTTTGATCTCCTATTTTAAAGCAAGTATCATGAGCTCATACTGTGTGTGTATATATATATATATATATATATATATGGTTTTATATGCAGCCTTTTGCTATGTAATGATATAATCTGAACATTTTCCATGTAATTAAACTTATTCAAAAGTGTTTTCAGTGGCTGCACATTATTCTACGCTTTGGATATGGCATAATTCATTTCACTAGTCCCCCTATTATTGTTGGATACTTAAGCTGTTTCCAGTTTGTGTATATAAATCTTCCAATTACTGATGACTTCCTAAGGAATGTTCCCCAGAAGTGGCATTTCTAAGCCCAAAGATAAATATTTTAGTGTTCTTTATAGATACAAATCACCAAATTGGTTTTGGGAAAGATTATATTCATTTGTATTTCCTTATTAGCATGCAGATTATTATTATTTGAGGAAATCTTTTTCTTTGAAAGTTGAAAAAAATGTTACTCTTGTAATGTGTGTTTTATGTTACTCATTATGAACTTATTTCAAATATTTATTATTAATCACTTGTATTTCACTTTCTGTGAATTCATGTATATTATCCTACTGGGATGAGCTTCTCAACTTTTTGGGTAGGAAATGGTGGCCTTTGATTTTTTTTTTTAATTAGGATGGTTTTGTATTGTCTGTTTCTCTAGTCATGTGTTTGTACTCACTTCTTTCTGCCTCCTGCCTCTCCTCCACAACCTAAGTCCTCATCATCAGGAAGGAAGCTTCTCAGATTCTATTTATACATACTGGAAAGGATACATGCAAGAGGATGAGGTAGATAATATCCTGACTTTATTATGGAAGATGGGGCAGAGAGAAAGGGCTTGGAATAAGTTTCAGGAATTAAGAATGAGTGGGTTTTGGGACTTCCCTGGGGGCGCAGTGGTTAAGAATCTGCCTGCCAATGCAGGAGATATGGGTTCGATCCCTGGTCCAAGAAGATCCCACGTGCCGCGGAGCAACTAAGCCTGAGCGCCACAACTACTGACCTTGCACTCTAGAGCCTGCAAGCCACAACTACTGAGCCCACGCACCACAGCTACTGAAGCCCGTGCGCCCTAGAACCTGCACACTGCAACTACTGAGCCCACGTGCCGCAACTATTGAACCTGCATGCTGCAACTACTGAAGCCTGTGTGCCTAGAGCCCATGCTCCGCGACGAGAGAAGCCACCGCAATGAGAAGCCTGCACACCGCAACGAAGAGTAGCCCCTGCTCGCCACAACTAGAGAAAGCCTGCGCACAGCAACAAAGACCCAATGCAGACCAAAAAATAAATAAATAAATAAAAACAAAACTTAAAAAAAAAAATGAATGGGTTTTTTGAAGGAAAACTCAGAAATAGAGCCTAAACACCTTTATATTGTTTCTCTGAACATTTGGATAAAAGCGACTTATTAGACTAAACATTAGGGAAATGCAAATCACCCCACAAGTGTTAGGATGGCTACTATAAAAAAAAAGAAAAAGAAAAGAAAATAACAAGTGTTGGTCATGATGTGGAGAAATTGGAACCCTTTGCCTTGTTGGTGGGAATGTAAAATGATACAGCCACTGTGGAGAACAATATGGAGTTTCCTCAAAAAATTAAAAATAGAATTACTATATGATCCAGCAGTTGCACTTCTGGTATATGCCCCAAAGAATTGAAATGCGGGTCTCAGAGATATTTGTATACCCATGATCACAGCAATATTACTCACAATAGCTAAAAGGTAGAAGCCACCTAAGTGACCGACAGGTGAATGGATAAACAAAATGTGGTATATACATGCAATAGGATATGATTTAGCCTCAAAAAGGAAGGAAATTCTGACACATGTTACAACATGGATAAACCTTAAAGACATTATACTAAGTGAAATAAGCCAGCCACAAAAAGACAAACACTGTAAGATTGCACTTACGTGAGGTAGCTTGAATAGTCAAATGCATAAAGACAGAAAGTAGAATGGTGGTTGCCAGGGGCTGGAGGGAGAGGGAAATGGGGAGTTATTGTTTCATGAGTATTCTCATGTACTTTCATCAGTTTTGCAAGATGAAAGAGTTCTGGAGATCAGTGGTGGTAATGGTTGCACAATGTGAATGTACTTAATGCCACTGAACTGTACACTAAAAATGTTGAAGATGGTAAATTTTATGTGTATTTTACCACAATTAAAAATAATAATAATAGAAAAAAAGAAAATTCACTGACTAAAGAAAAAGTCATTTACTAGAAATACCTGATTTCATTTTCTGGACTTGACAGTTTTCTAGTTATTAATAAGTACCACTTCCGTGAAGGGTGATGGAGGAAAGGTTGAAGGCCAGAGAGCACTCAAGTACCCTGGGCCTTTTTTGTGTTTTTTGTTTGTTTGTTTGTTTTTGCGGTACGGGGGCCTCTCACTGTTGTGGCCTCTCCCATTGCGGGGCACAGGCTCCAGACCCTGTGGTCATGGCCCACGGGCCCAGCTGCTCCGCGGCATGTGGGATGTTCCTGGACCAGGGCACGAACCCGTGTCCCCTGCATCGGCAGGCGGACTCTCAACCACTGCACCACCAGGGAAGCCCCCCTGGGCCTTTTTTGAAAAGCACTTCAACCAAACAACCTCCTTCAATCTATTTATCGATATAACAATTTAATAATTGGCATGTCCAGAAAAGGAAAGCAAAGTGTCTTTGGAAAAGCACACTGTATAGTTTCAGAGGATCCCTCGGACTAAAGTAAAGGCATCCTGGTGAGTTCACAATCCATTTAAAGCAAACCAGGAAGATAGGATAAAATTCTAGTAAGGCAAGTGACCTAGGCCAGAGATACTTCCAATGGAAGCTTTTGCCATGGAAGAAGAGCAGATCTGACCTTCCTCTCTATTTTTTGATTGAATTGCACAACCATTTTTGTAAGCAAATGATTTAAACACCTGAAAATTTGAACATGGTTTTTCCTTAAACGCTGTATGCTATAAGGCAATCGATTGTAAGCAGTGGCAAATATATTATTGAAAAGTAGTTTGCAAAGTTGCGTTGTACAAAACACAGCTTTCTATGATTCATTTATGAGAATATTTTGGGCAGGTTTTTGTTTTTGTTTTTTTTAAGGAGGACTTTCTTTTCCTCACTACTGGTCTTCAAAGTGAACATCTTTCAGACCACTCCTGCTTCCGATTCCTACTTTTGCTTTTATTTCCTCACAGTTTGCTTGTGGCAGTTGTTTTTGGCAGGGGTGGAGCTGGAGACACCCAGATGGTTTTTTTGTTTTTTTTTTTAAGGTGTACCTGTGTTAATTTTAATTTTTTTAACATCTTTATTGGAGTATAACTGCTTTACAATGGTGTGTTAGTTTCTGCTGTATAACAAAGTGGATCAGCTATGCATATATATATATATCCCCATATCTCCTCCCTCTTGCGGCTCCCTCCCTCCCACCCTCCCTATCCCACCCCTCTAGGTGGTCACAAAGCACCGAGCCGACCTCCCTGTGCTATGCAGCTGCTTCCCACTAGCTATCTATTTTACACCCAAATGGTTTTTCATTGCAGGGAAGATACATTCCTTTACTAGGTGGCCTTTTTCACACAGTGACCTAGGAATAACATTTGTTTGTGACTTGCCAGTGTCTATATAAATGCCACATCTTATCTCTGAGGTTTTCAGGTTACAAAGCTATTGTTGCTATCCTGAAGCTGTAACTGTGATTCTTTTTTCCTTCCTCCCTCTTTCCTTTCCTCTCCTTTCCTTTCCTTCCCTTCTTTTTTCCCTCCCTTACTTCTCCTCTCTTTCTTCTTTTCTCTCTCTCCCTCTCCACCTTCGTTCCTTCTGCTTCTCATTGTTACAGATCCTTTAGAAACACAGGGAGGTTTAGTTTACAGAGCAGAGGAACAGCACAGAGTTAAGAGTGGGGGAGGGAGGCAAAGAAAACCATCAAAAATCTTGTCCAGGGACACAGTTTGGCAAGTGTCAGAGTAAAAGCTGCCAGCGAGTCTAAGTGGCTCTGCAGATCACCATTTCAAAGCAGAATAAAGTGACTTGGTGCTCTAAGCAGAGTGGCAGTTTTGGACACAATAGCTTGAGTGAAGGAAAATTGAGAATCAGTCACTTAGGCATGCTGGAGATTAAGAGAATATAAGGGCATTGTGTGTCAGTGGGAGTGTGGATATCTTTGAGTGCGTGGATACACTGGAGGGTGACAGTGCATTTAAATTATGTTACCGTTGTGTACTTTTATAGGACTTAATTAGAAATGTGTATTCCTTAAAATACTGTATGCCACCTAACTTGAGTACAGCAAATTGGTTTTAGGTTTTAATGGAATTGATGTAAAATGATACCCCATAAAAAAAAAGTATTTGTGTTTGGTTTCAGAAAAAAAAAAGAAATGTATATTCCTAACTAGAATTAAAAGGAAAATGGAGGGGGTATCAGAAAGACTGGAAACTTGGGTTTAAATCCAAACACTGCCTTTGCTCAGCTATTCAGTAGTGAACAGAATACTCTGAAATTTGGTATTCTCACTTATAAAATGGGGAATGTGGCTACTTTGTGATATTAGAAGACTATCTGCAAAAATGTAGTTGAAAGAGACTCAACTGCTTCCTAAAAATATACATTGTGTAAAAAATAATTGCTAACATGGTACACTACAGTATTTAGTATGACTGAGAAATAATATTCTGTAATGTGATTTCATGTGTCGGGTATGTGTTTTCTGGGGCAGGGGTGGGTCGGGAGAGGGTATGGCTTATAGAGGCAGTAGAATCTGTTTATGTATTTGATCCTGGAGCTGGAGGATTTACTTGTTCTGTTGAAGAGTAAATATTTAGAGTTTTAAAGAGGCATTGAAGCCCCAGTCCCTTCAGCGCTATGCCTATTTAGGGAGGAGAATGCTTCTTAGCCTTTTCTTCTCAACAGTTAATAGTGTATTGTAGGTCAGAGACTTCCTTGTATTTGGTGGCAGAAAACTATGGTAGGATTTCTAATGGTAGGATTTTAGACAAGTGATGGGCAGCTATGTACCACTTAGAGCCTGAAGCTTTCTCAGAGGGCTCAGCCTTTAGAGAGAGCCCAGGAAGATGGTCTTCCACTAGATGGAGTTTTCTCTGGAAACTGCCTTTCAGTGGAGGGATGCCTTATGCAAATATCCCAGTCTATCTCCCATTGCCCCATCTGGCCCTGATGGTCGTTTTTTTATTGCACGTAGTCTCCAGGGAAAACTGATTGGGTATTCAACCACTGGTAATGGCAAACATCAAATTCACCATTTATATTGATTTAAGACCTAGACTGAATTCTGGCCATGCCACCTATTAGACACAGATCTAGGAGCAAGTTACTTAATCTCTTCATGCTCAGTTTCCATTTGAAACTCTTAGGGTTGTTGTGAAGATTAAATGAGATACAACATGCATTGCCTTTAGGGCAATGCCTAGTTCATGGAGGTGGTAATTACTTGTTCTTCAAGTTTATTGAAGGTATAGAAATGAGACTTTACCATGAGATTTCTGAAACCCTTTACTAGCATTACCTTTATGTCATGAATGTGTATGTCAGGCTTCATTCCTGCTTTCACTAGCTGGGGTTGCTGGCATAGTCATTTGAGTTTTATTTTCCCTATTTCTCCTCTTCTGTCTCTCTCTCTCTCCCTTTTTTTTTTCCCCTCCAAGGAACATTCTGATTCTTCCAACTGTAGTCAGCAGAAAACAATCCCAGCAGGTTAGTGAGGAGCTGGGCCTTATGTATCTCATAGTCATGTAATGCACTTTGCTGAGATTGTATGTTACTATTTAGAAAGCTCAGACATTTTTTTTTCTCATAAGAGCCTCCCAGAGAAAGGAAAGGCTTGAGACTGACGTTTATTGATTTCTTTCAGAATTTTAACCCTCGTGGATTGTCTTAATTTTATGCTTAAGAAGAAAGAAATTCAGTCTAGTGTCCTTGGGATCATACTTGTGAAGATGCAGACATTCAAAATTAGCTGAAAATAATGAATATGTGTATTTTTTTTCCTTAAGAGAAACAAATCTACACCCCCAAATTGGAACTTCCTTTGGTATGAATACGGCTAACCTAGCCTGACAAAATTAGTTCAGAAGGGGGTTGTACGTGATTTCTACTAAAGGCACTTTTCCAGCTCTGCACAGCTTAAGCATATCATTCTTAAGTACTCGATTTGCCGTATAAATAGATTAACAAGCCTGCTAATTTCTTTAGGCACTGATAGAGGGCATCTTAGGATGATCAAATATGACATTTTTGGTAGGTTGTCTTTTAAATGAGGAAGTAAGGCAAAGATGAAACTACAATGCTGTGGAGTGACAAATTACCAAAAACTGCCTCTATTTTAATTCAGTAATAGTTTAACAGAGTCATAGATTTTCTGCTTAGAAAGGAAATTGAAAACTCATTCATTAAAAAATATTTGAGTCTATCATGTGTTACACACCAGTGTTGTACCGAAGTAGGGGGGGGAGGGCTGGTAGTGGTGGGAGAGGTCTGCCCTGGGTGCAGGCAGTAAGGGGCTGTATTACCTACCAATAGATTTAGAAGAAAACAATAAAATTGACTAAAAGTTGGTCTGCTTCTTATTAGCACCATGTGAAGCAAATTCTAAACATAGAATTGATAGAGTGAAAAAATACCCTCCCCCCAACCAGAGCACACTGTTCCTACCACCCCATCCCCCCACCTCTTGGAGCACCTCTGCCAGATGCTATTTCAGGGCACAGATGTTCTGAAAACCACACTTTGAGAAATACTGGCAGAGCTAGGCATCTCTACTTCCCATATTCTGTATCAGGACAACAAAGCCTATAGAGATAAATGAAGTAACTTGCTCTGTGCCACCCACCCAGGTCCAGGTTCTGGGAGAGCGTGGCTGCTATGGGATGCTCGCAGTGCCGTTGTAGGGTGACCACCTGATCCCAGTATATTTGGAACTATCCCAGGAAATGCCTCAGCCCAGAAAAAACTGGAACAGTTGGTCACCCCACCTAACTGTTTGCTCTGTAACACCCAAGTTGGTCTGGTCACCAGCCAGGAGTATTTCTACAATAAAAATGGCTACTCTTCCTCTCCCTACGGGTAAATGAGGCTGGCTGTGGGGAGGAGCATCCCGGGTGATTGAGATGTGTTGCCTGCCCCACTGTCAATGTACATTTCATGGCTTTCTAAAAAACATGTGATTGGAGGGCTCCCCGTTAAATGTGGGTTGGAGCTCCTGAGAGCAGAACTCATTCTGCAGATACCCAGGAGCAATTCTTAGCGTGGTGATTGCTCCCCAGCATGTTTGTCCTGTGTTACTGAGACCATGCACCCAGTTTTATTTTCCTCCCGCTTTCAGCCCAGCGCGGGTTAAGCACCCACACTTAAATGGCTTCTTGCAGAATTGCAAAGGGACTGGAGAAGAGAACAAAAATAGATATACAGGTGGCTGTCATAAACTCGGCAGTTATTTCTAAGGAGTGCTCAGGCGATCAAGTGGTTTTCTGTGTGTGTATTTTTTATTCACGGTTTTGTTGACTTTTATAAAGTATACAGCTTTCTTTTGCTAGTGGTAGGTACCTGTGGTTTATTGGAAAGAACTGGGCTCCTGAAATAAACATTGCAGTGAACTGTATCTTAGAGTTGAACGAAGGAAGTGTTAGGAGATTCCAGTGCTCTGACCTAGCCTCCCTCAGAGGCAGGCTTTCGCCGTGGGGCTCTACGCAAGCAGAAGGCTTTTGTCACACTCAGTACTCGTGCTGTGCCCCTGCCCCCAGCCAGCCCACACCTCAGCGTAGGGTCAAGCCATCGACGATCGGGTCGAGGGCAACTAGTCACCAACTCAAGACCAGGGCTTATCACTTCTTGTAACTGCTGGCTTCTTTTCACTTAGTGAAGATTCCACATCTTCTGTTTACTGCGTAGATCCTCCTCTGCTTCTAATTGAAGGTAACCTGGGTAAACGGAATCTCCTGATTCGTTGACCCCCTGGATTTTTGGTCTTGAGCCCCGTTACCAGCTGTTCTGTCATTACTCACAT
This sequence comes from Mesoplodon densirostris, assembly GCF_025265405.1. Classification (NCBI taxonomy): domain Eukaryota; kingdom Metazoa; phylum Chordata; class Mammalia; order Artiodactyla; family Ziphiidae; genus Mesoplodon; species Mesoplodon densirostris. Next base: position 87,388,624 of record NC_082668.1, read on the forward strand.
TTCCCAGGGGAATAGTGAGTTTGAGCAAAATCCACTCAGAAGGATGGTTACTAATAAGAGCTATCACCTCCCATTGTCCTAACTTCAGGGTTTTTTTTTTTTTAACATCTTTATTGGAATGTAATTGCTTTACAGTGGTGTGTTAGTTTCTGCTTTATAACAAAGCGAATCAGCTATACATATACATATGTTCCCATATCTCTTCCCTCTTGCATCTCCCTCCCTCCCACCCTCCCTATCCCACCCCTCTAGGTGGTCACAAAGCACCAAGCTGATCTCCCTGTGCTATGCGGCTGCTTTCCACTAGCTATCTATTTTACATTTGGTAGTGTTTATATGTCCATGCCACTCTCTCACTTTGTCACAGCTCACCCTTCCCCCTCCCCGTATCCTCAAGTCCATTCTCTAGTAGGTCTGTGTCTTTATTCCCGTCTTTCCCCTAGGTTCTTCATGACTTTTTTTTTTTCCCTTAGATTCCATATATATGTGTTAGCATACGGTATTTATTTTTCTCTTTCTGACTTACTTCATTCTGTATGACAGACTCTAGGTCCATCCACCTCACTACAAATAACTCAGTTTCGTTTCTTTTTATGGCTGAGTAATACTCCATTGTATATATGTGCCACATCTTCTTTATCCATTCATCTGATGATGGACACTTAGGTTGCTTCCATCTCCTGGCTATTGTAAATAGAGCTGCAATGAACATTTTGGTACATGACTCTTTTTTTTTTTTTTTTTTTTTTTTGCTGTACGCGGGCCTCTCACTGCTGTGGCCTCTCCCGTTGCGGAGCACAGGCTCCGGACACACAGGCTCCGCGGCCATGGCTCGCGGGCCCAGCCGCTCCGCGGCACGTGGGATCTTCCGGGATAGGGGCACGAACCCGTGTCCCCCGCATTGGCAGGCGGACTCTCAACCACTGCGCCACCAGGGAAGCCCACATGACTCTTTTTGAATTATGGTTTTCTTGGAACATTCTCCAGGATAGATCATATCTTGGGTCACAAATCAAGCCTTGGTAAATTTAAGAAAATTGAAATCGTATCAAGTATGTTTTCCGATAACTTCAGTTTTTTGGTGTGTTTAAAAAATAAGTAATAAACAATATGGAATAAATGTTCTTTCTGTTTTCAAGAATAAGTTCATAGTTTCAGATTCTTTTTTCTGATTGAAAAAAAAAAGAAATAGAATTGGTTATTAAGTCCCACAATTATAAAACAACAGGTTATTGTCTGGCAAGCAGTTTTCCCCCTTTTGCAGAACTGAAGATGAGATAAAAATGTTGCATTAAAAGGAGAAGCAAACATGGTTAGCCTTTCTCTCCATTCCATTTTCCCAGCCAATACCTAATTCTTTACTCGGGTCAAATCTAAGGAATTTCAGTCCTTTCAAATTGTCTAAAGCTTTTCTGAATTAGATGCACTTAGCTGCTAGAAACTTCTTACTGCCCTATTTTTTAAAAGCCAACTTTAAAGAGTCAGGAGGCTGCTCTGAATGGGAACTGCTAAAGTAGATAGTGTATGAGGATACATTTTGGAAGTTGACACAGATTATACTTATCTTTGCAGGTGAAACTAAACAGTCTTTTTGGTCCTGAGGAGTGTTTAGATTTGTGGAGAGACTAAGAGTGAGAGTTAGAGGTAGAGAGAGAGAGAGCTAGAGCGAGAGAGGGAGGGAGGGAGTGACTCTCTCTCTGCCATATGTGTACAACAAAAGGGAGCATAGAACCCTGACTTCGGCTTAAAATTCCACCTTGGTGGAACCCCAGTTCAGCTAATTCCCTAATAGGTATCTGCTGTAAACCCATCATTCAAATGTACAATCATCACTTGCTTAACAAATATTTATATGGTGTTGTTCGAAAAGTGCTTTATTTTTCTAACGTGAACTTTTTATTCTGTGTGTATAGCATACATACAGAAACATGCGCAAAAGTACACGTAAAACGTACAGCTCATTGAATTATCACAACAAAGTAAACACACCCATGTGTTCACTAATCAGAATGCGGACCTAGAAATAGAATGTTACTAGCACTGTAGAAGCTTCCTCCTTATTAGTTTTTACCCATTTTATAAATTAAGGAAAAATTATTTGCAGTGTGAAGATGAAAGGCAACTTTAATTCCTAATCTATGCAGCAATACCCATTCTTCCACTTAAAGTCATTGGTTCCTTATAGAGAAAAACATAAGCTCTGCTCTGGTACTTGCCCTCACGCATGGAACCATATTTCTTCTCTTTGGGTTAAGTTTGTACACATGCTTGGATAAAGGTGTGTGTGTGTTTATATACCACATTTGATTAGTATTTGGCTATAAAATTTAATACGTTAAAGAAATTGTTTAGAAAGGAATAGGAAGAGGATGTGGGGAAAGTGAGTGAGAGAAAGAACTGGAGTCAAAACATTCATTTTCTTTCCCACCTTATTTAATTAGTGAGAATGTTTTATAAGGATTAATGAAGGGACAAAATACAATGTATTTACTTTAAAAAGAAAACAAATTAATGATGTTAAACAGGGGATATGTGTGTATGTTTGGAAAGCTTCTATGTCCTGTTCCTTGAATGTAGAAGGTCTGAGAGGATTTGTAGTTTGAGACAAGGGACTCAGACCTTGAATTTGAATAAGCCATGTATTTTGAACACTGAGTGTTTGTGATATAGAAATACTGTTTGTTTTGAAAATAATATCTTTAAGACTTGCTGTGTTTTGTGTTTTTAAAATTATACTTACCTTAAAAACATGTATATTTTAATCTAAATATTTCTAAATAGTAAGTTTTTTTCTGTTCCATATTTGGATATATCTTCTATTCCATTTATTTTCTTCTTCAGGAATACCAATTATACATATGTCAGATTTCTTTGGTCTACCTTTCATATCCTTTTCTGTACAGTATTTTAATATGCTTTATTGCATGTGGTTTTATTAATTTCTGTCAAACCTACCAGCCAGGTGTCCCTTTCACTCATGTTTATTGTTTATCCTCTTGCTCTTAACGTTGCTTTAATTTTTTAAAAAATCTTTTCCCTCTGTTCTACTGCTCTGTCTTTTTACAACTTTTTAAAAATTTTATAATCACTTTCTGAATCCTGGTTTCTCTTTTTTGACAAGCAATCATGTAGCCTGCAATTTCTTTAAAATTTTTGTTTGAAGCATTCCTATGTTCCTGTGGGTAATTCTTTTTCATTTGCTTTCTGGTTCTTATTATTTTGTGATTTTTGTACATAGATTCAACTAGTTTATATCCATATGTTTCAGTCCAAAAACACAGAAAATATTGGATCACTTTCTGCTTATTTCTATAAAGAGGATATCTTAAAATCAGCTTGGTTAAAATCTATTGTTGTTGGACTCACAGAGTAATAGAATGGTTTTCTTTAAAAATAATATATTTCATTGATAAAATCTTCAGTGTTCTGTGACTACCATTTCATAATCTTAAATGTTCAAATGACCATGACACTGCAGTTGAGGGACAAAGTTTTCAGAGCTTTTCTGAGAGCTAATGGGACTGTGGTAGAAAAATATTCTTCCAAATTATGCATTCTAAAGATAATGGGGTTTTCACACTAGTTTTAAATGGAGCTTCTGAATTTTCCCCCCAGTTTTCTTGGAACTGTAATAACACAATATACTGTGAACTCTTGGTGTAGTATTGTCTCAGCAGTAACTATTTGTTAATTTCTAATGTATTGATATTCATTTGTGGATTTTTAAATGTTTTGGTATCTAAAATGATTAATAATTCTACAAAACAAACAGTATTTGAAACATTTTGAGTGTTTAAAATTATAAAACCTCTTCCATTTTTAAAATCATTAAAAATATTACCTGGTGTTATATGTCTGTAATCTCACTGGGAAACTCTCAATGCAGAAAAAAAAGCAACAACTTTACATTTTCTCTCTGTTTTCTCCATCCAACTTTCTTCCTTAGATGTGATCAGAATGAACAGTTGATATATGTGTTCTTCCAGCACTTTTTCAATGCATTTACCTACACAGTCACACACACACACACACACACACACGTGCACACACACGGAAATGTAAATTTTGTTTAAAACATGAATGATGTACTCTAAGTGCTATTCTGAAACTTCTTTTTCTTTTTTTTTTATATATATTTTTTCTTTTTATTAATTAATTTATTTTTGCTGTGTTGGGTCTTCGTTTCTGTGCGAGGGCTTTCTCTAGTTGTGGCAAGCGGGGGCCACTCTTCATCGCAATGCGCGGGCCTCTCACTATCGTGGCCTCTCTTGTTGCGGAGCACAGGCTCCAGACGCGCAGGCTCAGTAGTTGTGGCTCATGGGCCCAGTTGCTCTGCGGCATGTGGGATCCTCCCAGACCAGGGCTCGAACCCGTGTCCCCTGCATTAGCAGGCAGACTCCCAACCACTGTGCCACCAGGGAAACCCTATTTTTCTTTTTACTTAACATTATGCCTTGAAGATTTTCCAGTGTTGGTGAATGTAGAACCTACTTTATTCTTTCTAATGTGATAATAATATAATAATATCCCATTGTTTGGGATTATTTGTTTACGAATGCTGTTAGAAACAATGCTATAACATCATTCCTATACAGGCTTCTTTGTACTCAGGTGTATTACTCTAACCTAACTTATAGAAGTAGAATTACTGGGTCAGAGGATGTACAAAGTTAAAATTTTAATAAATGCTGCCGAAGTCTTTCAAGAAAAATCAAACCAATTTACCCCCCTCTTCCAACTGTATGAGAAACCGCCCCACCCTGACTTAATCTGCTGCAAATTTGATGTAATGTTGACACACTATCCTAATCTATAAAGAAAACAGCTGTTTTAACATGCTGTTTAACAAAGAAAAACAGATTGAGGCTCTGGGTAGGAAGGAAATTTAATAATATCTGCCGTGAAAAGGCATTTTGCAGCTCTTTCTTTTTACCTGAGAAATAGGAATAATAATCCATAAAACACAAAAAGAAATTCATTCAAGTTTATAATATTGAACTTTTTGACATCTACTGCAATCATTTATTTAACAAACTTATATCTCATATGTTTATACCCTTTTCAGCATTTGTTATATAAAAGAATACAACAAAACACTCACTAGTCCTGTTAAGTAAGCCCAAGGCAATAGTGAGTATTTTGTTATATTCTTTCATAACAAATAAAAGTCATTTATAGATATATTAAATGTTATCACCTTGTATAAGAAATCATGAATGAGGGAAATCTTTCCTTGTATGAGGTTTTCTAATAATCTGTTATTTGAGTAGTCACCTTACGATTAAGCTATTCTGAGGGTAGAAAAATTTTTACTCAACGAGTCACCAAGTAGCAAGTAACCAAGATTCAACAAGTAACTAAGAATCTAGAACTCAAGAGAAATTTTAAAATCTAGAACTAGGTTATTCTTCAGTATAACTGTCTGCCCACCCCATCCTACCTCCCAGGCATCGTATTATCTCCTCATGCTTTTCTGTTTAGGGAAAAGTAATGTTCTTATACCTGTAGAATAGCGTATATTAAAATTTGTTGACTTTTATAAAAATGTTCAAATATACAGAAAAGCTAAAAAAATGACATGAATACTTAACTTTCTCATCATTGGAATTCAATGATTAACATTTTTTTGTCTCTATTTTTTTTCTTCTGTACCGTGCAAAGTAAATTTCAGATATTATGACACATCCTACTTAAATACTTGAACATGCATCTGTTGTGCAAGAATAAAGACATTCTAGGATGGCTTTTAAAAAGTAGCTCTTTGAAAAAGAATTTTACACTGTGGAATTTATTATTTTTAAAAAAATTTTTGAAATGTTTAGGTTCAAAGCTGTATGGATTCTGGATTTGGTGAAATCATAAGGTAAAGGAAAACGATAAATTTAGATTCAGTGACTAAATTTAATGGTGGTATAAAAATAAGGCTTGAGGTGATACTTTAATGAAAAATACATGGACGATTATATGTAATATCTTGCTTGCTATTTCATGGGAGTTGTGTCCACGATTTTGAGCTGGAAAGCCAAAAGTTTACAAAAAATAGCTAAGTAGTTATTCATTAATAATAATTCATGGCATTTGAAAATCAATATGAAGTACATTGGCTCATAAATCAAGTTGTTAGACTCATTTCCATCAGGCAAACATTTCTCAAGATTGCTGACTCCTGCCCCTGATGTGGTAGTGTTTACACTTCTGTGGGTCATGTTTGATCTTGTAGCATAGTGAGTTCAAGGCTCCAAAGCAGATTTGGAGTACAGTTACCTTCTCAGAATGCAAGTCCAGACTCACCATTTCTGTTGGCTAAGTAAGCCTAAGGCAATGAGTTGGACAGGGTTTGAAATAAGTAAATGAGATATAAGTTTGTTAAATAAATAGTTGCTGTCGCTGTTGCAGACCTAAAATTATACACTAAAATAAACTTGTGTTTTATTATTATTATTCCCATTTCTCAGGTACAGAAAGAAAGAGTAGCAAAAGAAGTTAACATCTCCCCCAAACCAATTCTCGGACAGAAAAAGGAGTCTCAGCTTCCAGGCACCACATTAACTGTGCTTCTCTCTAGAATCCTCTTTATCTTATCATCCTATTATCATCAACTTGCTGGTGTAATTCTTGGGAAGGAAACTGATTAAGAAAAAATCAATACAGGCTTATTGTGGAAAAACTGTCAAATGGTAAAATGCTGTATTTAATGCAAATTAAAACTCCCTTCTCAGAGATGAGCATTTGCAGTTGTTTTCTGGAAATTTTTCTATGCATATCCAAACATATATGTCTCTCTATAAATGGTATATCTGCTCTTTTGTAGTTTTTCACTTAAATGGTTGTGTAGAATTTTAACACATAAAATATATATTTTACATATGTAATACACAACAATATATTTATCATAATTTACGTAACCAATCCCTATCAGTGTATCTTTAGTTCATTTTTAGTCAGATGCTATTAAAAGCAATGCCACAATGGCTATTTTTTAAAAAATTATTTATTTATGGCTGTGTTGGGTCTTTGTTTCTGTGTGAGGGCTTTCTCCAGTTGTGGCAAGCGGGGGCCACTCTTCATCGCCGTGCACGGGCCTCTCACTATTGTGGCCTCTCTTGTTGCGGAGCACAGGCTCCAGACGCGCAGGCTCAGTAGTTGTGGCTCACGGGCCTAGTTGCTCCGCGGCATGTGGGATCCTCCCAGACCAGAGCTTGAACCTGTGTCCCCTGCACTGGCAGGCAGATTCCCAACCACTGCGCCACCAGGGAAGCCCCACAATGGCTATTTGTGTGCATATATCTTTGCTTACGTGTGAATGTTTAAGATAAACTCCTATTAGTGTGAAGCGGCTGGGTCATTTTGAATTTTGATAGGTATCATCAAACTATTCTCCTAGGGGATTATACCTGTTTATAGTCCCACTAAGGAAGGTTTGTAATGTGACATGTAACAGAACTTTCAAATGTTTGCCAATCGGCTATGTGAAAAATGGTCTCATTTTAATTTACCTTTATTTTTAAGTGAAATTCAGCCCATTTTCATATGTTTTAAAGCCACTTAAAAAATTTCTGTGAATTATTTGATGTTTTTGTCACTGTGGGGAGTGTTTGTGGATTTATAAAAGCTCTCTATGCAAAAATAAATCAGCTACTTTTCATGTGTATTATAAACATCTTATGTTTTTTGTCTTTTGACTTTAATTATGATTTTTTTTCAGGACTGAAGATTTTAATTTTTATGTGGTTTGAGTAATCACTGTTTTCCCGTCACAGTACAGCTGACCCTTGAACAACACTGGGCTTAGGGGCGCCGACCCTCTGTGCAGTTGAAAATCAACGTACAACTTACAGTGGGCCCTATGTAACCATGGTTCCTCTGTATCCGAGGATTCAACCCCTAGTGGATTGTGTACTGTACTGTTTACTATTGTAAGAAAATCTGCCTGTAAGTGGACCCCTGCAGTTCAAACCTGTGTTGTTCAAGGGTCCACTGTACTTCCTCTTAAGTTAGTCAGTTTCCCTAGAGAACAACCCTCTTCTTCCCTGCCTGAGGGCTTATGAGCCTGCTGCCTGCATCCTGAGAGCTGTGCAATGAAATGGAGCTGCAGGTCCTATATGGTTTACACATTTCCACTTAGTCCCCTGATTTGGTCACTGTGCTCAGTGTCGCAGTGACCAGGTCCTCTGTAACTCCCTCTGTCCAGGAGTAAACCATCCCTCCTCCTCTTCTGGGGCTAGAGAGAGCAGTCATCTGGCTTTGAGGACCAAATCTGGTCCTCCTTCTTCCTTCTACAGACTTAGGACCAGTTCTTCTGCTGCCCCAACCTCCAGAGGTTTCTGATGCCAGTGGGTCTCAAACGTTTCTGGCATCCTCTGTGCTAAAGCCTCACTACTCAAAGCGTGGACCCCAGAGCAGCCGCCTCCATCCACATCGCCATGGAGCTTGTTAGCAATGCAGCACTTCAGGCCTCCTGCCAGGCTTACTGAATCAGGATCTACATGCTCTTGGGATCACCAGGTGGTTCTTGTCACATAAGAGTGGGGTGTCTTTCTTTGACTTCCATCATTGGCAAGCATGTGGGCGTCAGCTCTCTCCACTTGGCTGGATCAGTCGCCACTCACTTTTTTTTTAATGTATGAATATTTTATTGTATTTTCCATATAATACTAGTTTTTTTTTTTTTTTGCGGTACGCGGGCCTCTCACTGTTGTGGCCTCTCCCGCTGCGGAGCACAGGCTCTGGACGCACAGGCCCAGCGGCCATGGCTCACTGGCCCAGCCGCTCCGCGGCATGTGGGACCCTCCCGGATCGGGGCACGAACCCGTGTCCCCTGCATCGGCAGGCGGACTCTCAACCACTGCGCCACCAGGGAAGCCCCATATAATACCAGTTTTAAAGCTATTGAATAATTGTATATTTCTACAGCTTTGTAATATAAGCTTTGTAATATCAGACATTCATATATATACACAATCTATATCCAGATCTAAATTAGTCTATTTCCATGCTAGATACTATCACATTTTAGTCATTGTAGTTTGAGAGTACAATTTCATATTCAACATAGTAAATGCCCCCTAAAATTTAATTAGCTAATTTATAACAAGTATTCTACCATGTGAGATATAGAATTAAATTGTCAAGGGTTTCCATAACACTGTTGGAATATTAGTCAAAAATTTTAGCTAGAACATATGTCTCTCCCTTCATTTGAGCCTCGTTTTGTAGCTTTCAGTGACAGTTTTTTTTTTTCACACACACACACTCTATTTTATTTTTACAAGAGATAAATAAACTGACACCAAGCATTGTAAATGGATGACCACAACAAAAGCAACAATGATTGCAATTACCAAACACGAAACACACTCACACTGTGTCATAATATTGACATTCAGTCCAGTAATCCTCCACGGTAACAGCTCCTTTACTTTGCAGTGAAAATTGATTTGTATATTGCCACTCACTCTTCTATTTTCTGTTTTCCAAAACTTTTGGTGATATCTTTTATCTGTTATTATGGTCTTTTGTCCTTTTGGAAGCTTCCCTTGTTTATTCTTTATAGTGATTTTTGGGGGGTTTCAAGAAGGCTTAGAGATAAAACACTTACTTTATTTACTATGTTTAATGAAAATTCTCTCTTCTAATATGTTATGGTTTTTTTATGTTTAAATCTTTGATTCATCTTGAATTAATTTTGGTGTCAGAAGGAGGACTCCAGATTTAGTCCTCCCCACTCCCAATTGGCTAGCCAGTTGTCCTGACATGATTTATTAAATAATCCCTATTTTCCTCTCTTACTTGAAATGCTATCCCTATCATATACTAAATTTCCATTGCATTTTGGCTACTTTTATTATTATAATTATTATTATTTTTTGACTGCATCAGGTCTTAGTTGCAGCATATGGGATCTTCCCTGTGGCATGTGGGAACTTTTGTTGTGGTGCGCGGGCTTTCTCTCTAGTTGTGGTGCGTGGGCTCCAGGGCACGCAGGCTCTGTAGTCTGCGGCACGCTGCCTCTCTTGTTGAGGTGCGTGAGCTCAGTAGTTGTGGTGCATGGGCTTAGTTGTCTTGCAGCATGTGGGATCTTAGTTCCCCGACCAGGGATTGAACCTGTGTCCCCTGCATTGGAAGGCAGATTCTTTACCATTGGACGACTAGGCAAGTCCCTTGGCTACTTTAATTATCGTAACTTTATATTAGTTTTTACTCTCTGGCAGTACTAATACCTCTCCGTTTTTAGAAGACAGTTTAAAAACTGAGTCAAAATAAATGATTTTTATATTTCCCATTTATTTTCATCTTTATTTTTATTCATCCCATTTTTATGTTTACTTATTCAAAGTGATAGGGTCATCAACATGTTTTTATTTCTAACTAGGTTTTTAAAATATATGAAGTAGAGATGCTTTGTCTTATGTACATATGTATGATTTTTTTTCTTACAGACTTTTTTCACATATGACAAATTTGAAGCCATTCCTAAGAAAACCTGTTTCTGCCCATCTTTTGAGAAGGGTACAGTGTAAACACTGTTAAATGCTATAGAAAGCTTTACTGCGTGAATATGGTATAACAGACAGTGTGTTGTGATTACCTCCATCCAAGACTGAGATATTAAAGGTTCGTTCAGCTCCTTCCAGTGGGCCAGCCCAAAGCACACCACCAGCTTATCGGAGCTATGACTCTGGATACGTTAAGGAATCTCTCTGATCTTGTGAAATGGAGATCCTATTAACCTTTCAGATGCTAGGATTGGAGGTAAATACAGGAAAGTGCTTAACTAAATCCCTGGGCCATAGTAGGTACTCAGCCAGTGGGTTCTGCTTTTTTAGATTTGTGAGAGAAGTTGATATGGATGGTCTTTCAGAGTGCTTTTATCAACAGGAGCATTGAATTGCTCACTCAGATGTGCTGGTAGAATAAAAGTTGATATGGGAATTTTTCCCAATATCTTTGCTTTAGAGTACATGATCAAGTTTCAATTGTCCATACTCATGGAGGGGAGAAGTGACGTGAGTAAATAACAGTGGATAATATCTTAAGCCTTTCAACATGGCTGGGAATTTACTGGACAATTGCTTTTGCAGAATATAATAACAGAATTTCATAGCTAGAAGAAAACTTTGAGATTACCGTCCTTTAATTTTACAAGCGAGAAAACAGACCTAGAGAGACAGTGACTCACCCAAGATCATACAGTGGTGTGATCTTAGTGGCATTAGGATCAGAAAACAGATATGTTAACTCCCAGTTCCGTGTTTTTTATTTATTCTTGAAGATTATATTTGCTTAGGTACATATCCAAAGCCACACATGTGCCTGAGAACTGATGTCTGGGACCTCGGCCAAATGTGAGATAAAGGACCCATGAACTTGGAGAAACAGAAACACTTTTGAGCCTTTGCTCTTTCTCTCTCTCTCTCTCTCTCTCTCAGTTATTTCAGAGCCAGATACCCTCCTCTGACTCATAACCACAGCTTCAACTGTGTGATATTCGGGTGTGGGCCAGTAGATTTAGGGTGAGAAGTTAGCACTGGGGAAGGTCATTCTTAACAAAGTAGGTATACATCTAAGAATAAAAGGGAAAGTGGGAGCCCTCAGATAAGCCACAGTTGGTTGGGGACATAAGTGCCTGTATAGAAGTCTTGGGTAGGGTGTGAATTCCACATCAACAAGACAGGCAAGAATAAGGACCACACACATCATGGGCAAAAGCAAGTGGTTAGAAGGCCAGGTTCAGTGGTAATGTAGCAAAAAGAACGTAGGAATGAAACATCACTTCAACAAATGCTGAGCGCCAACCTGAGCCCCATTCCGAGAGGTGGTGCAGTGGGGATCCTGTCCTGCGGAGTTTGTGGTTTGAAAGAGGGACAGTTACAAGCCATCAACAGTGAGCCAGCTTTGTAAGTGACCACCTATTTTGCCTTTGCTCAGAAGTTTTTTTTAATTTCCTGATCAGGTGGGGTCAACTGTAGCTGATTGGGGTTTCTAGGTATAAATATTGAATGGAGTGAATAAAGTAATTCCTGACCCATCATTAGCTCTAGGTCCGAAGCTGGCCTTTAAAATATGCAACTCTCTAACACCAATAGCTTTGCTTCATAATCTGACAAACTGATTTTGCTTTTGACTTCAGTGTTGAGAAATAAATGCTTAATCTGTTATATAAGTTAAGTAGGAATAATATTGGAATCATGGGCAAGCTGACAGAGCAGTTGTTTTCCTCAAATATGGTTTACTTATTGAGCTAATAAGCCATTCATATGTAACTATGAACATCTATTATCTTGGGTCTTGATGAATTTGCAATAGTACCAGCATGAATGCATTTGATTTAGAAGTAGTTTCAGTTTAGAAGTTATTTACTTTTAGAAAACAACAATTTAAGCTTTAGTTGAATTTTTGATAAGTTTAGAAGAATCATTAAAAACATTTTTCAAAGGTACTCAAACATATTGTTATGGAGGCCTCAGAAATTCAGTAAGTACGAACAATCTTTGTTTGTAGAATTCGTAGTTGGAGCATATAAATGCTAAAATAAATTATGGCATTTAAACTCGAATCGTGATTTAGGGAAAAAATTAAATGAAGTTTTACAGTTAGACTTGGAGAATATTTTGTTGGGTTTATGTTGACTTAATTGAAATGAATTAAAATGAATGTTAATTTCTCATTCGCTCAGAGGATTTAAATAATTAGTTATGGTGGATTAGATGAATGGACTTTGAAGTCAGTGGGACAGAAGCCACAAAGAGACACATGAGTTAGTCTGTGCAGTTGTTGAAGTCATTAGCTCCGTGGGCTTTGCTGCTGCACCTCCATAGCTGAAGTTACCCCTCGCCCTGAGCCTCTCACCTAGTTCAGGAATATTGGCTTCCCAGATGCATAGTACAAGTTGTGTCTTCAGCTTTTTCTTGTACGATGAGTCATAGTCTGAGTGGTCTTCCTTCTGTTCTGCCGTAGTGCATAATTCATGCAAAAAATCTGATTTCAGCTGTGTCAACTTCAAAGGGTTGCAATCAGGCATATATCTGGAAGGATTTGCTCAGAGAAGAGTTTCTGTTTTTCATTTATACCACTGGAGACTGAGACTATCTTTGATCAATTTAGTGGCAAGGAGCCGGAGCCAGCTTTTCAATTTGCCAGACTTAGTTAAGGTTTTTGTTTTCCTTAAATCTCAAGAAGCTCTCCGGGGTGAAGGCTGTGTACATTTGACATAATCATCTGGTTTATCTTTGTAAAAGCTAATCTTTAAATTGAAATAAAAATAAAAGTATCAGGTGGTTGGAATAGCTGCTAACAAAATATCTGTCTATTATGAAGGTTTTTGATGGTTTAATCTATTGTAAACTCCACTGTAGCCCAGTAGATGACGGGATCACGTCTACTGCGTAAGCACTCAACGTGTGGTGGTCTGGACAGTATAAGAAGTCTGAAGGCAGGAGTAAAGGAAAACAGTAATAGGTTAAAAAATGCCCACTTACTGGAGCAGTAGTGAGTGCAGTGTTGTAACAGCTGGAGTGGTGGTGTTGTCCAGATCAGTAATTACGGCTAACGTTATTGCTGACATGCTATTGCCAGGCACTGTTCTTAGAACCTTCCATGGATTATCTCCTTTAATCCTCACATAAACTCTGTGAAGTGGGTACTACTTTTACTTCTCTGTTATGGATGTGGGGATGAGGCTTATGGAGCTTTAATGCTTCATCCAAGATCACATAGCTAATGTTCCTTTGATGAAGACTGCGTACAGCATCGTGTTTGGCCTGAGCCGTGGAGGCTCTGTACGCTTCCTGCTTGGCTGGTCTTGGACTAGTGACTGGTTACTCAGAGTTCTCTGAGCTTCAGCTTCCTCCTCTGTGAAACGTTAGGGGGAGTGGAAAATCTGCATCACAGGGTTATTGTGACAGCTGAATTGCATAGTGTATCTGGAGGTGCTTTGTAAACTGACAATCGTTATCCAGTATAAGATGGAAGTATTGTGGTTATCAAGAAAGGCCAAACCCTTTGGAGAGAGAGACTTTTTTTTTTTTTTACTTTGAAAACAGAGTTCTTCATATGTCGGTTAAGAGTTGGCACTGGATGTGAGTCTTCTTCCTGCCTTAGGGGAGTACGTTCTAGCATGGTGGAAAGTAGGGATCAAAAGATGAGATTCTTTTTTTAAATTATTTTTGGCTGCATTGGGTCTTCGTTGCTGCATGTGAGCTTTCTCTAGTTGCAGCAAGCGGGGGCTACTCTTCATTGGGGTGCACGGGCTTCGCATTGCGGTGACTTCTCTTGTTGTGGAACACGGGCTGTAGGTGCACGGGCTTCAGTACTTGTGGCTCGCAGGCTCAGTAGCTGTGGCTCATGGGCCCTAGAGTGCAGGCTCAGTAGTTGTGGCACACGAGCTTAGTTGCTCCGCGGCATGTGGAATCTTCCTGGACCAGGGCTTGAACCCGTGTCCCCTGCATTGGCAGGTGGATTCTTAACCACTGCGCCAGAAGGGAAGCCCAGAAGATGAGATTCTTAACCAGCTATACTAGTGTTATGAATGTGAGAGCCTGAGCCAGGCTTAACTCAATAATTGGTTCCAGTCAACGTAGAGAAAGGAAGGTAAGACAGTTTCCATGTTTAGGAAGTCTAGAACCATGGCTTTCCAACTTCACTGGGCATCGTAGTCATCTGGAGGGCTTGTGAGGACAGATGGCTGGGTCCCACCCTTGGAATTTCTGATTCAGTAGATCTGGATTAGAATTGCGTTTCTGTGTAAATTCCCTGGTAATGCCAATGCTGCTGGTCCAGTGACCACACTTTGAGAACTACAGGTCAGGAATATCTACGTGTTCAAAATAGTGTACCACCATATTCAAAGCTAAAAGTTAGGCCCTGCTTATTAAAAGCACAACCAGGAGAAAATTCTACGTGTCATTTAACACAACAGAAGTACTGTGTTTTTAGTACCAGGCTTTTTACACATCTTCAGAAGCAGAGCAGAAAACATCTCTCCATTTTAACTGCACCAGTAAGGTGATAGGTTCCTTTGCAGACACATCATCATGAATCTTTCCGAACTGAGCATTCCTCCTGAGCAGCTGAAATGCTTAACTGCTTGTTGATGGTGTTTGTGGGGAGAGTTTATACTTAGCTATTTTTCAAAGTAAGTGAGTGTGTGTGTGTCTCCTTCAGTTAAGAACAGGGTCTTTAGTGTCTTTTTACCCAAAATTTCTTTCTTTTGAGGTATTGAACATTTAAGTTCTCACTGTTAGTATCTCTAGCCCTGAGGAGAGTCATTTGAAGCTGTCCTGGCTCCAGATTTAAGGAGATGTGAAGAGAGGGCTATTTTCCACAGATACATCCTTGCGGACTGAAATAATGCTTCATGATCGTTCACAGTGGAATAGAATGCATTTTCTTTATGAAAGTAAACAAATGAACAACTAGGCATTTTGGAAGTTAATGAAAAAAGTAAACATAGAAAATGATAAGCAGGCTTTCATTAGGTGGTTTTCTATTTCAGCTGTTTGCCTCAATAAGGTTCTAGCATATGAAATTGAAGGACATTAAAATATCTTTTGGTGCCATTTAAAAATCTTGATCCATAAGCATCAAACAAGAACACAAAAAGTGACACACTGCCTTGCTTTAAAAAAATTAATAGATTTTATTTTATTTTTAATTTTTTTTTAGATTTTATTTTTTGAACAGTTTTACATTTTACAGAAGAATGAATGGAGAGTATAGAAACAGTTCCCATATATTCCCTCATACGTCTGACCCATCTCCCCTTCCCACCTCCCACCTCCACTGCAGTTTTCCTTATTATTAACATCTTATAGTGGTGTGGTACCTTTGTTTTAGTTGATGAGTCAACACTGATACATTGTTTTTAACCAATGTCCGTAGTCTACAGTGGGGTTCACTGTTTTGTACATTCTGTGCATTTTGACAAATGTATGACACGTATCCATCATTACAGTGTCATACAGAATAGTTTCACTGCTGTAAAAATCCCCTGTGCTCCACGTGTTCATCTCCTCCCGCCTCCCTGGAACCACTGATCTTTTTTCTGTCTTCATAGTTTTGCCTTATTCAGAATGTCATGTAGCTGGACTCAAACAGTACGTAGCCTTCTTTCACTTAGCAATATGCAGTTAAGGCTTCTCCCTGCCTTTTTGGGAGATATACGTAAAAAAAGTTTTTATTTGGAAATAATTTCAAGGTAAGTTGTGAGAACAGCTCAATGAACACCTGTATGCCCCTCACCCAGGTGCACCTACACTTTGTTCCATTTGCTTGCTTTCTTTCTCTTTCTTCACATGCATCCATATTATTCATATTTTTTCTAACCCAGTCACCTCCCAAGAATAAGGATACTCTCCTACACAGAGTACAGTTATTTAAAAAAAAAACACCCCAAACCCTCATCTGTATCCATCCAACTGTCTGGATTTCTGCCATAAATTGACTCCACACTGTCCTTCATGTCCATAACATTTTTTTTCTCTTGTACAGTATGCAGTCTTGGATGATGTACTGATTTTATTTATTTAATTTATTTCTTCCAGCTTTTTTGAGATATAATTGACATATAACATTTCACAGTGTGTGAAATGATCACTGCCATAAGGTTAGTTAACACATCCTCTTCCTGGCTTTTTTGTGGCTTGATAGTTCATTTCTTTTTATCTTTGAAAAATGTTCCATTGTCTGGATGTACCACAGTTTGTGTATTCATTCATCAACCAAAGGACTTCTTGGTCACTTCCAAGTTTTGACCATTGTGCACAAAGCTGCTGTAAACATTTGTGTGTAGGTGTGTTGGTGTAGATGTAAGTTTTCAACTCCTTTGGGTAAATAAACAAGGAGCACAGTTGCTGGGTTATAAGATTGTGTTTGGTTTTATGAGAAACTGCTGAACTGTCTTCCCAAGTGGCTGTACCATTTTGTATTCCCACCGGCAACCACTGAGAGTTTCTGTTCCACATCCTTACCAGCACCTGCAGCACCAGTGTGAGCGTTTGGATTTTAGCCTTTCTAATAGGTGTGTAATGTTACCTCATTGTTTTAATTTTCATTTCCTTGATGACAAATGATGTTGAACATGTTTTCATATGCTTACTTGCCATCTGTATATCTTTTTTCATGAGGTGTCTGTTTAGATCTTTTGTCCATTCTATAATTTGGTTGTTTTCTTATTGTTGAGTTTTAAGAGGTGGTTGTATATCTTGGATACTAGCCCTTTATCAGACATGTGTTTTGCAGAGATTTTCTCTCTGTTTATGGCTTGTCATTTCATTCTCTTAACAGTATCTTTTGCAGAGCAGAGGTTTTTAATTTTAATGAAGTCTATCTTATCAATTTTTTCTTTCATGGATTGTGCTTTTGATCTTGTATCTAGAAAGTCACCACTGAACTAAAGGTCACCTAGGTTTTCTCCTGTGTTATCTTCTAGAATTTTTATAGTTTTTGAATTTTAAATTTAGGTCTGTGATCCATTTTGAGTTAATTTTTTGTTAAAGGTATAAGGTCTATGTCTAGATTCATTTTTTTCCTTGCGTGTATATATCTAGTTGTTCGAGAACCATTTCTTAAAAAGGCTATCTTTTCTCCGGTGTATTGCCTTTGCTCTTTTGTCCAAGATCAGTTGACTGTATTTGTATGGGTCTATTTCTGGGCTCTCTACTCTTTGCCTTTTAACTGCAAATTTGTAGCAGTTGCTTTGGGTCTCTGCTCCTGTTGATCTTCCTTAGAGTATAGGTCAGTATTTATACCTGTGACTGCTGATGGTCCCTGCTTGTCTTTGTAGTTAGCATTTTACTCCTCCAAACATTCCTTGTGATATAGCAAAATAAAGGATCAGTATTTCACCTCTCCATGTCTTTATCCACTTATTTGTCACTAGCTTTCATTGCTAAATTCAAACCTATTCTAGTAAATAATTTTAATAAATTCCACACAGACCACTTAATGATTTTTTCAGTGTGGTTTCCAGGAATGAACTGTATCATAAAAGTGATGGATGCCTATACTATTAAGTACTTTTTGTCTGTCTGTTGCCTCATTTGTAAAATAGAAATAATATTCCTCTTAGAGCAGAATTTTTTTTATCATATCGCAAAATATATGTGAAAACACATGAGGTGGGGGAGTGCAGTGATGGTCCACATGTACTACAGGGTTCAGTTCTTCACTTTTCCCTATCTTCATTTTATACTTCCTCCTAAAACAATCAGTCTGTTCCCCTAGTTTTAATTATAACTGAAAACTTTGCATTGAAGACCCTGATCCGTATGTTTTAGACAATTGGTGAATTTCCATTGCAGAAGTGTCTACACCCTTGCATAATCACCCCCCTCCTTCTTTTTCCCTCCCTCCCTCTCTGTCTCCCTCTTCTCTCTGTCACTTTAAAAGAAAACAACTGGTGGAGAGGAGGTGGGGTGCCTGTAAGGCTGTCATTTCATAGTGAGAATGTTTAGATACAAAATATTGACTGGAAAGACATCTATCAGGTGTAAGCCCCAAAGCATTATTTTATCATTGTAATATAAGATGCAGTGATAAGCATGATCCAACTAATACTGTTGCTAATCTTTATAAGTCTAATAAAATTTTAAGAGGTTTATCTTTCTGTGTACTATATAACCTATGTTTGCTTTAGGCATGCTGAATCAAAACGTACATTAAGTTGCTTCTGAAAATACATATATTTTTTCTCAAGCTTCTGGTATGAATTCTGTCTTCCCCAGCATTATTTTTTAAACCACCTAAACTGTAAGTTTAGTGAGAATTCCATGCCATTCTTAAAGCCTGTGAAATCTTCTGTGTATATAGGGAACTTAACACCTTTCCTAAATATGTACTTTAGATCTTTTTGATATATATCAATATAAATAAATATATATTAATAAACTGTTGCATTAATGTTGTCTCAGATGGTAAGTTCATAAAGGGCAGGGGTATGCTGATATATTTTGTAAAACATTGCCAAACACAGGTTAAGACCCTGGAAATGGTTTTACGAATAATGAGGGAAAAGCCTCTGTAAGTAAATGTATTAATATAGAGGGATTAAAGATTAAGAGAAGCAAGAATACAAGATTGGCTGAAATTAATATAGCCATTCTGGTTTTCTTTTGATTATTATACACATGATATGCTTTTTTCATTTATTGCTTTTAATCTCTCTAAGTCATTGTATTTAAAATGGGTTTCTTGTAGGCAGCTTATAGTTGGTTCTTGTTATTTTGAAAAATTCTGACAATCTATCTTTACATGGGTATTTTTAGATCACTTACATTTAATATAATTATTGATATGATTGGATTTACATTTCTCATTTTATTATTTGTTTTCTCAATGTCCCTCTGCTACTTGTTCCTCTTTATCTCCTTTCCTGTCTTCTCTTGGATGATTTGAATCTGTCTTTGTAGTATTCCATTTCTCTATTGGATTTTTGGTGCTATTTCTCTGAAAAAAAATTTCGGTGCATGTTTGAGAGTTCCAATGTACCTATCTAAACTTTCACAGTCTGCTTAGAGTTAACATCGTACAACAAAGTAAAATGTAGAAACCTTATGACCGTATAGGTTCCTTTATCCTCCCCACTTACCTTTATGACATAAATTACATCTGTACATTGAAAACCCTACTAAGTGATGGTATAATTTTTGATTTCAGCAATTATATACATTTTAAAGAACTGGGGAAAATAGCCTTTTATATTTACCCAGATATTTACCATTTCTGTTGTTGCTGTTTGTGAATATCCAAGTTTCTGGTGTCATTTCCCTTCAGCCTGAACCACTTCCTTTAACATTTCTTTTAGAGTAGCTCTGCCAAAAATGAATTCTCTTAGTTTTCCTTTGTCTAAAACTGTCATTATTTAGCTTTCTTTCCTGAGGGATATTATCAAGGGATATAGAATTCTAGGTCGGCTGTTTTTTTCTTTCTGTACTTTAAAGATGTTTTTTCACTGTCTTCTGGCCTTTCTTGTTTCTGATGAAAAATCTTCAGTCATTTGAATAATTGTTTCCCTATATATAATGTGTAATTGCTCTGTAGCTGCTATGAAGATTTTTCCTTTATCTTTGCTTTTAAGGAGTTGATTTTGATGTGTCTAAGGGTGGTTATCTTTGAGCTTATTCTATTTAGAGTTTATGAGCTTTTTGCATTTATAAATTTATGTATTTTAATAATTGGGAAGTTTTGGGCTATTACTTCTTTAAATAACTTTGCCGCCTGTCTTTTACTCCTCTTTTTCTAGAATTCCAGTGACAAAAATACTAGAAGTTTTAATCTTCTCCTACAGGTCCCTGAGGCTCTGCTTATTTTTCTGAATTTTGTTCTCTTTGTTCTTCAGATTAGATAGTTTCACTCACTCTTCAGGCTCACTCACTCTTTCCTCTGTGGTCTCTGTTCTTCTGTTGAGCCATCCAGTGAATTTTTAATTTCAGATATATTTTTTTATTTCTATAATTTTCACTTGGTTATTTTTCTATTGATAGTTTCTGTTTCTCTGCTGAGAACTTCTGTCTTTCCATTCATTTCATATCCTCATGGAGGATATTATAATATTTATCCTCTGGGTCATCTTAGGGTTGGAATCTGATTGTATTTTCTCTTGAGAACTGGTCATATTTTTCCAGTTCTTTGTATATGAATTGGTTTTGGATTGTATCCTGGACATTGTGTATATTATGCTACGTAGATTCTGGGTCCTATTGTATTCCTCTGAACAATGTCTTTTCTAAATTTGTTTTTACAGGCAATGAACCTGGCTAGATTCAGACTGAATTTCCATGTCACCTTCTGTGGGTGGTAGTTCTAATCTCAGTTCAGTTTTCAAAGCCTTTGTTGTGGTCTGTCCCATGAATGCACAGCTCCAGGTGAGGCTGGGAATTGTGCCGGCTTATGTATAGACTTGGGAGATTCCCTTCTCCATCATCTTTCTCCCTATGATTCCCCTCATACTCTGGCCTTCAAGGGTCCTTTTCCAGGTCCCTCCAGCCCAAAAGACAGGGTTTCATTTGAAGATTTAGCTGTTCATGCTGCTGTGCTGACTGCTCGGTTGCTCTGTGTGGAACTCTGTGATGGTGTCAGGGTGTGACAGAGGTCCAGAATAAAAGGAAATAAAACAACCTGGGAAATTCACCCCTTTAGGTCGCTTCTCTTAAGTTTTGACTCTCCTCCACAATTCACCCTTTTTGTGTTGTGCCCTGAGCTTTTGGTTGTAAGAAGTGTGAGAGAGAGACTGTAGTGTGCTTACCCCAGCAGAGAGGAACTGGAACTCCCTGCTCATAAAGGATCTTGTACCTCAAAGGGGACAATGCATGATGATAGTAAACATGATGCCTATACATTTTCCAAAAGAGCTTGCAAAGAGGATCCATATTTTGCTAATAAATGACACTTCAGCATCAGGGTAACTTAAAGCAGTAATTAATTTCCTTCCTTTCACTGTTTTGTAAGTTGCAGGTTATGTTAATACTTTGTGGAGGCAGGTAACGTTTTAGAGAAAACTGAAGTCCAAGAGGAATCGCGAGCTATTGAAACCAACAGTGCCTTAGAGGTGAGGGAAGAGGCTTCTAGTCCGCTGGTAGTTGCCGGTCACCCTGAGGTTGGAGTCTGTGACCTGACTCCAGCTAATTGTCACTATCATCTTCTCTTCTCAGATGGCTGTTTGAAAGAAGGCAGGGTTAACACCATAGCAAAGGAGATTAGGAGAAAAAAAGATTAGGTCAAAAGTATTTAAAATTAAGGTGTGATTCTGTCTTCCTTGAAATAGGACTTTAAGCCCACATTTGGCTGTATTTCAGCAACTTGATCTTTTAGTGTTTACTTTGAATTATTAATTTTAGAGTGGTGATCTTGGCTTCTTTATATTTGACTTGAGAATGTGGCAAAAGCAACTACTATAATTTTATCACTTATATGAGTACATTTCCTATATTCTATTTCTTATGTAATACTTGGATTTTTTTTTATTGTGAAAGTGATAAAAACTTAGTGTAAATATTTCAAACAACAATAAAGCCTACAAAGTAAAAAAGTGAAAACTGACCCCTCAGGGTTTCAGTTTCAGGAATTTTCTAGTTCCTTGTATTGGGAGGGGAATGTAGTTGAAAGTATTGCCTATTAAAAAACTTGTCCTTCCACTTCAGGTAACTTTGTAGTCTAAGCATTGTCACCATTTTTACACATTATTTAAAAATTCTTCCTAAATCTAATTTTGTTTTAATTATAAAAATTATGTATAGGAAACAATTGAAAGGTATAAAGTAAATGTTAAAATTTCCTCTATCCATCTCCCTGTGGGAGCCGTTAGTCATACTGTTCCTTTTTATGTATTTCCAGAAATGTGTTATGTATAAAAATATATGTATTAGCCTATAAAGGGTCTTATACCTTATCCATTTTTGTTCTTTTTCTGAATATGTAAATATTATTAGAACATGACTGTTCCTTCATTTGTTGAACACTCCTCGCAAGCATAATTTTTAATGACTGCAGATTTTCTATTCTCTTGATTGTATTTAATTTCCTTATAGTACTTTTAAAATGACAGAATAGCTTGTTTTTAAGTCAGCCCCGGCAGCCTCTCACATCCATCTTATCTGAAACATCTGATCTCTTCTCACCATTTGAATAAGATAACCTGTGAAAACACCGGCCCATGGAGTGAAGTCATTAGATACTTGTTTATTCTTCTTCTGACTCCTATCTCCTTAACTCTGTAACTCCTCAGCTATCAGGATAGAGCAGCCTCAGGTTAACAATGAGAGGAATTAATTTCAGGTGAGTGCCACTAACCAACATGCATTACAGTGTTATGTGAGCAGAGTGCTTGGTATTAAATGACTATTGTCAGAGTGCTAACTCTCCTGGGTTTGACAAGACACCCAGGATAAATGCTTAAACCTCTCATAGTGCCACATGCAGAAGAGATTAAATTATTATAGAGTTGGCTGTCTGTATCCATGGATTCAAATAACCGCAGATTGAGAATAGCTGGAAAAAAATTCCAGAAAGTTCCAAAAAGCAAACGAATTTGCTGTGTGCCCAACAACTATTTACGCGCATTTACTTTGTATTTATAACTATTTATGTAGCATTAACATTAGGTATTATAAGTTATCTAGAGATGTCTTAAAGTATACGGGAGGATGTGCACAGGTTATATACAAACACTCTGCCATTTTATATAATGGACTTGAGCGTCTGCAGATTTTGGTATCTGCGGGGTCCTGGACCCAATCCCCTGCGGATGCTGAGGATCAACTCTAATGCAAAAAGGATACAATTTGTGGAAAGGATCTAGAAGAAAGTCATGTACTTTGTTCCTAACAACCAGACCGGTGTTGGGACTGCTTAAACTAGGGGCAACTCCTGCCTCTGCCCTTCACCTCTCCTCTCCCAGACGGAACTGCCTCATCTCTACAATAAGAATATTATCGGTTATTTTTCAGGGTTTTATGAGGAATCAGTGAGAGCTCCGTGAATGTTTTCCATCATCCTTTACCCTTCTATGTTGAGATATCCTGTCACTTCTCCACTGTGGCACTCCGGTCATTGTAATTAAATTGTTATGTATTGTTTGCTCTTTCCCAGTCCCTCCTGGCTAGAAGGTAAGCCCCCAAGAGGGCAGAGACCCACTGATCTTGTTTCCCAGTAGATTCCCACTGCTTAGCTTTGTGCCTTTTGTTGAGCTCCGTGGTTAAGAGCCTAGCTCTGGACTCAGACTGCCTTAGCTCCCACATTTGTTAGCTCTGACCCTGGGCTAGTTGCTTAACCTCTCTGTGCCTGGATTTTCTCATCTGTGAAATGATGACAAAAATGGTGTTTCTCTCTTTGGGTTATTATGAGGATCAAGTAAATTAATACTTAAATTAGGACATGTGTCTGACATGTCATAAATGCATATGCATGTGTGTTAAACAAGATATATCACAGCAGTTGCTCAATATCTGTTAAATGAAAGAATGCATGGGTCTTTATCAGTCATCTCTGGTGAGCTGGGTGGAAGGTGTGTTTGCAGATGCTGTGTTCCCCTGGAATGTTGTCATCCTTGGCTTGGATTCAGTCACTGCTGTGGCACACACAGTGGCACGTGGGATGACTGAACTCTCATGAGTAAAATGTCCTCATCTGGAACAAATTATGCAAGAAACATAGCCTTATACTTGCTGTAGTCTGACTCTCAGATTTCTGAATTATATTTAGTCAAAGCCAATAATAGTATTTTACTGTAGAGCAGTAAAAATTAACTCCTTTTACTCTACCCCTCTGTCCTGAAGCTGTGGAACGTTCAGAGTGTTTAATTTCAAGACAGAACAATAACAAATCACCTGGGTTTTTTTTTTTTTCCAGCTTGTATGACTTTATTTTTTTAATTTATTTTTTTAACATCTGTATTGGAGTATAATTGCTTTACAATGGTGTGTTGGTTTCTGCTTTATAACAAAGTGAATCAGCTATACATATACATATATCCCCATATCTCTTCCCTCTTGCGTCTCCCTCCCTCCCTCCCTCCCACCCTCCCTATCCCACCCCTCTAGGTGGTCACAGAGCACCAAGCTGATCTCCCTGTGCTATGCAGCTGCTTCCCACTAGCTATCTATTTTACATTTGGTAGTGTATATATGTCCATGCCACTCTCTCACTTTGTCCCAGCTTACCCTTCCCCCTCCCCATATCCTCAAGTCCATTCTCTATGTCTGTGTCTTTATTCCTGCCCTGCCCCTAGGTTCTTCAGAACCATTTTTTTTTTAGATTCCATATATATGTGTTAGCATACAGTATTTGTCTTTCTTTTTCTGACTTACTTAACTCTGTATGACAGACTCTAGGTCCATCCACCTCACTACAAATAACTCAATTTCGTTTCTTTTTATGGCTGAGTAATATTCCATTCTATATATGTGCCACATCTGCTTTATCCTTTCATCTGTTGATGGACACTTAGGTTGTTTCCATCTCCGGGCTGTTGTAAATAGAGCTGCCATGAACATTGTGGTACATGTCTCTTTTTTTTTTTTTTTTTTTTGCGGTACGCGGGCCTTTCACTGTTGTGGCCTCTCCCGCTGCGGAGCACAGGCTCCGGACGCGCAGGCTCAGCGGCCATGGCTCACGGGCTTAGTTGCTCCGCGGCATGTGGGATCTTCCCGGACCGGGGCATGAACCCGTGTCCCCTGCATCGGCAGGTGGACTCTCAACCATTGTGCCACCAGGGAAGCCCTACATGTCTCTTTTTGAATTATGGTTTTCTCATCACCTGGGTTTTTAATGTTCAAGTGCTTATTAACTCAACAGGGGTCAGAAAGGCTGGTTAGAGTTCAAAAATGCAATCTGCTTTTCCGCTTTCAGGTTTACCTGTCTCATGAAATTAAAAGAAATTTTTTTTTGTGAACTTGAAAGTACTGCATATAAGATATTGTTATTTGTATAGTACTTAGTTATATTTCTTACATTATTTGTTTCTAGTAACAGCCCTAAATTTTAGAGGAATCCAGCATGATCAGAAAACATATATTGTATGTAGGAGTTTTCTAGATTAGTTTGAGGTTTCCATTTAATTCCTTAAAAGAAAACTTTATTTTCAGCTTCATGGTTACTAAGTGGAGTTTGGACCCAGCCTAACCATTTTCTGACCATCATTATCAACATTGATTAATATGCTTTAAATAGTGAGGTTTTTACACTACTAGGCTTTTCCTACTCTAAGAATCTTCAAACGTACAAGTTTGTGTGCATGTGTGTGTTTTGATCTTATTCCTGCTACTTGTGGTTTTCTTATCGCCTCTCAGGCTGAGAGATATTAATTCATGCCATCAAAACACCTGCTTCTAAAGGTCTTCTATCCAATCAGCTGTTTCTAACCCAGTGTAGTTAAAGAAATCGGACGTGGATGTTTCATAATCGTGTCTGAAGTGTAAGTAAACCACTGTGAATCACAGTCTGAAAGGTGCATGGGTAGCCTCAGAAGGCTTACTCTGAATTGAGGCAGTTAGAATACATTTTTAGAGAAAAGTATGGTAGATAGGATATTCTAAGTATGAAGATGGTGAATGAGTTGTGTTAGACAGTTTTGTCTAATCATAGTAGAAGTCATTAACTTGGATTGAGCAATTAACAAATACCTTTTATGTGCCCTAAGGCAGTACACCGTGAACAAGTAAAACATGTCAGGTATGGGTAAGTACCATAAAAATAAATAACTAAGGAAGGACGTAAAGAAAGAAAGAATGAAGGAAAGAGGGAAAGAAATAAAATAAAGGAAGAAAGACATAAGTACAGAGGGATGGGGGTCCTGCAGGTGAGCTTTTATGTAGGTGGTCAGGGAAGAACTCTCTAACAAGGTGATCTTTGAGCAGAGACCTGAAGGCTGAGGGGAGCCAAAATCAAGTACAGTGACCCCAGGCAGTACCTGAATGACCTGATCCATGACAAGGGTGGGGATGGGTGAGCCACCTGGCGAGCAGGAGGTGTATGTGGCGTCAGGGCAGACTGTGTAGGGCCTTGGGGATCCTTGTGGCTTTGAAGTCATCAGGATCTAAGGATGCTTGGGTAAGTGGGGAAGATCAGTTAGGGAGGCCCTTAAGAATAACGATGGAAAACTGCACCTGATCTTAATGGAAGGCTTCTGGTGCCTCACCTCTGCCACCGGCACACTTCCCATCCCAGGTTGCACCTGAGCACTTCCCAGTGGGCTGATCTTCTAGTGGAGTCTACACATCTCCATTCCTTCCCAGGCGGAGGAAACCTCAAAATTAAAACATTAAAATTTTATTTACAGGGTTCAGTTTTATAAACATCACAATTCTGAAAATAGTCATACGGCTAAAAGATTTGCCAGTGTTTGAAACCATTTTCTAAGGTTGCCAATAACCCGCTTGTCGAACGGAGTGGCCTCTTTCCCTTTCTAATGCCCCTCCACTTCTCAGAACTCCCCTTCTGGCTTCCATGATTCTGGAGCTTTTTATGTCATCCGAATGCCATCTTTCTTCTTTTTTTTTCCTGTGTGTGTCCACCAAAGCCACGTCCTCCAGCCTTTCCTCTTCTTTTTTATAAGTGGTCTCTTGGTGTATTCACTGCACCTTTAGTTTAATCCATCCTTGGGCAGGGGTCGCAGCTCCCCAGCTCCGGCTCTGGCATGGCAGCTCTGTGTTGCTCTATGTCGTATTAAAACCAGCTTCTGTCCCCAGTTCTCTTGTTGGTGCTTCCATTCTTCTTGTCTCAAAACAGAGCCCGTCCTAACACATTTTTCTGCTCCTTTTCTTTTCCAATCTGTTTCCAAATCTTATAGATCCTTTTTTTGGGAGCATCTTTCAGGTTTGTACTTTCTTCTCTCAAAACAGACACCTGACAGCCCCAGTCTTACTGTCTTCTTCTTGGAGCCCAGCCACAGCCTGTGTGGCTAATTCTGCTTCCAGCCTCCCTCCACTCTAGTCCTTTCAGTGTAACAGTGATAATTCATTCAACAAATCTTTACTTACTGCTTTTTTTTTTTTTTTGCGGTACCCGGGCCTCTCACTGTTGTGGCCTCTCCCGTTGCGGAGCACAGGCTCTGGACGTGCAGGCTTAGCGGCCATGGCTCACGGGCCCAGCCGCTCCGCGGCATGTGGGATCTTCCCGGACCGGGACACAAACCCGTGTCCCCTGCATCGGCAGGAGGACTCTCAACTACTGTGCAACCAGGGAAGCCCCTGACTGCTTATTGAATGCCAGGCACTGTTGTAGGCACCAGCGATATAAAATAAGCAGTAGTCCTGCCCTCACGAGCTTACATTCTGGAGTAAGGAGCAGACTGTGAACCCAATAAGCACAGAAACTTTGTATGCTTGGTGGTGTCGGTGCTGAGAGGAGAGAAAAAAAGGCAGGAGAGAGCGGTGGGGATAAGAGTGTCAGATGGGGAAGAGGTTTGCGGGTAGAAATGAGGTGGTCAGGAAGGATTTACAGAGAAGGTGACTTAAAAACATTTTTTTATTGACATAAAGTATGTTTAACATAAAATTTTACCATTTTAACCATTTTTGAGTGGACAATTCAGTGGAGTTAGGTATATTCACATAGTTGTACAACTATCACCACTCTCCATCTTCAGCACTTTGCTGCCATTTCAAGCTAAAACTACCATTAAATGATAACTCTCCATTCACCCCTCCCCCCAGCACCTGGAAGCCACCCTTCTTCTCTCTTCTGTATAGAATTGACTATTTTAGGAAGCTCGTATAAGTGGAATCATACAATACTGGTCCTTTGACGTCTGCCTTATTTCACTAAGCATAATGTCTTCAAGATTTATTCATGCTATAGCATGTGCCAGAATTTCAGTATTTTTTAAGGCTAAGTAATACTCCACTGTGTGTATATCCACATTTTGTTTATTCATTCATCTGTTGATGGACATTTGGCTTGGTTCCACCTTTTGGCTCCTGTGAATAATGCTTCTCTCAGCATGTGTGTACAAATATCTGTTCCAGACTGTGTTTTCAGTTCTTTTGTGGTATGTCCCTAGAAGCGGGATTGCTGGATCATACGGTAATTTTATTTTTAATTTCTTGAGCAACTGCTATATTATCCTCCACGATGGCTGCACCATTTTACATGCCCAAGATGGTAAGTTGAAGGAAGACCAAGGAGGTGAGGGAGTGATGTCTGGGGGAGAATATTTTGGTTCGAGGTGAGTCCACGTGCAAGGGCCCCGAAGGTGGAGCTTGGCTGCTACGTGTTAGGCTGGGTAAGGAGGCCATTGTAACTGAAAGTGAGGGAAGATGGCAGAAGCAGAAAATGAGGTCAGAGAGTGAACAGTTGTCCAAATGATATACAGCCTTGTAGGCCACTGTAAGGACTTTGATTTTACTTGCAGTGATGTAGAGAGCCCTCAGAAGATTATATCATATTAATCTTTCCTAAATTGTACTATCATCAGGTCAAACCCCATCTTAAAAATCAGTAAGACTTCCCAAATGCTTAACATTCAGTCCAAATTTCTGTAATTCCACCTGTCCAACTATAATACTGTGGCATCCCATAGACTTGCTCATGTGTACACTTGGACTTAACTCTTGTCTCCTACCAGTTCTGTTCCTTGCTGCCTCTGTACAGCTCATGTGCTTCCTTCTGTGTGGAAATCCCTCACTCTTTTCTCCGCCAGCTCCATCTTATCCGCGTTTCCACTGTGAGCTTTTCCTCACTCATTTACTGGTTGCCCTTGTAGTCACTGTTGTCATTTAGCACGAAATTATTTTTGTTTTATGTTTTCATCTCTCCAATTAGGTAATAAGAGACTAGGTCAAGGGTCATTTATTAGAGAGCTCTAGGTCTCCTGTAGTAATAGGACAGTAATGAGCAATGATCATTTATATAGTTAAACCCTCCTCCCTCCAAAAAAGGGTAAGCTGGGGTGGCCACATAGCGCTTGTACAAGTGCTTTTGGATAGGTTGATTCTATACTTTTTGGTGAGTATATTTTGGTAATTTATATAAGTGATAAAATTAAGTAGGTGCCAATATGCCTGATTCACTAGAGTATCTAATTAGCATTTTTAAAGCTGAAATCTACAGGACTATCTTTATATTTGCTGTACCTTTTTTTTTTTTTTTTTTTTTTTTTGCTGGTTGGAATATAGTTTGGCAGTTTCTTTTCTTTTCTTTGTTTTTTTTTTACAAATTTAATCAGTTATACATATGTTCCCATATCCCCTCCCTTTTGCGTCTCCCTCCCACCCTCCCTATCCCACCCCTCCAGGCAGTCACAAAGAACCGAGCTGATCTCCCTGTGCTATGCGGCTGCTTCCCACTAGCTATCTACCTTACGTTTGGTAGTGTATATATGTCCATGCCGCTGCTGTACCTTTTTTTAAAAAAATTAGCTCACTATCATGGAAACTGAAGCATGCCAATTAAGCACTTATCCAATTATTAGAGTTTCAGAGAAAAGCTGTGGATTAAGAATTCTTCATTTTAATTTTATGAGTTACTTAAAGAAATTAACATTTTGCAAAGTTTTAAAGCATTTAAGACAAGTACATTCATTTAAAAGTCTCACATCAAACACTGCAGGAACTGAATTCTACTCAGTTTGAGTTTTCTGCTAGCTTTCCAACCATACAGTCAGGACTAATTTTAGACGCTAGGTATATGCCAATATTTTGTGTTACATTATATGGCCTGTAAATGATTCAGTGGGTTGTTATCATGAGTAACCCCTTCTGTGTCAACGTAATTATATAACAAGCATCTTACAGCCACCACCAAGAATAAAAAAATCCTCATTTTGCTGCTTTAGGTTGGTGATCTTTTTTCATAAAGGAAATAGAACATCCAGATAAATTTCACTTTGTCCTTTATCTCATTCCCATCTCCCACCCTCCCGTCAATCAACATCATAATTTAGTGCCTCTCCTTAAAGTCTGTTTCTTATAGTTTTGCATATTTAGGTATGTATTCATGAACTAAAAACTATTATTTTATTAGCATTTAAAACATTTACCTAGGGCTTCCCTGGTGGCACAGTGGTTAAGAATCCGCCTGCCAATGCAGGAGACATGGGTTTGAGCCCTGGTCTGGGAAGATCCCACATGACGCGGAGCAACTAAGCCTGTGCACCACAACTACTGAGCCTGCGCTCTAGAGCCCGTGAGCCACAACTGCTGAGCCCGCGTGCCACAACTAATGAAGCCCTCGTGCCTAGAGCCCATGCTCCGCACCAAGAGAAGCCACCGCAATGAGAAACCCGCACATTGCAACAAAGAGTAGCCCCCGCTCGCCCCAACTAGAGAAAGCCCGCGTGCAGCAAGAAAGACTCAATGCAGCCATAAATAAATAAATAAATAAATAAATTAAAAACGTTTACCTGTTATTATAGTTATCTCCAAAGAAGTAGAACCAATAGGTTTTGTTCCAATCTCTTTACATATTTATATTTATTATGAGGATTTATTATAAGGAATTGGCTCACATGATTGTGGAGGCTGTGAAGTGCCAAGATGTGCAGTTGGCAAGCTGGAGACTGGGAGAGCTGATCGTGTAAATTCTAGTCTTGAGTTTGAGTCCAAAGAATATTTACATAAGTGATAGAGTCATTATTGTATAACCTGCTTTTCTGAGGCATCCTTTGATATGGATCTAAGTTATTTCACTGCTATAAGGTAAGAAGAACTCTGTTCTCTGACTGTAGTGTTTCATTTATCCATTTACTTGTTGATGAATGAATGTTTTTGTATATCTCTTTGAATGTGTAGTAAGGCCTCTCTATAAGGAATAGGTCCCTTTGGCAACGGGCTGTTATTTATGGAGTACCTCACATTATTTACAGGGTACCTCATGACTGAGTGGTACACATCACAGGTAAGAGGCAGGGAGCACCTGTTCCAGGCACGGATACAGCAGGAGCCCAAGGTCCAGTTGCTGCCTTTGAAAGGCTCTGAATCCAGTCAATGAGACAGACTTGCTGGATCCATGGAATAGACTTTATAGGACTCCAGGGTCATCTGCTCCCACTTTTGCTGCTTCTGATGCTATTAACCAGCTGACTCTTTTGTCTTAGTTCAGACACCTCAAAAAAGATCTGATTTGTAGGCCAAAAAAGTAGTCACTTTCACAAGGGATAAAGCATTGTTCCATTTAAAGTCGAGTTGAGCCAATTAGAATGCTAACGTTCCCTATTGGAAAGTTTTAGTGGCTGAAAACTTAGGCTCATTTTCATTATTGACATCCTTCTCTTCAATTAAATATATGACCTAGGTTATAATAATATATATTTTCTCCAACAGCTTAATTTTTAAATAATTAATTTTGAAATGATTTCAAATTTATAGAAAAGTTGCCAAATGGAACAAAGAACTCTACCCCCAGATTTCTCCTCTGTTAATGTTTTACTGTATTTGCTCCATTGTGTGTGCACTCTGAGTATGTGTGTGTGTGCGTGGTGTGTGTGTGTGTGTGTATGTGCATATGTGTGTGTGATCATCAGTCTTTTTCTTAACCTTAGGAGAGCAGGCTGCTGACGTGATGTCCCATGTCCTCTACGTACTTGGGGGTGTACTTCCTCCAGACAGGGATGTTCTTCTACATAATCAGTAAACAACACTCCAGATGAAGAAGCAAGCTTTGGTACAACACTACCATTCAGTTCACAGTGTTAGCAGTATAAACTCAAAAGTGGCTCCTTTTCCTGTCTGGTCCAAGATCTTGTCCAGGAGTAGGTATTGTGTTTAATTCTCATGTCTCTTTAGATTCCTTCAATCTGGAAAAATTTCTCAGTCTTTATCTTTTCTGTTCTTGATAGTGTTTAAGAGTACACGCCTTTAATCAAGTGGGAGGTAGGATCTTTCTGATATATCCTCCTGACTAGGTTCAGTTACTGCATTCTGGGTGGAAGCCCACAAAATGATGCTGTGTTCCTCCCAGGGCACAACGTTGGAGTCGGAGTCACAAGATGTTAACTGTAACCACCTGGTCATGTTGGTTTATTCATATTAAATTTACTGTTTTCCTCTTTGTAACTGATTAGTATTTTGTGGAACAGTGTCTCCAAATTTTGCATCTTGTTCCTCATCAAATCTATACCCACCAACATCCACTGGCAATTCCTGCCTAACTCAGCCCACCTCAGTGACTTTTGCCACATGGTGGTGCTTCCTGTTTCCATCTTCTGTCTACATTTATTATCTGGCATTTTGCTCTAAGAAAGACCTTTCTCTTCCTCATCTCCTATTCTTCTTTCCTTCGTTCCTTCCATCCATCCTGCCTTCCTTCCTTAGGAGAGTTCTTTCAGATTCATAACCATTTGACGTTCTAGTTATTGTGCCTTAAGCACTGCAGAGAACAGGTACTAGGTAAACTTAACACATATGTAACACATGGGCTGACATAGAGGTCATGCCATCTCTTCTTAGACAGTTGCTCTGTAACACTGTATTACTGAGCCTGAAGGCACTTAGTTCTTGGTTTTCTTATTTGCTCTCATCCATCTTCTATGATTGACCTATATTGTGTTGCAAGTGTGTGGTAGAAAAGGGAATGCCTTGTGCCGGGGAAAGCACAGGGCTGATGAAACTTTTCTCATTAACTGATGGCCATAGTTTGGAAAACATTGATTTACAATAGGGTTGTGACATCAGTGTTAAAATAAATTTATAACTTTAGGGCACATAGTATGTTATCTGAGGGGGAATCAGCAAAATCTGGGAACAATAGCAAAGCCTCCTAGATTGAAACAGTTGGATTATGCTAAATTAAAATTGACAGAAGTTATATAAAAAGATAATAGGGTTTCTTACTTTCTCAGGCCAGCACTTCTCTCAAGTCAAATCTGCTTTCTCCCTGGACAAGGCTTGTGTGGACGCTTCTAACGCTGCCTCCCAGCCCCACTTCCCCTTCCCACTTCTCCCTTCCCCCTTCTATCCTGCCTTAAGCACCATCCATGTACCCTTTCTTTAGATACCTTAGTGTCTCAAATCAAGTCACTGTCAACTGTTTTTAGATTTAGGAACCATTTTGGTTCCTTAGGTGACTTTATATGTGTCTTATCTATCTTGGGTTGATTTTGGAGTTTACTCTTTAGATGGTAATTTAAATGGTAATCCCACTTTCTTTATTGCCATCATTGCTGTGCGGACATATTGGCTACAAAAGAGTTCAGACTGACTCAGTTTTGGTAGAGCCGTTCTTCTTTAAAGACTGATTCTATACCCTCAGTTGGCTTATAAATAAACCTGTGGGGTTTGGCCAAATGGTTTCTTTTATTGAACACAAATTCAAACATTTTTGAACAGTTTCACCACGGATGCAATTTCTTAAATTACTTTTTATATAGCAACAACAAAACTGTGGAGAGCAGGAACCATCTTCTCTCTTTTTATTGTAAAATCACCTAAGCGAAAAATCACCTTTAATTCCATCCCATTGAGACAGTGAGTTTCATTTTTGAACACATTCGTGTACTTCCAGCATTATTTTCCACTTCTGTTTTTACACATTTATTCCAGTCTCCATTTGGAAAATAAAGGGGTCTGGGAACCAGGTAACATTTAGAGGGAACACTGATGATAAGACCTGTGTTTCTGTCCTGCTTCTATCGTTAAGTAGCTCTGGGCCTCAGGGTCTTCACCTACGAATGAGAATGTTGGATTAAGTAACATCTAATGTCTAGCCTTTGTGGTCTAATTATATTCTAAATAGTAGAGGAGACTGGTAACAGATGATGAATCTCCATAAGAGTACTTGGGTGTACCGGTAGAGTTTAATGTAGAGATTGTTTTGAGCCCAGACCAAAGGCTTTTCTTGAGAGGAGAGCTGTGGGTAGATTTGTGTTGTTGAAGTTTCCATACTGTTTAGCTGTTCATTTCCTCATGTATAAAAAGAGGGTAACAATAGCAACATGCCTCCAAAATGTAATTGCATGAAAAATTAAGAAAAAGATGTCATATTTAATAATGTAAGCTCAGCACTTGATATTTTATGATTATTGGTAGAAATAGCAATTATTTCTGTAAGAAAAAAGTTTAAGACATGATTTATATATTTTTTGCATACTGGTGGGTAGAAAAGTTAAACACATTTGTTTCATCAGCACACTTACCCCTCAGCAGATTCAAGTAATTTAGGTTAACATTTCCTCTTAATTTAATGTTTATCAAATGCCGATAGAGGATTTTCTTCTATCAAAATGTATAGGATTGCTGCACAGTGGACTTACTGAAGACAAAGCCTGGGTTCCGATACTGTGTATTCAAACAAGCATTCTTTTTTTTTTTTTTTTTGCAGTACGCAGGCCTCTCACTGCTGTGGCTTCTCCCCTTGCGGGGCACAGGCTCAACGGCCATGGCTCACGGGCCCAGCCGCTCTGCGGCACGTGGGATCTTCCCGGACCGGGGCATGAACCCGTGTCCCCTGCATCGTCAGGTGGACTCTCAACCACTGCGCCACCCGGGAAGCCCCAAACAAGCATTCTTTTTAGTCCTTCTTATGAATTCTTAAATGGTTTAGACAGCAGTTTTAGTGCCATATATTTTTAGAGATATTTATTTATTTTATTTATTTATTTTTGGCTGCATTGGGTCTTCCTTGCTGTGTGCGGGCCCTCTCCAATTGCAGCAAGCGGGAGTGTTGAGGAGCACGGGCTCTAGGCCCGCGGACCTCAGCAGTTGCAGCACGCAGGCTCCAGAGCGCAGGCCCAGCTACTCCGTGGCATGTGGGATCTTCCCAGACCAGGGCTCGAACCCGTGTCCCCTGTGTTGGCAGGCGGACTCTCAACCACTGTGCCACCAGGGAAGCCCTAGTGCCATCTATTTTAATTAACAGAAAACATAGGCTAGTTAGAGGATAACTTGCTGATAAAACAACATGAAGAAAATGCAAAAATTGAAACTTAAGCTATTATGTGAATTTTAAAAAAATAGAAATGAATGATAAATAATATGTTTCTTAGCTAGCATGAGACTTTTGGGGGAATAATAGTAGATCTTTTTCTTTAAATTATTCTGTTTATTTTTCCAAAGTAAATCATGTGTGTGGCTAAAAAATTATAGTACAGAAGAGCTTACATATAATAAAAAGCAATATTTTCCAGTTTTTATTAAATTTTAAACATATAGAAAAATTGAAAGAATAGTATAAGAAACACCTATTCCCTTCACATATATTTAGCAGTTAATATCTAATTAATGTTTTGTTACATTTGCTCTCTCTCTCTCCCCCTTCTCTGTATTATGTATATAAAAAACGTGTGTGCATGCACATATATATGCTATATATGTTTTTCTTGAGTCTTTAAGTTTATCTTGAAAATAACTTGCAAATATTGTGGTATTTCACCTCTAAATACTTTTACATGTATCTCCTAACAATAAAAAACATTTTTCTCCGTAATCACAATATCAGATCACATACAAAATTATAATGCTATAATATCATCTAATAACCAGTCCATATTAAAGTTTCCCAAATTGTCTCCCCTCCCTCAAAAAAAAACCTCATCAAATCCCCACAATGCTTTTGGTTGTTATAGAAGCAACCACTTGAAATTCTTTCAGCTGTTTCTTCTGCCAGTGACCTCCAAATCACTAAATAATAAGCTTATAGAGGTACTTCTTAAATAAACAATTGATACCTAATATATTGACATTCTGCTCTGATAGCTGAGGATTTACCTTTTTAAATGATTTTTCAATACTCCCTTCCCCCATCCTACCTATGTGGTTTTTATCTTCCCCCATCCTACCTATGTGGTTTTATTTGTAGTTAAATCAATAATCAGTGTTTATATTATCATCAGTATGTAAGTATTTTTCTATAAAACCAAGAACTATGATTACATTTCCTTTCTTGTTTAGGTTTTTTCCTTGTTCCTGTAGTTTGTGATTTTTAAATGCACTATATTGCATGCTTTTTCTACCATCAGCATGGCCAACCTTTATTAAGGACTTAAAGTGCCAAGTAATTTCTATGCTTTATATTGCTTTGACTAATTTAATCCTCACGACAACCTATGATATGGGAATTATCACAGATCAGGAAACAATAATAGAGATAAGCTATGTACATTGTTCAAGGTGATACAAATGCAAAGTGGTGGATCTGGGATTTGAACATAAGCCACTGGGATATAGAGGCCATGCTCTTAATCACTTTGCTGTTCT
The DNA here is from genome assembly GCF_025265405.1 of Mesoplodon densirostris. Lineage (NCBI taxonomy): Eukaryota > Metazoa > Chordata > Mammalia > Artiodactyla > Ziphiidae > Mesoplodon > Mesoplodon densirostris. Next base: position 87,425,244 of record NC_082668.1, read on the forward strand.
TTTTCTCCACAGATTGATGTGCTAAATTTCTCAAATCTTTATTTTTCCTACCTCCCTCAATCCTCCTGTTTCAGTTAGACTAATTGATTTTATAGGTCTGCTACACAGCTGTATTCTTCAGATATTTTTTTAGGTCTTAATTGTTGAGCCTGCGTTTCTCTTCTGGTTGGATCCACTCTTTCCTTGATCTGGAGCTTCCTCTTGCATGGTTTACTTCTGCATTTTGCTGGAGCACATCAGTAAGTAACTTCCTACAAAAGGATGTTTAAGAAGTAAATGTCCTGGGTCCTTGTGTTTCTTCTGTTTATTTGCTTTACTTATCATCTCTGATTAAACTGATAGTTTGGCTAATTGGAAGACTCTGGGCCGAAAATCTTTTTCTTTGAAATTTTGAAGGCATTGCTCTGTTGTCTATTTGTTTCTTTTGTGGCTCATGAGGTGTCTTCTGCCATTCTGATTCTCTTTTCTTTGTATGTCTTATTGCTATTCTGAAGTTTCACAGTGTTGGACAAGAGTGGTTTTGTTTTCCATTGTGCTGAGTATTTGTGGGCCTTGTCAGTCTGAGGACTTAGAAACTTTACCTCTGGGCACCTTATGCCGTTGTTTCTTTGAAAATGTTTCCCTTGATAGTCTTTGTTCTTTATTCTGGAAATAAAACTCTTTCTAGTTTGTTGGAGCTTTTCAATTAATTCTCAGTTTTTCTTGTTTTTTCTTTCATATTTAAAGTTTTTTTTTTTTTGGAGTTTAAGTTACTGCAGTAAAAGTCACTTGTTTTACTGTACAGTTCCATAAGGTTTGACAAATGTATTCAGTAATGTAACCAATATACCAGTTGAGATATAGGGTCCACGTTAACCAAAAGGTGGAAACAACCCATGTATTCCTTGATGGATGAATAAACATATATGATGTGTGATATATATATCATATGATATGACATGCTTAACATGGTACATCTATCTATCCATCCATCCAGCTATCTATCCATCCATCCATCTATCTATATCATAACAATGGAATATTATTCAGCCTTAAAAAGGAAGGAAATTCTAACATATGCTATAGCATGGATGAAACTTAAGGACATTTTGCTAAGTGAAATAAGCCAGTCACAAAAGGACAAATACTGTATGATTCCATTTATATGAGGTACTTAGGGTAGTCAGATTCATAGAGATAGAAGGTAGAATGGTGGTTACCAGGGAGGAGGTGAGAATGGAGAATTATCATTGAGTGGGTACAGAGTTTCAGTTTTGCAAGATGAAAAGAATTCTGGAGATGGATGATGGCGATGGTTGCTTAACGATGTGAGTAGAGTTAATGCCACAGGTCTGTATACTTAAAAATGGTTAAAATGGTAAAATTTTTGTTATGTGTTATTTTACCAAAATTAAAACAAAAAAAGACAGGACAGTGTCAGTCTCATCACACACACCCCCCACCCAATTCTTTCTCTTTCATATTTTTAAAATCACTTCCTCCTTTTGGTCTACATTCTGTAATATTTCTATGACTTTTTTTTCAAACCTATTGGTTTCTTGTAAACTTTCAGCAATTATAATCATATTTTAAATTTCAAAGTACTTTCACATTTTCTGATTGTTCCTTTTTCAAAGAACCTTGCTTGTATATCATGAGTGCAGTATATTCTTGAATTTCTATGAGAACACTACTTAAAATTTTTTTTACAGTTCTCTTAATTTTCTTCTGCTTCTTCTGGGAGGTCATTTTGTTATTGTTGGTTTATATTTTTCTCTCACTTTTATTTTGCAGTTTTTCCTCAAATGTTTAGTTCTCCTTGGTTGTCCCACATATTTGGGATTGGCACAGTAAAAAGTTAGTTGGCAGCTATGTGTACAAGAATGAGGTCTGTTGAATCTTTCAAAAATAAATTTTATTTTAGAATACAGAAAAATTGCAAAGATAGTTCAGAGAGTTCCCATGTATCCCACTGACTGTTTCCCCTACTGTTAACATTAGTGTGGTATATTTATTATAATTAATGAACTGATATTGATACATTTTAGTAACTAAAGTCCATGCTTTTTTCAGAACTCCTTAGTTTTTTATCTAATGTCATTTTTCTTTCCCTGGATCCCATTCAAAATGTCATATTACATTTATTTTATTTTATTTTATTTTTTAACATCTTTAGTAGATGTTATTTGCTTTACAATGTTGTGTTAGTTTCTGCTGTATAGCAGCTATATGTATACATATATCCCCATATCCCCTCCCTCTTGTGCCTCCCTCCCACCCTCACTATCCCACCCCTCTAGGTGGACACAAAGCACCGAGCTGATCTCCCCATGCGATGCAGCTACTTCCCACTAGCTATCTATTTTACATTTGGTAGTGTAGATATGTCAGTGCTACTCTCTCACTTCTTCCCAGCTTCTGCTTCCCCTTCCCCGTGTCCTCAAGTCCATTCTCTACATCTGTGTCTTTATTCCTGTCCTGCCCCTAGGTTCATCAGAACCTTTTTTTTTTTTTTTTTTTAGATTCCATACAAATGTGTTAGCATACGGTATTTGTTTTTCTCTTTCTGACTTACTTCACTCTGTATGACAGACTCTAGGTCCATCCACCTCACTGCAGATAACTCAATTTCATTTCTTTTTATGGCTGAGTAATATTCCATTGTATACATGTGCCACATCTTCTTTATCCATTCATCTGTTGATGGACACTTAGGTTGCTTCCATGTCCTGGCTATTGTAAATAGCGCTGCAGTGAACATTGTGGTACATGACTCTTTCAAAATGTCATGTTACATTTAGCTTTTATGTCTCCTTAAGCTCCTCTTGGCTGTGACAGTTTCTCAGATTTTTCTTGGTTTTGATGGCCTTGACAGTTATGAGTAGTGTATTTGTCAGGTATTTTGTAGAATGTGCCTCAATTAGGGTTCTGATGTTTTACTCATCATTAGACTATGGTTATGGGTTTTGAGGAGGAGGACCACAGAGGGAAAGTGCACGCTGATCCTGTCATACAAGAGTTCACACCACTGTTGATGTTAACCTTTATCCCCTGGCTGAAGTAGTGTCTGCCAGGTATCCCTGCTGTAAAGTTAGTCCTCATTTTCATAGTGTACTCTTTGGAAAGAAGTCACTAGGCTTAGCCCACCCTTAAGGAATGGGCAGGATCTATTGACATTTGATTCCCAAAGTACTACAACTTCTTCTTGGAGGCTACAGTACTTCAGTTTTTTTTCTGGAGAGAGATACCAAGTTTTGATCATTTTCTGGGCAGTCTACTTAGAAGGTTGGAAGGTTGTTCTATATACAGGGCTTCAAGCACTGCCCCACATCTATGCCCCTCTCTGCTGTACCTGCCTTGGCTAAATCCTCAGAATGAGCATCTGTGAGGCTGATTAGCTCCTGTCTGCCCCACAGCCATCTTCCTTGGAGTGCTCCAGGCTGTGGTTTCCTTTGCTTGCTTCCGAGTAGCTGTCTTAAATCTGTCTTCTAGAAATTTTTGTTGAAAACTTCCACTTATAGATCCTCCTCCCCTAATCCAGTTATTTTGTTGTTGTTGTTGTTGATTATGTATGTGCCATTTTCATTCCCTTCCTATCATTTTAATCATGGATGTCAGAAGACGTGAAAGAGATCAACCCACCATTTGGAATAGGAAGTCTTTTTTTAAAGTTGTGCTTTTAAAACATGAGGTGGTAAATTACTACCGTTCATTGTTTATTAATATTTGTAATTTGCTCTAGGGGTAACAAAATTATAAAATATAACATTATAATGGCTTCCTGCCAGTGGTATAAAAATATCATTTTGATCCTCTAGATTGAAATGAGAAGAAATAATGTAGAAAGTTTTATGGAAATTGGAACTAGTCTGGTCTATGTTGTTGGTTCTAAATTGTCTGAAAAGTTGTATGTTGTGAAGACAAAGAAAACTTTGGAAAGAGTTTCAGAAGGTGACAAATAAGGCTGAATGAAATAATTGCATTGAGGAAGGGTTTTCTAAGTCTTGACTGACATAGATTACAGGAAAAAAGAGAGAAGAATGAAGTTAAATGATTACTGGTGGGATATGAAAACATCTACTGTTTAGTCTTGTATGACCCATACAGAATAAGATTTTTTTTGTACTTTTCAAAGGTATTTATTTTGGATAATTTTATATATACCGAAAATTTTAAATAATAGTGTGCCCTTCATGTACCATCCCCAGTGTTAACATTTTACATATTCATAGTGCAGTTGTCAAAACTAAGAAATTAAAGTTGCTACAATATTATTAACTAATTTTCAGACTATATTTGGAATTCACCATTGTTTCTACCAGTGTTCTTTATGTAATCCAGGGTCTAGTCTAAGATACCACATTGCATGATTAATTTCAGTCAGAAAAATTTTTACTTGAGCCACATGCCTGTCCTTCAGCAATATATAGTGTACATATGTTTATATTTCTGAATTTTCTCCCTTTCGCATGTTCTTTTATATAAATAAATAATCATTGCTCTCTGCTTATGTTATAACTCACTGATTCTGAACATAAGCCTTGGGTGGGCATTCTCAAAATGAGTTTTGTAACATTGGAGAGGAAGCTTATTTTAAAAATTCCAATTAAAACAACTTTTTTTCACTTTGGATTATTTTTATTTGGGCAATCATTTTCTGCAAATAATAATTTTCTTTCTTCCTTCCTTTTTTTTAAACATCTTTATTGGAGTGTAATTGCTTTACAATGTTGTGGGAAGCAGCCACATAGCACAGGGAGATCAGCTTGGTGCTCTGTGACCACCTAGAGGGGTGGGATAGGGAGGGTGGGAGGGAGACACAAGAGGGAGGGGATATGGGGATATATGTGTACGTATAGCTGATTCACTTTGTTATACAGCAGAAACACAACATTGTAAAAAAATTCCAATTAAAAAATTTAAATTTAAACTTTTGGAAGAATGTATTTTATTTTCAGCATGTGGGGTATATAAAGGCATGCATATAGTGGTACTCTATCAATGTATTATGCTTCAGAGTGTTCTCATTTGTGAAAGAAGGGCTCAATAGCTAAATTAACCTAGAGACGGAACACCCTATTTACAACTTCCATGGGAGTCAGGGAGTCTGATCTCTAGACCCAGATCTGCCACTTATTGCTGGGCACTGATCCGTAAAATCGAGGAATGTTGAAAGTAGTGTTGGACACCTCTGTACTGGAACTCACAGGTGGTGTAGTCCCTGCCTTAATCTTGTGTTTAAATCTCACCGTAATGCCTGTGACCAGATAAATTTTAGTTGAACACTTCCAGGGATGAGTGTTCTGGTTATTTATTGCTGTATAATGAACCACTTCAAAATGTAGTGGTTTAAAACAACAGTTTATCATTATTTTTCATGGTCCTGAGCTTGATAGGCTCCGCTGGGTGGTTCTTGGTTGCGGGCCTGCATGTACTTGGCGTCTGAATGAGGCCAAGGCTGGAGATACCCAAAGGCTCCTTCTCATTACACATCCGATCCCTGGGCTGGGAAAACTGGGGCAGCTCTCTGTGTGGCCTCCAAATGGCTAGCTAGGGCATTCTCACAGCCTGGGAGTCTCATGATAGCTAGGTTTCTCACCTGGTAGTTGGCTTCTCCCAGGGTACTTAATAGACAGTCTATTAAGTCTTGGGCCCAGAAACTGGCACAATATTGCTTCTGATGTATCCCATTGACCAAAGCAGTCTCAGAGCTTCCCAGATCCAAGTAGAGGGAACATAAACCCCCATCTCTTGAAGGGAGGAGAATCAGAGAATTTGTGGCCTCTTTAATCCACCCACTACCATGGGAAATTCACTACCTCCTGAGGACCTCAAGGTGTTTAGGTGAGATGACATCTGCTTCTCATAGGAGCATCAATACCTGATGGAGGTTATAAGGTAAATTAGGCCTCCTGTGCTGCTGCTGTTAAATTACTCACTATTCTTCCCTAGAAGCCTATTTCTTCACACACATACACACAAATCCTTACTGGGTCTAGGCCCAAAGGGAACAAATATGTGTACTTTTATCTAGGAACTTCCTTTTTCCTTCAATTCAACCATCCTCTTCTCCCTCTCTCCCAAATGACACATAAACTTCAAAAGAATGGCCTTGGTGATACCATTGATTCCTTAAACGATAGCACTGGGGATTCAAATACAGGTAAAGTATAGCCCTTGCCCTTAAACAACTGAAGTCAAGTATGAAATGAAGTGCATTAAAGTGGGATGTAAGTGCTGTGATCAGTAAAGTGGGACACATGGGAAGGGGGCAGTGTCACAAGGCAGCAGGAGTTAAAAGTTTCAGAGAGGGCTTCCCTGGTGGCACAGTGGTTGAGAGTCCACCTGCCAAGGCAGGGGACACGGGTTCGTGCCCCGGTCCGGGAAGATCCCACATGCCGCGGAGCGGCTGGGCCCGTAAGCCATGGCCGCTGAGCCTGCGCATCCGGAGCCTGTGCTCCGCAACGGGAGAGGCCACAGCAGTGAGAGGCCCGCGTAACGCAAAAAAAAAAAAAAAAAAAAAAAAGTTTCAGAGAGAAGTGACACTTTTAGCCAGTTTTCAAAGATAATGACAATATTAATAATAACAATAAAAATATTACTAGCATACAACAGTTATTGAGCGTTGTGTGCCAATACCATTCTAAGAATTTTATGTATATTGACTCATTTAATGGTGACGGTGACTCTGTGAGGTGAGTATTACATTATCCTCACTTTGCAGTAGAAGAAACTGAGGAGCTGAGAGGGTGTCATTCCCCTTAAGCCCACACAGCTAAGTGGCAGGGATTTAGTCCCAGGCATTCTAGCCCAAGAAAGTAGCAGATAGAGATGCCAGGCTCTCAGTAAAAGGTTAATGTATGAACAGCTGGGGTGCGGTGTGAGGACTCCAGAGACTGCTTCTAGCTGCCAGGTCTCCCAGCTTCCTCCTCACCAGACCCCTTTCCCTGCTAAGAATACTTAAGGCAGCTTCCATTCTTTTAAAATGCTGCTTTAACTACTGTCTTTTCACCTTTCTTCCATGCTTTTATTTTCTCCTTAAGGTCTTGTATAAGCCCTTTCTATTTCATGAGATATTTTGGAAGACTCTAGTTTGTATTGATCAGTGTTTTCCCTCCCTCCCTTTTCCCTTCATTCCTTCCATCGAACACATCACTGTTGTGAGCCTACCGTGTTCCAGCTCTGGACACTCTGAATACGAGGAAGAGCAGAAAACACACTAGACCATCCAGTCACTGTGCAAAAGAAGGAAAAGTTGCAATGCTCTGAAGTATTATTAAGGAGCAACATGGGCTAGGAAGGTTCATGATCAAGAAATTTATGACCTTTGTTACACTGGAGCATTTGAAATCCACTTGCATTTAATCAATAATAAGCACATGTATTTGTGCATGTGTTCATCGCATTTGCACACTTGTGTACACACAGTCATGTGTGCTCATTACTGCCTTAAAACTTTTTTTCAATTAATAGTAGAATGCCTAGTATTTTGGGGGTTATTTATACAATGGAATACTATACAACCATGAAAATTAATTTAGTATATACTGTATGATTAAATATCACAAAAATATATAGTTTTCTTATGATTCCTCATGGTGCCTTCAGGAATCAGTAGGAAGTTTCAGTATACGGTGCTATACAGTGCATTCTGTGATTTCAGATCCCATAATCATTGAAGACTAGAGAGTCAGCCCCACCTCTGGCTTCTGAACTTCCTAGCTGCCCTTTGTGGTATGGGCTCCAGTGTTTTGGCCAGATCACCATGCTCAAGACGGGACAAGAGGGAATCCCATGGCAGGGCCATCCAAGGGGCAAATGGCAGCAACCCGTTTACCCAACTGGGATGGCACTGGGAAGCGTTTGGGATAGAGGTCTGTGGTGAGTCATGTGGTTTGGGGCCAAAGCTGGACCAGAGGCTGCTAGAGGCAATTGCTGGGTTTGGTTATTCTTAGAGAAGGTAAATTCTGCTGCTGTGGGGATTCCCAGATTGACAGAGGGCCAGCAGAAAGGGGCTGTAGGAATCTGAGTCACTGGAACACTGGGTCAACAAGAGCGAGTCCCTAGTGAGGTGCCCAGCTCAGTTGGCTTGCTGTCTCTGGACCGGTCTCCATGGTCCTGGCTGTTGTTTCTTCTGCTGCTGTTGGGCAGAGTATATCACTGGAGGTACTTGCATCTCTGCTTTTCGCACTTACCTAGCTTGAGGTCACCTCTGCCCTTTCTTAGGTGGCTGAGTACATGGTATTCTCAAACAGCATCTGCAACATTTGTCGTTATTTCCTTCTGTAGACGGTGGTTTTCCAATTTTCTTCTTTCCTTTGGGAAGAAATGACTAGGATACCACTGGGAAATAGTGGAATTTAAACATGTCTGTGCATTCCTGGCTTTGTTTTTCCCCAGTTATAAACTTTTAAACGGATGATTTCTGAAATTCTGAAATGTTGAGTAAAACCTTGAATCCATCCATCCGTCTTCTTTCTATAACCTCTGAGTGAAGGTTTTCATTTTATAGATATTGCTTCCCTGGAACAGCATCTCTTATTGTTGCATCTCTTATTGATGTCTGGAAAAAATTATTTTGGGTTTTTAGAGTCACTTAAAATTAATATGCTTTTCTACTTCTATAATTAAAAGACCAGAGACTTCAGAGTATGCCGTCATATTGATAGAAAGAAATTTTAAAAGCCCCCAAATTCATAGCAAAAGGTGACAACTATGTTTCTAAGGGTGGAAATATTCATTGTGTGCAGCATGCAAAATTTTTATAGCTCTCTGGACAGACTTTGCTTCCTATTGCTGCATTGGCAAAAAGAGCCCTGGGTTTAATAGTCTCACCCAAAGAGTAATGTTACTAAGCCATAATATAGCCATTCCTCCTGAAACTTCTTTACCTTAGAACAGGTAAGAATTTGTTTCCAGCCTTACTAGTGAGACAGTGTATTTCTTCCACGTTGCTGTAGTTATTTTTTCCTGGCTCAGTAATTAAGGATGCCTGTTACTTGGAAATGTGTCAGGTTGAGACATTTCCTTGAAATGTGGGCTCCTTGAGGAGCTGATCAGACCATTGTTACTTAAAGGGCCTGTTGCCCAGAAGACTTTGATGAGAGCAGAATCCTGATAGCGTTCAGTGCAGAAGTCACTTTGTGTAGTTTTTGCCTTGAGTACTGGTGGCAGCTCCTGAAGAAATGTAGCTGCTGCCCCAGCCCTCTCCAGAGGAACAGAAGGAAGAAACAACTGCAGGCTGGACTCAGAGGCAACACTTTTATGCCTATCCTGTGTAGGCAGAAGCTTTCTAAGCTGTAATTTTGTGATCTTTTCCATAAGAAACAGAGCATGAAACTCGCTTTGGAGCTGGGAGGCTCTGAGTTTAAATCTTGGCTCTGCCACGCCCCCCAGTTGTTATCATCTTGAGCAAGTTAGCCTCTCTGGGCCCACGTTTTCTCATTTGGAAAATGAGGTTAATAGTACTTAATTTCTTACTACATGACTGTTGTAAAGATGATGGATGTGAAGAGTCTTATATAATGTATGACCTGCAGTAAGTACTGTAGTTCCGCTCTGTAGGCATTACTTCCCTTCCCTTCCCCTGGAAAGGATGGGCTCTGACTTCAGACATGATGTGGATGAGATCCGACCTGAGCTAGCTACATGCTGTGGGGCTTTCTCCAAGGTTTTTAACCTCTCTGAGCTGCAGTTTTCCAATCTATGAAACGGAGATAGATATACATACCTTCCGATGGTGTTGAGAAGCTTGTGTGGCATAATGAGTGAGGATGACCTCGCCTAGTAACTATGGTAACTCATCCACAAGTCATCTTTCTTTCTTAGCAACATACTTTCTGTTAGTCCTCCTTCCTTCTCTCTCTTCTTTATCTTCCTTTGTTTCCTATTGCCTGCCTCTGGTTACCTTTTTTTCTTTATTTATTAGGCAAGAGTTGATTGCTTGCCAAATGAGCTTGTCAAAGCCACTGAAACAGGTGTTACAGAATAGAAGAATCTGCCTCTTGGGTTAGTCATACTCCTTTTTTTTTTTTTTTTTTAGGAACTAACTCTTCAGTTAAAGAGAAATAATGGCTAGTGGAAAGTGAAAATGAACCCTTTTCTAGTAGAAATTTATTTCTTTCATTAATGAGAAGGATGAGAAGGGAAGAATGAGAACCTTCTAGAAAGGTTATAGAACTAGAAGGGACCTGTGAGATCATCCAGTCCCTTAGTTTTACAGTTGAAGAAGTTGAGTCACAGTGAGGCGAATGGGTTGATCAAAGGGTCAAGACTGACTTCGCAGCATCATCAGAACCAGACCCCAGCACACCTGAGTCTCAGTTCTGACTCACGCCCGCACCATAAGTGGACTTCAGTCATGTGTGCATGTCTGCCCACACGTGCATGTGTGATGGAAAAATAATTTAAACTTCTTTATGATTGATTTCTGACATTGGAAGCTGGATAATAGGAATAAAATGAAAATTAAATGTTTTAGACTTTTTCCTTGAAAAACCTTTAAAATTATGGACACTAATTTAATTCTTTTACTGAATAGTTCAGTTGCCTATATTTAAGCATTGCAGGAAAGCATAGTTTCACAATTTAATCATTGAGAAGTGACAGTCATATATATTTTGATATTTATATTTTAAACACAAAACCCCATAATTTTATTGCTTAAATTAGTAATGTCTGTCCAAGCCTAGGATATAAATTAGTAACGTAACTTTTGATTTTCTTCTTAAAAGTAATTTTTCATAATTGAACCATGCGGTCACTGTGTGGAAAACTTTATAATATGAAAATTCTTTTAAATTTAAAGATGGTCCAGCTCTAACATCTTTTGAAGCATAAGCATTCTAATCACCAGTGGGAGGGGCATTGATGGGTAAAGTGGGAACCACTCTAAGTTCATTGCTAAACATGTCAGTAAAATAATGATTCTCTTATTCTCCAGGGCTTCTGGTTCTCATGCTTTTGTCTCAGGAGGAAAGTCATTGGCCCTGTTTAAAGGACAGCTTGACAAGTAATTTTAAGAGACATACTTTGAGCATTACTAACAACAGAAGGAATGAAGTATTTTAGAAGTCAGGATCTGTAGGTTCCAACTTGCTTGTGAAATTGGGCTACTATTTTTAAAAACACAAATCGTGCCAAGAAGGGAATCTATAATGAGGCAGTTTTGTTGGAGAAACTGTACCATTGCTGACATTACTCTCCGGGTTTCAGAGATCCTATCCCTGGTGACTTGTTTGGAGAGACACCAGCTCATAGAGATGTCTGTCTCTTGCCTTACACAATAACAGAAAAGAAATAGAGAACTCAAATCCTTTCTGTTGGGCAGTCTCCAGATGGAGCTGGAACTTAAGAATTCAGCACATGCTTGTATTGACAGCTTAAGCTGCATCTTGAAAATTTAAACAATGGCCCAAGTCTTCCATTTTTAATAGTTTAGTCTCCTTCTTGCGGATGTGGTTTCCAGAATATTCAAAGCCACCTACATTTTCTTTGGCTGGAGTTTTGTCAGGTGGTAATGGGATTGTGGGACCTGGCCCAGGGAAGAATATAGATCTAAGATATCATAAAGTTCAAAGAACCAGACATACCTACCACGGAATAATGTCATAGAATAGAAAAGAATCCTAGAGATCATTCTGTAGAGACATCCAGCTTCTGTTTGAACGTGTCTAACACGTTCAGCTTAAGAACAATAATATAATTATATAGACTGTATAATATACATAATAAAAATATTGTTATTATTTTTATGTCAGTGATAATTAACTGCGATGGTAGCTACGATTTTTTTTGAATGACTGTCGGTTCATGTGCTGTGTACATTATTTCATTTAATCTTTTAATAGCCTTATAGCAATGGTATAGCAATTAAAGGCACAGATTCTGGAGCAAGATTGTCTGACAGAATCTCAGCTCCCTATTTGTTTGCCATTTGACCTTGGGCAAGTTGTTTAATCGTTTTGTGCCTCAGTTTCCTCATTGGTAAAAGGAATATAATAGTACCTATCTTTTAGGGGTGTTTTGAGGATTCCACGAGGATTACATGTGTAAGGAGCTTAGAAGAATGCCTGGCCTAGAGTCGTTGTGCTAATAACTGTTCCCATTTTAGAAATGAAGAACATGAGATTTAAGTTGTTATTTGGTATGTGACCTTAGATGGAAGGACCTGAGAACTGAAAGCCACGTCTGCCTACCTATGAAGCTCAGACCTGCTCTTCACCTTTAAACATCCTGCTTCACTCATGATATGGCAGCCCATTCCACTTCTGAGCAATTCTTGTGGAAGTCCCATTTTATAGTCAAATGAATTCTGGCTGCTTTTAGCTTTGCGCTCTTGATCTCAGGTTTATCAAGGTTTAGTACTTTGTCCTAAAAGATGAGGAAGAGAAGAAGGGCAAACTTGGGCTTTTTCTGCCCCTCATTACTGTTAACTAGTGAACTTAATGTTTGATGGCTGTTGTTCAGACTCTGGAAATCTCATGATTTGGAGAAAAGGGAGGAATACCTTGTTTGGACGTTCTCATATAGCCCAAATTAACCAGAAGGGGTCTCTTGTTGAATCACTTTCTTTTCCTGGTAAAGGTCAAGCTCAGGAGGATGCTTGCTGAAGTTGTGTGCTTACAGATACAGTGGATGGGAGTGGAGGTTGTGGAGGTAAAGCTTTAACTATGGTTTTAGGGAGGATGTCAGGGCCTTTGATACCTCTTGTTTTTTCACTTTTGGGGCAAAAATAGCCTCAATTTCCATGAAAAGGAAGATACATAGATGTCTTGTGTGTGTGTGTGTGTGCTGTTAAAGATCCTGTAAAAATTTTTCTTGGGGGCTTCCGGTGGCACAGTGGATAAGGACCCGCCTGCCAATGCGCGGGACATGGGTTTGAGCCCTGGTCTGGGAAGATCCCAGAGCGGAGCAACTAAGCCTGTGCACCACAAATACTGAGCCCGCGTGCCACAACTACTGAAGCCCACATGCCTAGAGCCCGTGCTCCGCAACAAGAGAAACCACTGCAATGAGAAGCCCGTGCACCGCAAGGAAGAGTAGCCCCTGCTCGCCACAACTTGAGAAAGCCCGCACACAGCAATGAAGAATCAAAAGCAGTCAAAAAAAAATTTTTTTTTTTCCTGGAACTGGGATTAATTTCAAAAACCCATACTAACAAACCACAGAGATTGTGGGAGTGTAAGAGATTACTCCCTTCCTGATTATCTGTTGGAAGATAACCTCTAAAATTTTGGAGTGAAAGTGTTCTTCCCACTTTTTATTTGGCAGGGATGTATCAAATAGTTAATGTAGTCATACATTTTTTTCAGGCTAAAGAAAAAATTAAGATGCGGGTCCTTAAGGCATTGAAGTAGCATGTTAGCATACAACAGTAATATAGCAGAGAGATTCTTCTTATGAATAATTCTGCAGTGAATGACTTATCAGCTCGGTGCAACGACCTAGAGGAGTGGGATAGGGAGGGTTCGAGGGAGGCTGAAGAGGGAGGGGATATGGGGATATATGTATGCATATGGCTGATTCACTTTGTTGTGCAACAGAAACTAACACAGTATTGTGAAGCAATTATACTCCAATAAAGATCTATAAAAAAAACCCACGTACCCACTTTAAAGGACATTAAAGGATGTGTCATAATTCAGTCGTTGTCCCTGTTGTCATCTTTCATTTACTCTGCATTGAGAATCTAGTTGAAAGTGCAAATCTGAAAATTCAGCTTTAATTTTCCTTCTCTGCACTATAAAGCAGAGCTGCTGCCTGTATCACATAATCTAAATGTCTCATCTTGGGTTGTCTGGACCTGCCATGCAACAAATTCCTGGAGGGTGGGGAGTACTTACTTTGGTTCCCCTTCTTAACAATACCCGAGGATCCAGTGTCTTCTGAAGTTGTGGTTGAACGAATTACATGGTAAGATCATCCTTAAAGCACTTCCTCCAAGAATATAAAAATAGCTCTGCCCATTTGTGAGAAATGATTCTTGCAACTGGGATTTCTGAACATTTTATAGTGAATGCTTCAATGACTTAGTACATACTTTGTTGGAAACCTGTATGTATGGATTTGTCTCTTTTTCTTCCTGCCTCTAGCCTCCCCTGCCCTCCTGCTCGCTATGCTCTCCTGCCCTTTTATAACCATCATCTCCCAGGGCTCCTATGTGGGGACTCATACCAGAGCTCTCCAAGCTGTATGCTGTAATCCGGAGGTTTCAACCAACACCCCTCTGCCTACTGTCCCTACAGCTGCATCGCGTGGGCCTTTGACCATTTAGTTTCTCTTTTCAACCCTTCCGTCCCAGCTGTCAGTAAGCACTGTAGAAAAGTGATCAATTTCTCTCCCTGCAGAACTGATGTCTTTCTAAGTTTCTTTGTTTTGGTCAGCAGAAGGGAGTGGGTCTTCCCACTAAGTCTCTTTTTAGACTGCCTTCTCTCCCACATGCCACTGTTCCTTATACCCCTTCCCCCAGCCCCAATCCCCCAGTGGATTGTGCACAATCCAGTCCTAATTCTGGCTGCACATTAGAATTCCCTGGGAGCATTTGACAAAGCTGATGCCCCAGTCCCAGGCCAGCTGAGTCGTCAGCACGTTTTAAAATGCTCTGGGAGATTGTAGTGTGAAGCGGTGTTGGTACCACTGCAGTAGAAGTTCAAAAAATACTTGTTAACTGATTAAATAGTAATTTTATGTACATCATAAATACGGGTTAATGTTTTGGTGCTGGTTGATATTCACTAGAATGCTGGCCTTGGTAGCATTTTTCAAATAGTCTTAGTAACCGTACATCATAAACCACAGAGTCTTGGCAGTACTCTGCCACACAGAGAAAAATGTATCGGGAGGTGAGGGGCAGATTTCTCTTCAAAGGGATATTGTCTTAAGCTTTTCAAAAGAAGAAATAAATTATGATATGCTTTCAGTTACGTATTATAGATATATTTTGGAATGACTTCCAAAATCTTTTCCTCCCTGCTCCATGAATACAATTTCTTTGACAATGTTTATGAAAGCATTAAAATACTGTTGACTATTTCCTATAGATATCTAGATTTCTATTTTCTATTGATTACTAAGTCAAGTTTGGCAGAACTGGTTCAAGCTTAACTCTTCAGGGAAATAAATCTGATCTGGTAGACAAAATTTAAGAGTGACAAGGCTGTACAGTCATAACATTGGGAAGCAGCAGAGGAGATCCACATAGTTTCCAAAGCTGGGATCAGGGACCAGCCTAGCTGCTAATCCAGCGCATTAGAGTGGTGATTTATGAGCAAAATGTTCCAGTCTAACAGTCAGCGAGGGGCAGGCAGTAGGGAAACTGAAGCCTTTATTTTTTTCCCCATTGATTTGGTTCAAAACTGGGCCATGTTTTTCTCTAACAGAGAGAGATAATGCCCACCCCATAAGCCTGATAGATTTGTCACCAGGACCCTGCGAGATAAGGAGTGTAGTAGTGGCTATGAAGAACTGGCAAGTGTGGAATGGGGGAGGGGGAGGATGGGGGAGGGGGAAGATGGGGGAGGGGAGGAGGGGGAGAGGAGGAAAAGAGGGAGGGGGGAAAGGGGGGAAGGAGGGGACCGAGATGATGATAGTAATAGAACTTTGAGGGACAGTTCCAGCAAATTACTAAAGGGACTTTTCGGGTGCATTTGAAATGAGGCCCTTCCAGACAACATGTCTTGGGTTCTTCCCACTGAGTTAGAGGTGAAGGATGAGATGCTGTCATGTTAAACTAATAAATGACATTATTAAGGCCAGAAGTTGAAAGGAATTCTGCTTGCAGCTTGGGAGCTTCCCCGCGGAAGGTTTCTAAGGTCTGGGAGTCAAGAGATCACTCGTCTCTGACAGGAGCAATGGAAAGATCTAAATTAAAAATGGAGTTGTAGGGCCTCCCTGGTGGCGCAGTGGTTAAGAGTCCGCCTGCCGATGCAGGGGATACGGGTTCGTGCCCCGGTCTGGGAGGATCCCATATGCCGCGGAGCGGCTGGGCCCGTGAGCCATGGCCGCTGGGCCTGCGCATCCGGAGCCTGTGCTCCGCAACGGGAGAGGCCACAACAGTGAGAGGCCCGCATACCGCAAAAAAAAAAAAAAAAAAAAAAATGGAGTTGTAGGTCTGCATCTTTATTCCCATCCTGTATGGATTCATCACTTATCGTAATTTCAGGATAACCAAATTCCTTTAGTTGATAAGGAAACATCTTTCTTTTCAAAAAAACACCAAGCTAATGTATGAGGAAATATAATAATTTTTTAAATCATCATTTTGCAACCCCTAGTGAAATATTTGATTCAGTCAAACATCATCAATGGGTGAAACAGATTAGAGGAGAATACTTCAAGAGAAGAGGAAAATAGATTAAGCCAATGGGACAATAATTATTTAATATACATAATGGATGTATGTGGCTTATTATTCTCTGCATTTTGTATGTGTTTGAAAAATTTCATAAAATAATTAAAGAGAATGGTTACCCTAATTTAAAAAAAAGGAATAGTCTTCAGAAACCTTCAGGCGCTAAGAGGCTTCACAGAGCAAAATTTTCTTTGAGTGGAAATAGAAGTTTATAATTTCTTAGAAGCAATTTTTCTAAAGTAAAAAATGAGGCATGTAGAAGTTATTCCTGCCTTTCTAGCTCCTTCAACAAAAGCCAGTTTTGCTAAGTGTGTTATCTCTAAATTTCCTGTGCTGGGCAGTGATTGATTTGAGAACACAGTTGGAGAATTTACTGTGAGAATTCTTTTTTTGTTGACTTCCCTGGTTTGGATTCTTGTCATCAAGCTCAAAATTTTGCAACTATATGTTCCAACATAGTTGTGTAGCATTGGTCTTGAGTACTGAAAAGGAGCCACAAATCTATGGCAATTATAATCCCAGATTTTGAGATCTGTGTAATGGGCACAGGCAGCAGTGAGCTAAGTGCATGAGTTTTTGTGGGTTTCTAAGGTAACCCAGCTACTTCATTTAGGGCAAAGTGTTGACTATTTTGAAATTTATAAAGTATCCTTTAAAGCAGGTGTCACAACTTTTTTTGCTCCCTTGTTACTGCAAATCTAATCTCTTCTTGGCAACATTTCCCTGTTATTTTTTTAAAAATAATTTTATTAGTATGCTGAAAGTGTTAGCATTCAGTGGCAGTTAGGAAGTGGTTTTCCTCTGAAATGTAGGTGAAATTTTGAATCAAGAAATGGTAGTAGTGAGATGCCAAAGCTTTTGTGTGTTTTCTAACTACTTGAATGAATGAATCAAACTCAATTAAAATACATCTTAATAAATATTCAAGTATTATATGCCAAGAATAATAGTGACTGTGTTATTGTTGCTTTTGGCTAAGCAACAATACCTACTGATATTAGCTAAATGAAAAAGCTATTTATCTTCCATAATATAGATTGGTGGTTCTAGTTGGGATGCAATGGCTTTACAAAGCCAGTAGAGACCTGGGCTCTTTCTGCCTTTCTGCTCTGCCATTCTTAATGTTTGGTATTTGTCTTTAAGCTTGTCACCTCTTGATCCCATTATGGCTGCCACTGCTCCAAACATGACCTTTTACAATAGGAAGGAAGAGGAAGAAAGAGTCTGAGTGGAAAAATAAATAGTTCTTTTAATATGGGACAAAAATTTTCTGAGTCTTTTTCACACCTACAGTAGCTGTTAGGGAAACAGAGAAAGCAGAGGACATTTGGAGGACAAGATTCTGATTTTCATGATTGTCTGAGATCAATCATAATTCATAAGTAGGCTTTCCAAATAAAAGAGCTTTTGTTTGCAAGAAAAGAGGGGTGGTTGTTGGATGGGAGACCAACGCTGTGCACCATGGTAGCGTGTGCCAGGCTTTCAGAGAAGAGAGGGAGCAAGCCCTGGTCATTGAGGATCTCACTACCTGATGGTAGGGAGAAGACAACTGGTCAAATGTCTGCAGCGATCTGTAGAATGAGAACAGTGTCAAAGAGGTGCGAATATAATACCATTATAGGAGGATTGGGAGAGAGGTGTATAGATTCAAGAAAAACTTGGGGAAGATAGCACTTGAAATGAGCACTGAAGTTTTCAACAGGTGTAGATGGGCAGCCAAATGGCCTTGGGTCATATAGCAGATATCCCAGAGGAGTAATCACTGGTAATCGTGGAGAGCATTTGAAGCCCAAACATGTCATGGTGGTTGCTGCATTGTATTAGCAGCAGATGAATGAAAGTGCAACTTAATGTATTCTGAAAGGCTGCATTGTTATGTGCCAGGTACAGTGCTGGTGTTTTTTCCAAATAGACTTACCTTCCTTGGTAGACGTGTTCATGTCTCTCCCCCGTGTGTTCCACTCATTCAAGGGCCACCCTGGACTGCATTTAAAATTGAACTTTAAACTCATGTGCGTTTCCTTCTTTTTAAAAAAAATTCTATTGGAGTATCGTTGATTTACAATGTTGTGTTAGTTTCAGGTGTATAGCAAAGTGAATCAGTTATACATATACATATATCCACTCTTTCTCATGTGTGTTTCTGAGGTCTGTTGTTTATAATCTGTGGGTTCAGGCAGTATTTTTTTTTACTTAATTTTTAAATTGAAATATCGTTGATTTACAATGTTGTGTTAGTTTCAAGTGTACAACAAAGTGATTCAGTTATACATATATATGTTCTTTTTCAGATTCTTTTCCCTTATAGGTTATTACAAAATATTGCAGGTAGTATTTTTAAATTTATTTATTTATTTTTGGCTGTGTTGGGTCTTCATTTCTGTGTGAGGGCTTTCTCTAGTTGCGGCAAGCGAGGGCCACTCTTCACCGCGGTGCGCGGGCCTCTCACTATCGCGGCCTCTCTTGTTGTGGAACACGGGCTCCAGACGCACAGGCTCAGTAGTTGTGGCTCACGGGCCCAGTTGCTCCGCGGCATGTCGGATCTTCCCAGACCAGGGCTCGAACCGTGTCCCCTGCATCGGCAGGCAGATTCTCAACCACTGCGCCACCAGGGAAGCCCTGCAGGTAGTATTTTTTAAGGAAGTCCCAGAGGACCTCAAGCCACAGGTCCAGCTGTCTTAATGTGATGTGATAATATCATGCAGTTTAATGAACTGTGGTAGGCTTATAATGCTGGCGATTTACGTTAGTTTCATGATGTTTAATAAACTATACTAAGTTATTTTTGGTACAGTTAGCACAGTCATTGAGCTAGTTTTTCTGGATGGAAAGAAATGAACGAAAAGAAATGGTGTTTGTGAAAGAAATAGTCTTCTTTAATGTTTCCGTGCAGATTGTCCAGCACTGCTCCTTAGTGTGGTCAAACTGAAGCAAGACTGGGGACTCAGTGGAGAGAACTGAGAGACCCAAGTGATCTTTCAAAGAACGGTATTTGCAGAAGGAAAAAATCCCATGGAATAAAAAGATTTAAAAAATATTAATAATACAGCACTCAGGGGATTGGATTGACCATAAGCCTGGTGAATGAGGGGGCAGCCCAAAACTTAGTGTTAACTCTTGATTGTTTACGTTTGATTCTAGAATAAGAAAGATGATAATTTTACTCTTCTCTGAGTTAGTATGAGATTTTAGGTATAGTGTTTTATATATATATAAATAAATATATATATAATTTATCTAAAATATATAAATATATGTAATGAATTTCTCTGTATAAAGGACTTATTTTATTATTATTATTTTTTTGCGGTACGCAGGCCTCTCACTATTGTGGCCTCTCCCGTTGCGGAGCACAGGCTCCGGACGCGCAGGCTCAGCGGCCATGGCTCACGGGCGCAGCTGCTCCGCGGCATGTGGGATCTTCCCAGACCGGGGCACGAACCCGCGTCCCCTGCATCGGCAGGCAGACTCCCAACCACTGCGCCACCAGGGAAGCCCTAAAGGACTTATTGTAACATAGTTACAGTGCCCTTATCATACCCAACAAAATTAATTGTAATGTTTTTATATAATAGTAACATATTTTATCATATTTATATGTATAGTATATAACCAGACTGTATCTATGTGTGTATCTGTGCCTTTGTCTCTATGTAGACATTTTACCTGTAGAAAAGAAGATTCAGAACTTCATAGCTGTTTTTGAATGTTGTAGGATTGTTGTGTGGAAGAGAGTTTGAATTTTGTCGTCTTTGTTCCTCTTGGTAGGAAAGACCCAACTGGTAGAGTTACAGGGAGACATTTGGGCTCATTTCTAAGGAAGAATTTCCTCAGAGCGCTTCTCATAGGTGCAATGGGCTGCTTTAGGTCACAAGGGAATTCCTGCATTCCTTAAGACCAGTCTGTTTAAATCTAGGCTGATGGAGTGGTTCTCGGGTTTCAGCATGCATTGAAATACCTGGAGGGCACGTTCAAACCCAGATTGCTAGACCGCCACCCTCAGAGTTATTGATTTAGTAGGGTTGGGGTGGGGTGGGGGGCGGGATTTTCATTTCTAACAACTTCTCAGGTGATGCTGATGCTGCTCATCTGGGGACCACAATTTGGGAGGCACTGGGCTAAAACATACTTATCAAATTAGGAATCATTTGGGGACTTTTGTTAAAAAACAGAATCTGAATCAGTTGGTTTGGGACTAGGCCTGAGATTCTGCATTTTTAACCTTTCCCAGGTGATGTCAGTGTTCCTGGTCCATGGTGCTTGAGTAGTAGCAGGGCTAAAGAACCCATCAGGGATGATGAAGCTTGAGGAAATTTAAACATCCAGTGGGCGGTTAGACCAGAGGAGATAACTCTGAGCTTCTGCGAAATAATTTTATTTTGAAAATCCCCGAAGGGGACATAGAAAAAGTTGACTTTTGCTTAAAAATGTTTTTTTTTTTCATGGTAAAATACACTTTTGTTACAATTATCACACCATAATTACTAACATTTTATGACCCTTCTCTTCAGGTCTTTAAATAAGAACTCATTTAACTCTAAGATTTTGCCCCTCAGGAAAATGCCTCATTGATTGAATCCACCACTGCACTTTAAATGGAAATGACCTTCATGTTCTTTTATTCAATTGAGCTCTGATGTTTACCTGCAGATTTGGTTATTTCTCATAAATGGCCCCATCGAAGAATTTTGAGGGTTTAATACCATTATGTCCACTCATTGTGGCCATGGAAGGATTACAGTGAATCAAGAGATTACTAATCCTTTAAAAAAAATGACATGGATCTATATCCATTGCTTGGATAAGCAAGGTTGCATTAAGAAATGAAATGTCTCTCATGGGGGAAGGTATGTTTCCCAATCAAGAACCAAGTGTATATTTATGCTGTTTTCTCCTATTTACTCTGTATGAGTAAGCTGTGTTTTGCCTTTGCTGCCTTCAAAGTTGTCTCTCCACCTCTTTTGTGAGCTTTGATTCTAATCTTGGGAGTTTACATCACTTTTAAGGTTTAGGTTTTTTGGCATTAAGGGCATATTCTCATAGAATCATAAGCAGTTCTTAGACCAACTGGAAGTACAAGATGAAGACCTCAAAAAAGAAAAGCTGATTTTTTTTAATATAAACAATATTTTATTCAAATACAATTCTAAACATTTCTTTCATTTAGAATATTTACAAACACTGTGAAACACAGGACTGTGTCATCTAGATTCTAAATTAAAGACGAATGTTAATAATCAGAAAACATTTTTATGTGATCTTCAGAGTTGTATCATTTTTTGGTTTTTCTGTCTTCCCTCTTTCATGAAATAAGTGATTACTCAAATATCAGGGTTGTGTTGTTTTTTTTTTTTTGCGGTACGCGGGCCTCTCACTGTTGTGGCCTCTCCCATTGCAGAGCACAGGCTCTGGACGCGCAGGCTCAGCGGCCATGGCTTACGGGCCCAGCTGCTCCGCGACGTATGGCATCTTCCCGGACTGGGGCACGAACCCGTGTCCCCTGCATCGGCAGGTGGACTCTCAACCACTGCGCCACCAGGGAAGCCCCAGCGTTGTGTTTTAAAAGTCATTGAGTATATACTTTATAACGTTGGAGAAAAGCTTATTATTAATAGTCCTTTTAACCTTTTGATATGTTGTTTTTCTCATACAAAGGGAAGTAAACCAGCATCTGCCTGCTTTATGTGCCAGGCACTTTACATCCACGTTTCATTTAATTGTTACGGCCCAGGTGGTATAGTCACATCATTGGGAAACTGGCTCAGGGCGGTAAAATGATGAAGCTAATATCCCACAGCTAGTAAGTGGTCAACCAGGATTTGAACCCAGGATGGCCTATCTTTAAAGCCACTTAGTTTCTTTTTATATGATGAGGCTTCCTAATATAAACAGCAGATTCTTTGGAATGCAGATGTTCCCACATCGTGTACAGTGGCATGACAGTAGAGGGCTCTGAGTGGGAGAGGGAGAAAATAAGTGTCCTGGCCAGTCAGAATCTCTTTAGTTTCTTATCCAGCGGCCACTCACAAACTCATATCAGCTGTGCTACAAAAATCAAATGGCGGTAGATGATCAGTTGGCAGGAGCATCCTCAGGTTAAAGATTTTGAACAAGTGAGAACACTCTGTGTTGAGTATTGAACCACCATCTCTCAGCTGTAAACCCACCCTTCTAATTTTGTCTGTGGCCTTGGGACTGAGGCTCTAAAAACCACATTTCTCCTTTGCTAGCTCTTTCCCTGTAGTTTCTGCCAATATGGGGCACTAGAGGGGCCTGCACGGCTGGAAGAGAGAGGTTGGAGGAGGGAGACCAGACCTACTTATCCTCTTTACTTACTTTCTTGAAAGTGTCACCTCAGCAGCGGTTCTTCACCCAGGAGAGGTGGTTTATTTTCAGCAGTTGATTCCGGTTTCTTATTTACCCACCTTCACCCTCGGCCCCCGCCTAGAAGCAGCTGTGTTACATCCCCCTCAGAGGCATCATCCCCAGCTGGGGACTGCCCCCTCCTTAGGGCTCTGGATCCAGCTTTTTGGGGGTCCCTCCCTCATCTCCACTCTCCCCTCTTTCCCCAGAGCTGTTGGCTGGTCTTGCTTCCTCTGTGACCTCTCAGGGTCGCCTTTGTGTCTTTCAGTTCTCCTATACCAATTTAACTCATTCCTTACATTAAATTCTCTCTGTCAAAATAACTTTCAGTTTCTGTTTTCTTGACTAGATCCTCGTGGACGCACACTCTCTCAGAGAGAACTCCTAAGCTGTGCTGAAGCGTGGTGTGAACACACACTGCCCACTGCTGACATGGGGGCGTCGGGCAGAAGTCCTAGCAGAACTTGAGGGTTTTGCAGACAAATTTGTTAGGTTCACATTCCTCCCACACAATTCCATCCTGGGACAGCATGTTAAATATGAGAAAGGAATAGGAAAAGGCAGCCGACTGAGAAAAGCTGTCTATCCTAGAGTCCGATTTGCCTCTAGGTTTGGGGATGACATTGTTTCTGGGCCTCTGTTTCCTCACCTATAAATCTTTTCTTTAAAATAAATTTAATTTATTTATTTTTGGCTGCGTTGGGTCTTTGTTCCTGCACACGGGCTTTCTGTAGTTGTGGTGAAGGGGGGCTACTCTTCGTTGCGGTGTGCGAGCTTCTCATCACGGTGGCTCCTCTTGTTATGGAGCATGGGCTCTAGACACGCAGGCTTCAATAGTTGTGGCATTCAGGCTCAGTAGTTGTGGCTCGTGGGCTCTAGAGCGTAGGCTCAGTAGTTGTGGCGCACGGGCTTAGTTGCTCCACAGCATGTGGGATCTTCCCGGACGAGGGCTTGAACCCATGTCCCCTTCATTGGCAGGCGGATTGTTAACCACTGCACCACCAGGGAAGCCCCTCACCTATAAATCTTCAGTAATGCTAATTACGGAGTCAAGTGAAGTTAGGAGAGTAAGAATACTAATGAAAAATATGAGACCTTGGATGGAAGTAAATTATCATGATGATCAAGTAAATACTGCAGTGCTGTCATTAGGCTTGATCTCTATGGGAAGGAGTTTGCTGAGGCCATAGGAGTCTTTGAGTGACATTGGGGTGGGGCCTTTTGGGGGCTGATGACCAGTCACAGAGGACCTGCTCTGACCTGGCACTGTGATCAATGCACTAAGTATATTATCATTCAACTTCTACCATTTTTTAGACAAAACTGATTTTGCTGATGTCAAGTCAGCTTTCTCCCTTCCTGTCAGTGTGTGACGGGTGGCGTCCAGTCTGTTTTTTACAGTCTTCTTTGCTGGTGAAACAGGCACACGATAGGTAGTTGGTGTTAAAATTGGTGTTAGGCTGTCGAATTCTTCTGGGGGGAATTCTGGCGTATTGGTAGATCATGACCTCAAATGAAAACCTTTATGAAACTCTCCTTCCTGAACTGCTCACTCTGTTTTGAAATTCTGTTTTGAAAGTCATTGTGTTACTGGTAATTCACCATTAGGCTCAAGGGCACTGTCATCGTTACCTCCACACACACCCAGAAGTCTTCAGCGGTAGACCGGGGGTAAAATAAAACCAGGCATGGTTCATTGGTGATCAAATCTTGTGGTTTGGAGGCACCAGTGGACAGTCCTTGTGATTCTGATATCTGGGCCAAAGGAAATGTTCACAGACCAGTGAGCATGTGTAACCAACTAAAGACAGAAATAGTAGAGAGTGCAGCTCTTGGAGTAGAGTGAGAGGGGTCTATACTGCATGCACCTTTACCCCTTAATTTTTAGTTCAAGTCACTGAAACTCTGAACTCCTCTTTTGTAAAACAGTGATAAGAAAATCTGCTTGCATATCCCTCGGAGATATTTTGAAGATTGACTGAGAGGGAAGTGTGAAAGCGCTTGGTGAATTGCAAGGCACCTGGCAAATGTAAGGAATTAAAGGATTAATGCATTACAGGAAGGCTTGCAACTCTCCCAGACCTAATGTTTAGCTTTAGGGCCAATTTCGAGACAAATCTACCAGTAACAAGGTCCTGTAAGACAATCTGTCAACAGACCTTGAAGACTTGCTTCCTGCACCTGTGCTCTCCTTGGCTGGTCATCTGGGGAAGATGAGTGATAAGGGATGCCTAGACCCCGTCACAGAGCGAGGATGAGGACAGTGACAAGGAAGGGGTCGGTAACAGTGCTGAGGGGTACAGTCAGAGGGAATTCTGAAGCACTCTGGCAGAGCTCTTGATTTGTTCTATGTGTCAGAAGCTGACAGAATGTGCTGGAAGCAGCAGTAAGAGATGGAGTTGCCGAAATCGCACTCGGTAAGTTAAAGAGGCATAGCCGACAGTGACAAATGCTATGGGGCACCGTTGTATCCCTCAATGAGAGGTCCGGATGGTATCATTCTCAGTGTGCAAAGGAAAACAGATTGAAAATAAAACCTTCCTCATACATGTACAGTATTCCCCAACGATTCACTGACGATTATGGTAATTTTATAAGCATCATAATGCTGTGATAACGTCTTAAAGCCTTTCCTGACTACAAAGGTATTTTCATATATAAATATATGCTGTATAGTTTTTCTTCTAATAAATATCTTTTTTTTTTTTTTTTTTTTTTTTGCGGTATGCGGGCCTCTCACTGTTGTGGCCTCCCCCGTTGCGGAGCACAGGCTCCGGACGTGCAGGCTCCGGACGCGCAGGATCAGCGGCCATGGCTCACGGGCCCAGCCGCTCCGCGGCATATGGGATCCTCCCAGACCGGGGCACGAACCCGTATCCCCTGCATCGGCAGGCGGACTCTCAACCACTTGCGCCACCAGGGAGGCCCCTAATAAATATCTTAAATGCCTTTTGCATCTTATTTTATGAAAAATGCAGGGGCATATTTTTCTTTGTTTAAGAGAAAGACACGATTTCTTTGAATTTTATGAACTTCACCTTTAATGGCTAGATTGTATGTTTCTTGAATAGTTGAACTCATGGTGAAATATCCTAAGTCAAAAGTTTTTGTTTATTTTTTCAGAATCCTGGAAATGTATAGCAAGCGGAGACAATTTTGACATTTCTCAAGTCAACTTGGGCTTTCCAAGAATCTCACCTCTTGGGGTGGGATAGGGAGGGTGGGCAGGAGAGGCAAGAGGGAGGAGATATGGGGATATATGTATATGTACTGTATAACAAAGCTGATTTACTTTGTTATACAGCAGAAGCTAACACACAATTGTAAAACAATTATACCCAATAAAGATGTTAAAAAAAAAATCAGCTCTCAGCTGATGACACTCAGCCTTTCTAGTCTCTGATCTGCACCTCTGATGAGATTGGAGTAGACTAGACTGACAGGTTCCTTTTACTACAGCTGTTCCTGATTTAGCTGTAATTTTTGGAAAGGCTCTTGTGAATTTTTTTTAACAATAGCAACAACAACAGCAAAGTCTCTCCCATGATTATTTATTAATAAAAACAGCCATTGTCTAAGGGTCTCTTCTACACCCTTAGAGAAAAGAATACAGATTCAGAAAAGAACCCTTAAAATACTAAAAAATAAAAATTTAAAGTGAGGACAGAAAAAGATGGATGAGGAAGGGTTTGTGGGATCTGCACTGTTTATTCTTGAGGAGAGAAGAATGCAGGATGACTTCATCAGTGTTTTCAAATATTTGAGGAGGTTATTGACTGTACCATTTCTCCAGAGGGCTGAGAAAAGAGGAAATGGGTTTATATTTCAGCTCGAAAGAATGATGCGGGAAGAACATTTTGAGTCAATCGTGATGAAAAACTAAACTAGGATACCAAGGGAAGATTTTTTTTTCTACTTTTTATTTTGAAATAATTATAGATTCACAGGAAATTGCAAAGAAATGTACAGGGAGGTTTCATGCTTGAAGGAAGTTTTTGAGTGATCTCTCTAGAGAGAAAGTTTAGCTTGGAAAAAGGAGGCTGGAACAGGTGACATAGTAAGCTCTTAAATTTTCTGGCTCTTTCATGAATTTTTGCCATCCTTGTGTTCTTCCCATAAGTTTCCCACTACAGCTTACTGAGCAGCACAGACAAGAGGTCCTCCTAATGTGGGAAATGTATGCTCCTTGTAGTGAGAATTTAAGACTAGCCAGCACTTATTGAATATTTTCCAAATGTTGAATGCTGTCAGTCTTCACACGCATTCTGCAAAGTAGGTTTTATTGTCTCCATTTTTAAAATGTGGTAACTAGGGTTCAGAAATGTTAAAGAGCTTTCCAACATTCCAAGCTCAGAGCAGATTCACTTCGGATATGGGTTTGCTCTAAAGGAATTTTCCTTTCTACTCTACCTAGAAACAAATTCATATTTTTTTCCTAAGGAGAGAATTGTCTTCTGCCTGCCTGCTGCTCTGCATGCCATCTTCCCCTATCTCTATCCCTTTCCAGTTAGTCTAAAGATGCCAATGATTTAGAAATATTTCCCGACATGAACAGAGTGTAATTATGATTTTCATTATATAGATGAAGGAATAGAGAAGTTCTGTGGCATTTCCAGGCACAGGCAGAAGCAATTATTTTCTGGAGGCATCTCAAAACTCTCTTGGAGTATTTAGTTAATGGTGGTAACATTTTTCTTGAAGTGATTTCATGCCATTTCATATCTTCTTGTGTGCCATTGACTTGAACTTCATCCTCTTCTCTACTTGACAAGGTCCTGAAGTGGCATTTTATTTTTATTCTATGTGCTGTTCTCTCCC
The DNA here is from genome assembly GCF_025265405.1 of Mesoplodon densirostris. Classification (NCBI taxonomy): domain Eukaryota; kingdom Metazoa; phylum Chordata; class Mammalia; order Artiodactyla; family Ziphiidae; genus Mesoplodon; species Mesoplodon densirostris. The sequence continues at coordinate 87,452,755 of NC_082668.1, forward strand.
TTGTCTCAGTCACAGCGGAGTCCTTTGCTTCAAGAGGTCCATGGAATTAGCTGAATTGCAGCTGTCGTAGGGCTTTCCACGTTCAATTTTGGTGTCACTGACGTTTTGAGTCTTACCTGGCATAGAGACCATTCAGTTCATCTCTATTTTTAAAGCTATTTATTTTTTATTTTTGGTGTTAAAAGTTTGCATCCTCATTTTAGGATGTTGAAAACCATAAGAAAGCATAAAAAAGAATGTTAAAGTAAGCCACAATCCTATTATCTGGCAATAGCATATCTTCAACTTCTTTTATGTGTTAGAGATTTATATGTATAGATAAGTAGTCAGCATATAAACATTATTGTACCTCTTGTTTCTGAGCTTTTTTCCATGTTATTAAATATTCAGTGAACACATGTAAAGGTTGTTTACCTTTAAAATAAATATAAAGCATACATATGCCCAAACTTAAATAATACAGAAAAGTGTAAAATGCAAATTAAGCTTCCTAACCCCCCAAAATTATCACTGTTAACGATTTCTCACTGCTCTTCCTGAAAAAAGTGTTTTTTTAAAGTACACAAATGAGATATTATACTTGTGCTGTATGTTGCCTTCTGCATTGACTATTACGTCTTGAAGCATAACAGATCTACCTCATTTTGTCTTATGGAATTCCATTGTATGGATGTGCCATATTTCATATGGCTCCTTCTAATAAATATTTGTTTCCTGTCTTTTTTGTTACTTTAAGCAGTACCGCAATCAACTTTATTTTTAAAAATGCCAATATATCTGGAGGGTAAATTTCTAGGAGAAATATAACTAGTAATGCTCACAAGGGCTTAGGCAGTTTAACAATTTGCTAAATACTGGTAAATTGCCTTTCAAAGATTGCACCAGTTTAGACACCCACCAAGAGTTTACCAGAGTACCTATTTCTTCTTACTCTTGCCAGTATTGGAATTTATCAAAATTTAAAAATTTTTGGCAAATGGTACAGTGATAATGGTACAGTGTTTTGATATCAGTGTTTTTTTTACTTATCACTTTTTAAAATTAACGTGGCTTTTCCAACATCTGGAAGCCACCTGCATTCCTTGGCTCATAGCCTTTCCTCCACCTTCAAAACCAGCAGCATAGTATCTTCCAGCCTCTCTCCTCTCTGACCCCTGCTTCCGTCATCTTTTTCTCTCTGGCATTCTTGTTCTCCAAATCCTCGGCTGTATGTCACATGATCAGCCTGAAGGGTATGAAATATTTATTTATTCTCACTGCCCAGATGATTTCATTAGTCTTATGGTTTTATGTGGCATCTGTAGGTTGATGACACCAAATTTGTATCTCTAGCCCAAACCTCTCCTGAACCCCAGACTACTCTATCCAACTGCCTACTTAGCATCTCCACGTATAAGCCTAATAGCTTATAAGCTTAACCTCACACTTACTAGCCCCAGACTAACTCTGTCCTTCCAAGGGCTCAGGGCAAAGACCTGTTGGTATCCTTTATTCCTCTCTTCCCATCTCATCCCACGTTCAATCCAGTGCATGCTGTGAGCCCAGTGTTCAAGATAGTTTGAGGACTTGGCCACAGCTCACCACCTCTTTTGCCACCACTCCCTTTGGGCCACTGTCATCTCTTGCCAGGATAACTGGAGCAACCCCCCAGTTGGCCTGGCTGCTCCCATTCTTGCTCCCCTTTAGTCAGTTCTCAAGAGAGGAACCAGTGATTCTGTTTAAATATAAATCACTCATTTAGGTTTTCTTCTCAGAGTCCTGCAGTGGCTTCCTGCCTCACTCATGGTAAAAACCGAAGTCCTTCATTTAGTGCACAAGGTACGATGATGTGGCTGCCTTGCTTCTCCGACCCTACCTTTCTCTTCTCGCTCTTCCTAACTCTCTCTTCTCGCTCTTCCTAACTCTGCTCTAGCCTCATTGGCCCTCTGGTTGTGTCTTCAACATCTCAGGCGTACTCCTTTCTCAGGCCCTTTGCTCTTAGCTGCTGTTCCTTCCAGAATGTTCTTCCTCCACTTCTCTTCCTACTTGATTTCCTTACCTTCTTAGGAATCTGCTCACTTTCTCAGGAGCCTTCCCTGACCAGTCCACTGAAAATTGCAACCCCACCTCATCCTTCTTAGCAGGCTTTATTTTTCTCTATAGTACTTTTCACTATCTTGCATCACATGCATCACTTTATTTTTCATCTCCCTTCTTCCCCACTGGAATGTAAATTCCATAAAAGCAGGGAATTTTGTTCACTGCTGCATCCCCAACAGCAGGGCTGACTCATCATAGGTACTCAGTGAGTCATTTGTTAGTGAATCATTAAACTGTTTACCATTTTCTCTATTATAAAATGATGGTGAGTGAAAATCTTTCCATTTATGGCTTTTTTTCTTTGACAGATTCCCCTAGATAAATACCTGAAAGTGAGATTTCTGAGTGAAGGTGTATGACTATATCACATTATTTTAACAGTGCCTTTTTAATCAAGTTTTAATATTTTAGGGAAAGGAGAAAATGTTGTTTTTATTAATAGATTATGTTAGGATTGACCAGGTCTAAATCTTGTCTAAACTATTTAAGTGTTAACATCTTGAGATCCTTTAGGCTTCTTTGAGATTTAGTTTATATTTCTGTAAAATGGGACTAAAATTTACTTCGAAGAGTTGTTGTTGGACTAAAAAAAAAAAAAAAGAATAGGGCCTCCCTGGTGGCGCAAGTGGTTGAGAGTCCGCCTGCCGATGCAGGGGATACGGGTTCGTGCCCCGGTCTGGGAGGATCCCATATGCCGCGGAGCGGCTGGGCCCGTGGGCCGTGGCCGCTGAGCCTGTGCGTCCGGAGCCTGCGCGTCCGGAGCCTGTGCTCCGCAGCGGGGGAGGCCACAACAGTGAGAGGCCCGCGTGCCGCAAAAAAAAAAAAAAAAAAAAAAAAAAGAATAAAACATTGCAAAGCACTTGACACTTAACAACTATCCATAAATATCAGTCTCCTGTCTCCATCCTGGCCGTCTTTCCACTAAATGTGGAAGCAGCTTTATCTTAGAATTGTAGAATACACAGTCCCACACATACACCTACTTTCCCAGGCACATGCAGCCATGTGTATCTAAACATGCACCCACGTAGCTTTCAATATCCAATCTATACTGTTCTCATAAGTTTAAAGTTTGTAATACTTTCTGTGACTGTAGCCATGGGCACACCCATAACTGGTGAATGTTGGAGCCTGTGGAGGTGCTGGTGGTCAAGCAATGAATTGAATCAGTCAACCCCTGTTCATTTCTTTTTTCTTGGACGTTCACTTGTTCATACTTAGGTTTCTTTCCAGCACAGTCTGGGGTGGGACATATGTTATTTCTCATAATTGGGTTTAAGTATTTAATCTGTTATTAATTGGTTGTGATTAATTTCAGAGACCTTCTAAGTACTTTTGTATTTATCAATATATTTGCCATTTCTGATGTTCTTCATTTTTTCCTGAGATCTAAGCTTCCCTCTGATTTTGCTTCCTTTCAGCCTAAAGAACTCTCTGTAGTATTATTGAAGTGGGGGTCTGGTGGCAGACAAATTCCCTTTGTTTTCCTGTCACCTTCATTCTTTGAAGAAAAATTTTGCTGGACATAGAATTTTGGGGTGACAATTTTTTTGGTTTTGATTTTGCTACCAGCACTTTAAAGGTGTTGTTTCACTGTCATTGAACCTCTGTGATGTCTGATAAGAAGTCCTTTGTTTTTCAAATTATTGTTCCCTGTGTATAATGTGCCATTTTGTCTGGTGACTTTAAATATTTTATCTTTGGTTTTCATCAGTTTGACTGTGATTTTGTCTAGATTTTCCTTTTTTTGGAACTTATCTATTTTGGGGATTCTTGAGCTTCTTAAATCTGTATATTTATATCTTTTATCAGACTCGGGAAGTTATAGACTGTTATTTCTTTCTATTACTAATATTTTCTTCTTCTTCCCCAGTCTGCCTCCTTTTTTCCTGGAACTCCAATTACCCATATGTTAGCCTTTTTGAAATTGTTCCACAGTGTGTGTTTCTTTATTTTGTCATTTTTTTCTTTCTCTGTCTCAGATTGCATTATTTCCATTGCCCTATCTTCAGGTTCACTGAATGTCTTTGCATGTCTTTACCCCTAAAATTGGGCCATATTTTCCTTGCTCTCTGTCAACATATTAGATTGTATCCTGGACATTGTGAGAGTTATGTTGTAGAGATTCTGGATTTTTTTACATTGCTCTGAAGAGTGTTGAGATGTCTTGTGTTAACAAGCAGTTTACTCAGTTAGATTCAAATTGTAGCCTGTCAGGCCTGCAGTGGACCATGGCTTCAATCTCCATTCAGTTCTTTAAACCTCAGCTCCTACCTGCTTTCAGTTTACCTTGTACATATGTGGTTTGGGGTCAGCCAGAACTTCATTTATATGCAGAATTAGAGGTTGGCTTTTTTCTTTTGTGGTTCTCTAGCCACTCTCTGATTTCCCCAGGCTCCTTTCCTGGTCCCTGCAGCTAGACAAGAGAGTGTGTTTTCCTGTCAAACTTTATCTGCTGCTGTGATTGATCTCAGAGCCGAGCTGCAAACTAAATATATAAATAAGTAAACGGGAGCTTGTTCTCTGCTGGTTTCCTGCTCCAGCTTTTTACTCCCCTCCAAAGTCTACTTGCTTTTATTCCATCTCCAGAGCCCTCAAGTAGTTTGGTTTTGTTTTTAGGGGCTTGGCCTGTTTTGCAGAGTTTTTAAGGATGAAAAATCGATGTATTGGGAGCTCACTTCTCTATGTCAAAAACAGAATGCTTCTTTTAAGTATTTTTTAATCAAAATCTTTCCTGAGATAGCGGTAGATTCACATGCAGTTGTAAGAAAGAATACACTGAGAGCTCATGCTCCCTTCCCTACTTTACCCCAATGGTAACCTTTTGTAAAACTATGGTATGACATCACTAGCAGGATATTGACATTGATACAATCTGTTAAGCTTACACAGATTTCCCCAGTTGTACATTGTGTGTGTGTGATTTAATTCTGTACAGTTTTTATCACATGTGTAGGTCTGTGTGTCCACCACCACAGCCATCCAACTACTTTGACATGTGTAGGAAATGCTAGAGTCAGGAAGGACTAAGTCTCTGGCCATGCTCCCCACTGAAGATGATTACATAGTATTAAGTGATTAGAACTGACGTGTACCCTGTAAACAAATTTTTTTTTGATTACTCTCTTTTTCCATAGTGTAAAGGTGTTTGAGTGCAAGAATCACTTCGTGTTTTGTGTATACCTTTAAGCACACCACAGCCCAGAGCTTTACCTTGGTGCTCTGTGTAGAGACATTCATTTCATGTTTATAATACAAATACATGTTGTTAAATAGAACTAAAAAGTAGGAATGTCTTAGGTGTTTTCTCTGCTTTTACATTGAGACTAGTATTTTTCAAAGCTTACATCCTTATTATATTTACTTTCAAATATGTTATACTACATGAAAGTACTTCATAGATGTTTGATCTTTTGAAGAACGTGTTGCTGCCTTTGATTAAAAAAGTAATTAGGTGAACATTTCCTGGTAGAGGCAATCATCAAAGTTCAAAAGTACATATTCCCTTTCAACTATTATATTTGTAGGTACTCTACCCCACCCTCTGTCTATCTCATTCTGTTTCTCTCTCTCCTACGACAGCCCTTGTGAAAGACAGTTTTTGTGACCTTACTTCTGTTAGAGCTAGCACTGGAGAAAAAAAAAAATCCAGCGTTCCTCTAATGGACTATGACAGTAGGTGTTAAAATTACAGTAGTTTTGTCATGAGTTTTATTTGGTGTCTAATATGCTCTCTTTTAAAAAAAATGCCAGCAGTGATACACAAATTCTTTGGAGAATAAACAAATAAAATTTTTATTTTCATATAATCTTATATAAGATATATATCATATATTATGTATATATATCATATAATACTTTTAGGAAGATAAAAATTATATCTTCTTTCTTCTCTCATTTGGGATTTGAAATTAATGTTTTCTGCCTCTCTTGTGAAATATTTTTTTTATTAATTTGTATTGGAGTATGGTTGCTTTGCAATGCCCTGTTAGCCTCCACTGTACAACAGAATGAATCAGCCATCCTCACACAGATATCCCTTCCCTTTTGTACTTCCCTCCCATTTAGGTTACCACAGTGCATTAGGTAGAGTTCCCTGTGCTGTACAGTATGAAGTTTTTTAAATCTTGGAAGTTAAGTATTTGGCTGTCTGTGCTAGATAGGTTGAAAAGAGAATGCCTAGTGAGAGGTTGGTAGGGCTGCTATAACATTATAGGGACAATGGAAATTATAGAAACAGCTTCCTGAGTTTGAGTGGTCAGTCTCCTACCCTCTGAGTCCCAAATGAGGACCCTGAGTAGATGTGGGTATTTAAGGGTGTTAAAATGCACAACCCCTATGAGAAAGAAGAGGACGGGTACCTGCCATTGTATTTTAGCTGATTTGTTCATTCATTAAGTACTCATTGAGTGCCCACAGTATGCCAGGCATTTCATAAAAATATTCTGTGGCATAGTAACTTCTTTCAAAGGATTGAAGTGGTTTGATTTATTGTACATACCCATCACGGACCATTTAAACTGTAGAAATCTTCAACCTGTACATTGAGTTAAATTCTGTTAAATTGGTCTGTCATTCCTCACACCCCACCCCACTCCTCAAATCCTCAGAAGTGGGGACTTAGCTTGGCCAGTACATTCAGATGGGGAGCTGATGATAACATTGACCTTCCTGGGAAAGAAGTATCCTGTCCCCTGCTTCCCTTGCCCTGGAGGCAGAGGATACTTGCCTCTCTGACCCTGTCTGCAAAGTGCGGGTGGTGATAATCCTGCCTCATCTGGTTGAGGGAGAGTCAATGGGTTTGTGTGTTAGGGTCCCCTGGAGATGGGAAGTGTCATTAAGGTCATTCCAGCCTCCATGAAAGAGACCACACACACAGGGTAGAGGGACACACATATACATAGCAACTCTTCCTGTGATAAGTGTGGGCACACCGCCCTATAGGGTCATGGAGATTGATGGGAGAGCTGGGGAGGTTTGGGTCCTGAGAGAAGGCCAGGTGTGGATGGACTCAGAACCTGAAGGCATTGCTGGTGTGGACTCAGTGTGGACTTATGCCAGGTCTGAGGCTTGATGATGGGGCTTGCTACAATTTATTGTCCAAATGGGGAACGCTTAAATTATTGTGGCAGAAGAGCAAGCAGGGATGCTTTTGTCAGTAAAGGTGGTACCATTAATAATGATGCTGGGACAAGCAGGCTGTGAGGGTAAACTGAGGTAAGTGGGTACTCTACCTGATGACCCTTGTGTTTTTCAGTTTCCTGTCTTGGTTTCTGGTCTCTTCTTTTTCACTTGGTACTTTCAGAGCTTGTTGAAGGTGCATGGCTTGACACAACATAGCTGAAGCTTAGTGTGTTGCTGGACCCAGAGAGTCACGGTGTGTAAATGCTGTGGTGTGAAACCATACACATGGCTCCCATCAAAGATTTTAGACAAAGAGACCATGTAACATGGTGTTTTAACATATACATGTGTTTGTATATACACACAACTTATGTACCTATGTAATTATTATAATTTTTTACATGAGGACATTGGACACAGAGAGATTAATTTCTGAAGCTAAGGCTCTGTAGCCAGACAGTAGCAGAGATAATTCCCACCTATCCTTTAGACACTGCTTAAAAAATATGTTTACAGAGCATCATATATATTTGATAATTTTGATTATCAAAACTTCATAAGCTTGATGACCAAGGGGTATGCCTTCTTCAAGATGCTGTTGTTATTATTGCTGGAAATTTAGAGAAGAGTTTCAAAAAAGTGGTTTGAAGTTTAAAAGAGGAGGAGTGAGGTGTAAAACCTTATATTGTGTAACATACTAAAAGAACCTTTTTGAATGCTTTTGTATGTTACTGGGAGATGATAGCAAAGGTGAGGAAGTTGTTTTGAAGAGATTCTGTTGAGTGAATTTCTTGACTCTCCTAGCGTCTGCCCGTGCATTGTTGTGGGACACAGAGAGATGGTCTGTTAACTTGTCAACAGTACTCACAACAATGACAGCAACAGTGAAAACACATTTACAGAAGATAACCAGTTGATCAGATTTCTTGACCCTGTCCTGCGTATGCCTGGCATTGTCATGGCATATTCAGAGACGATGTGATCAGCCTTTGCATTTAGACTCTTCGCTCTTTAGAAGAAGAAAGCAGACCATGTACTAGAACAGGAGGTTGTTGCAAGGATGATGATGCCAAATTCCAAAAGGGAATTTGAATACAGTGTTTCAGAAGTTATGGGAATTGGGAAGATGAGGGAGGGCTGGGGAGAAATCCAACAGGGAAAAGTAGAAGGCAACCATTGCAGGTGTTGATTTTGGCTTTTATACCAAGCTAATTTTGCTATTTTACCCTTTTAAAAAAACTTTTGCTGATCTCATGTCTTTTCACACCCCACATTATACCTTATGATGAAGAGGCAGATAACCATGAAGCAGGAAACTTTGTCGAGGGAACAAGTTCTGGACAGTCTTCTGGTCATTGCCCATCAGACTTTATTTCTTTCCACTAGCTACGTCCATAGCTCCACAATTACTGTTCATAGTGAAGACCCAAAGTTATTTAAAAAAATACTACACTTCTCTTTAAGAAGGTAGGGGCATAGGTAACATGTTTTAGAAAATTTTATGTTACAAAGAACGGAGAATGCAAAAGTTTAGGAAAATTCCAGTTTCTAGATTTACATACTAGGAAAGGGTGGTTATTCTTCCTAACTTCGTCCCAGAGAGCCCAGTGAAACAGGATTTATATTGCATTTTTGTGTGTATCTTTCCTGGTTTAGGCTTGCACGTATAGTACTCCATTCTCCTGTTGGAATACATTTTTTTATTTTTGTCTTTTTATTTTTTTATTTTTTTACGCGGGCCTCTCACTGTTGTGGCCTCTCCCACTGCGGAGCACAGGCTCCGGACACGCAGGTTCTGGACGTGCAGGCTCAGCGGCCATGGCTCATGGGCCCAGCCGCTCTGCGGCATGTGGGATCTTCCCGGACCGGGGCACGAACCCGTGTCCCCTGCATCGGCAGGCGGACTCCCAACCACTGTGCCACCAGGGAAGCCCTGGAGTACTTTTTTTTTTTTTTTTGTCTTTTACTTGAAATAGGACCCAGTGGGATATTATGTGTTACCATGTATGTAAACATCATTAGTCCCCCTTAAAAAAAATTCCTCCCTTGTCCACTGTTCTTTAACTCATTCATTATTATTAAAGAAGCTTCATCTAAGATTTACTCATGATCTGTTTTGTATATATGTATTTTTAATATATTTGTTTTTATTTATTTATTTTTGGCTGCGTTGGGCCTTTGTTGCTATGCGTGGGCTTTCTCTAGTTGCGGCGAGCAGGGGCTACTCTTCGTTGTGGTGTGTGGGCTTCTCATCGTGGTGGCTTCTCTTGTTGCGGACCATGGGCTCTAGGTGCGCGGGCTTCAGTAGACGTGGCGCACGTGCTTAGTTGCTCCATGGCATGTGGGATCTTCCCGGACCAGAGCTCGAACCCGTGTCCCCTGCATTGGCAGGCGGATTCTTAACCACTGCACCACTGGGGAAGCCCCTGTTTTGTATATTTATCAGTTGCTTTTGGCCAACATTAAATTAATTTGGATCATACTTTCATAGGTTATTATATTATTTGTATTTATAGAAAAAGTTAAATGTCACTACTAGAAAGGAACATGTATCGCACCTTATTTCTGGACCATTTAGTCTAAAACAACTCTAACGCTTTTCTTTTTAAAAAAGTTTTAGAAACATCCTCATACTTTTGGGGCCCCATGCCCTCTGCCTGCATTCCTCCCATGCCTCGTTCATACATCAAACACGGCCAGAAATGCAGCTGAGTCTTCCTGTTGTTCTTGACATAATCATTAGCTTACAATAAAAACGGTGTAGCTGATGCTTATAATCATTTCAGACTTTTCAGCTTGGCTGGGACATCATGCTGTTTGACACCTTTTATGATTGTTAATGAGAAAGAAGCAAATAAGCATGGAGAATTTTAAGACGTCCTAAGGAATTGGGGCTGAACATAGCACACTTTGATCATAGAAACAAAAATGGCGAATTTTTGGACTAGGGTTGATCAAAAGCATACTTTCTGTATGTATAATCAGATGGTTAGTAAACACTTTCTCATAGAAAAAATATAACATGACTTGTTAGTAAGAAGAATATAAACTGTCATTTCAAAATCATGGTTTTTTGGTTTATGTATCTCACGCAGATTTATATTTGTCATTTGATAGTCTTTCTATCTGTTCAGTCTCAGAACTTGAGTATCAGGAGGTTTCAATATTTTAAAAGGATTTCTTTTTTTACTGTTGCTGCTGGGAGATTAAAGGAGGAAAAAAAAAGTTAAATCTGCTTTAAAGGTACTGACATGAATGTTGACAATGTCTACCCATAAAATCCTATCAACACTTTATTGGGACAGTTGAGTAATGTTTAACTGATGACATTAAGAACATCTACAGAGAGAATAACTTGTGTCTTATCTTTTTTTTTTTTTTTTTTTTTTTTAGATTTGTAGCCAAACCATGTGCCATAGCCCTCAACATTCAGGCCAATGGACCACAAATTGCCCAGCCAAATGCCATTCTGGAAAAGGTTTTTACTGCAATTACAAAGGTATGATTGTCCTTTTCTGGGATATGAATTGTCATGACCACTGTTCTCAATCTGAAATCATTCAGTTCCTTCTCTCTTGGGTTTGAGAACTAACATTTGACTAGCCTCGTGTGTGAAAGTGTCCTCTTGGAAAGCACACAGGCATTGTGACTAGACCAAAAAGCATAGAAGCCAAAATACACGTGGGTGTGTTTGAGACCTGATTGTTGACTCCCAAGGTGATGTGAGAAGCTTGTCTGTGAAGCACAGTCTAGATTAGATGGTGGTTGGTCTAATTCTGTGCCTCTTAATCTCACATGACATGAAGCAGTATGTATGAATAACAGTTGGATGGGACTTTGGGGAGAGCTGAGGAATATAATTAATGTATTGTGAGAAAAAGCGCCTGTTTGCTTATAACATAGTCCATATGTTCTAGCAGTTGTGATATACAGGCAGGTGAACAAAAGGGAATAATGGAAGGAGAGAAGAGCTTCAATATGAAGACATGAGGAGCAAGGGTCAGGAGAATTATAAAGTACAGATTCATTGTAAAGAAAACGGGAGGGGAGATGATCGCTCTGGTGAGAGTTAAAGTCCAAACCAGGAGTGGGAAGAGGAGGCAGGGAGAAGATTGAGGGAAAGATTGCCATCCACTGCCAGCTGGTATTTCCTTAAGAACAAAAGGGGGAGGAAGACAGAAGTCAGAAACCCTCAAGCTAAGGCCATAAAAAATTAAGCAAATCACAGCATCCAAAAAGCTGATTCTTACTCATATCGCTCTCTTGTCTTACTCTTTCGTGAAGAAGAAAGAAGAAAAGGAGCATAACAGTCTATGAGAAGTATCGTGTGTTTGTATATGAAATAGTTCCTTTTCCCACTTTCATTTTTCTGGGAGAATTACTCAGGCTTCTAAGATGTGATTTGGCCACGTTAAGCAAATTTTATTCCATTTTTGGTATTTGTATTGCTAACATTTTGGCCATGTTAAGCAAATTTTATTCTGTTTTTGGTATTTGTATTGCTAACATTTGTATTGCTTCTCTCTTGTCTTAAAACTATTAATTCAAATATTCAAACATGTTTGTTTATTTTATGGTCTTCACTTCTGCCAGGATTCTCTAGAGTTTCCCCGTCTGTTCTTTTAAAAATGGTATTTTTCCTGGAAAAGTAGAAGAAAGCACCTGTTGTTCTTAACATCTCTGATAGGAAGAAGAGTAGAATAAATGGAATTTTAGGAAAAAGAGTAGAATAAATGGAATTTTAGTTTTGTGGGATGATTTTATTTATTTTAAATTTTATTTTTTTGGGGGGTTATAACATCTTTTTTTAAAATATCTTTATTGGAGTATAATTGCCTTACAATGACGTGTTAGTTTCTGCTCTATAACAAAGTGAATCAGTTATACATATACATATGTTCCCATATCTCTTCCCTCTTGAGTCTCCCTCCCTCCCACCCTCCCTATCCCACCCCTCTAGGTGGTCACAAAGCACCTAGCTGATCTCCCTGTGCTATGCAGCTGCTTCCCACTAGCTATCTATTTTACGTTTGGTAGTGTATATATGTCCATGCCACTCTCTCACTTTGTCCCAGCTCACCCTTCCCCCTCCCCATATCCTCAAGTCCATTCTCTAGTATGTCTGTGTCTTTATTTCCGTCTTGCTCCTAGGTTCTTCATGAACTTTTTTTCTTAGATTCCATATATATGTGTTAGCATACGGTATTTGTTTTTCTCTTTCTGACTTACTTCACTCTGTATGACAGACTCTAGGTCCATCCACCTCACTACAAATAACTCAATTTTGTTTCTTTTTATGGCGGAGTAATAGTCCATTGTATATATGTGCCACATCTTCTTTATCCATTCATCTGTCGATGGACACTTAGGTTGCTTCCATGTCCTGGCTATTGTAAATAGAGCTGCAATGAACATTTTGGTACATGACTCTTTTTGAATTATGGTTTTCTCAGGGTATATGCCCAGTAGTGGGATTACTGGGTCATCTGGTAGTTCTATTTTTAGTTTTTTTAAGGAACCTCCATACTGTTCTCCATAGTGGCTGTATCCATTTACATTCCCACCAGCAGTGTAAGAGGGTTCCCTTTTCTCCACACCCTCCCCAGCATTTACTGTTTGTAGATTTTTTGACGATGGCCATTCTGACTGGTGTGAGATGATATCTCATTGTAGTTTTGATTTGCATTTCTCTAATGATTAATGATGTTGAGCATCCTTTCATGTGTTTGTTGGCAGTCTGTATATCTTCTTTGGAGAAATGTCTATTTAGGTCTTCAGCCCATTTTTGGATTGGGTTGTTTGTTTTTTTGATATTGAGCTGCATGACCTGCTTGTAAATTTTGGAGATGAATCCTTTGTCAGTTGCTATATTTTCAAATATTGTCTCCCATTCTGAGGGTTGTCTTTTCATCTTGTTTATGGTTTCCTTTGCTGTGCAAAAGCTTTTAAGTTTCATTAGGTCCCATTTGTTTATTTTTGTTTTTATTTCCATTTTTCTAGGAGGTGGGTCAAAAAGGATCTTGCTGTGATTTATGTCATAGAGTGTTCTGCCTATGTTTTCCTCTAAGAGTTTGATAGTGTCTGGCCTTACATTTAGGTCTTTAATCCATTTTGAGTTTATTTTTGTGTATGGTGTTAGGGAGTGTTCTAATTTCATACTTTTTTATATGTACCTGTCCAGTTTTTCCAGCACCACTTATTGAAGAGGCTGTCTTTTCTCCACTGTGTATTCTTGCCTCCTTTATCAAAGATAAGGTGACCATATGTGCGTGGGTTTATCTCTGCGTTTTCTATCCTGTTCCATTGATCTATCTTTCTGTTTTTGTGCCAGTACCATACTGTCTTGATTACTGTAGCTTTGTAGTATAGTCTGAAGTCAGGGAGCCTGATTCCTCCAGCTCCATTTTTCGTTCTCAAGATTGCTTTGGCTATTCGGGGTCTTTTGTGTTTCCATACAAATTGTGTAATTTTTTGTTCTAGTTCTGTGAAAAATGCCATTGGTAGTTTGATAAGGATTGCATTGAATCTGTAGATTGCTTTGGATAGTAGAGTCATTTTCACAGTGTTGATTCTTCCAATCCAAGAACATGGTATATCTCTCCATCTGTTTGTATCATCTTTAATTTCTTTCATAAGTGTCTTATAATTTTCTGCATACAGGTCTTTTGTCTCCTTAGGTAGGTTTATTCCTAGATGTGGGATGATTTTAGATTGCCAGTTTCTAACCTGAAGGGGCTCACGTTCTATAGTGTTTAAAGGAAGAAAACGTTAGGAAGAAACTTGCATTTTTATTTAATATATCAGTTTACTCCAGCAAACACCTTTTTTCCCCTCTAAAAAAGCAGATGTGTAGGGAGTTACAAGGTTCATTTTTTTTAATGTGATGACAACATATTTGTATTTACCTTGTGAACTACTCTAAATGCATGAAAAATGAATTTTCTACCCAAATGTGTACCTCCCTTTAGAAATCCTGCAGTGGACATTTTATTTCCCTTGCTTTATGTTTATTATGGTTACTGGGGAAATTTTCTTTATAAAGGTAATGAAAGGATTTTGCAGGCAGGTTGACTGCTCTGGAGGATATTTGCTTCTAGCTAATTTTTTTTTTTTTTTTTTTTTGCGGTATGCGGACCTCTCACTGTTGTGGCCTCTCCCCTTGCGGAGCACAGGCTCCGGACATGCAGGATCAGAGGCCATGGCTCATGGGCCCAGCCGCTCCGCGGCATGTGGGATCTTCCCGGACCGGGGCACAAACCTGTGTCCCCTGCATCGGCAGGCGGACTCTCAACCACTGCGCCACCAGGGAAGCCCCTAGCTAATTTTAATGATCATATTCTCTTGGTTTCCAAGGTGATTCTTTTGGAAGTTTCTACATGATTAAAGGAGAAGCCTCAGGTTTTGAACATAAATGCAGCCAAAGTTGGAACTATTTTTCCTTGAATTCTTTGTAGTTCTCCAGTGTTAGTTGTGAGATGAAAAAGTAACAGATCAGTTGACCAGAATACAAGTAGTAGGATTTGGAGAGTTTGAACAGTGCTCGTCCAGCATTCTGGCCTTGACCATGGTTCCAGGTCACCTTGGAGAAGGGCGTGGTTATCATCTTTTAAGTGTGAAAACCATTAAAATCTACTCCTTACAGGACTGGCTGCATAATTTTTGGAGGCAGTGCAGAACTAAAATGCAGGGCCCCTTGTTCAGAAAGCACAAAAAGGTGCCATTAAAGGCATAAAAATAGAAAGCTTTTTCCTTTCTTAGTCTTTTTCTCTCTTGACCTGTCAAGATTTTTTTTTTATTTGGTATTTAATGCCATGCCCCCTTAGGCATACTCAAGAAGCAAGGGCAGATCCTGAGAGGTACCCAGGAACCCCACCCTGTGATTTAGTGCACACACAGGTGACTAGCTGCTGGTAGTCGCCAGCAGCTAGTTGTCAGCTCCTGGGCTAACATGCCTGCCCTTCTCTGGCCGGGGGAGAAGTTGAGACAGGCCTCTCCCCTTTCCATGGGCCCACTGTCCCAACCCATGGTGGACAGGGGACCTCCCAGCGTATTGTAGTCTCTGCTCCAAGACACACTAGGTACCTGGGTTGGGGTAAGCAAGAGGCTAGTTGCCACTGAGTCATCCACCAAATGCACTGGGACACTGCCAACCCAGGGTGCAGGTGGCATCCCTATACCCCACACTGTGACACCGTGGGGTGTGCATATCTAATCCCATCCCTTTCCATGTTTGCACCCAGGGCAGTAGTAGTCACTAGGCAGGAGTGGGAAGGGGAAAGCTGGGGTCCCTGGGGAGCCGGGGACAGGGAAGTAAGTTACCCAGACTCATATGGGGGCAGTGCTGGGACTGTGTGTGAGCCAAGTCTCTGAGCCCCTGACACATGCTCCCCTATCCCATTGGACTTCATAAGCAAAACACCATTCCCATAACAGAATTATCAAGAATTTCAAGATGGCAACCAGAGAACTTTAAACCCCACATGCGAGCCCTTCTGAATCCGGATCCCTGTGTGAGTTCACTGGTCATGTGCCCTGACTGAGCAGTTCTCATCTATGAAATTAGCTGATAAATTTGAACTCCTTCATATTCTCCAGCAGTCTTTCCTTTTGAGGTAACATCTGCTTGTCTTTCTCACTCTTTTTTTTCCCTCTGTAAATCTAAAATTTTATAAATATTTCAGATAACTTACCTCTATTGCAAAATAGTTGAAAGCATTGGTTTTTGAGTCAGACCTGAGCAGTATATTGCAGTGATCCCCAACTTTTTTGGCACTAGGGACCGGTTTCATGGAAGACTGGGAGTTGGGGGGATGGTTTTGGGATGATTCAAGCACATTACATTTATTGTACACTTTATTTCTATTATTATTACATTGTAATATATGATGAAGTAATTATACAACTCACCATAATGCAGAATCAGTGGGAGCCCTGAGCTTATTTTCACCTGCCACTCACTGATAGGGTTTTGATATGAGTCTGCAAGCAATTGATTTACTATGGTCTCTGTGCAGTCAAACCTCTCTGCTAATGACAATCTGTATTTTCAGCCACGCCCCAGCGCTCGCATCACCGCCTCAGCTCTACCTCAGATCATCAGGCATTAGATTCTCATAAGGAGCACGCAACCTAGGTCCCTCGCATGCGCAGTTCACCGTGGGTTCGCGCTCCTATGAGACTCCAGTGCTACCGCTGATCTGACAGGAGGAGGAACTCAGGCGGTAATGCGAGTGACGGGGAGTGGCTGTAAATACAGATGAAGCTTCACTCGCGCCTGCCGCTCACCTCCTGCTGTGTGGCCCAGTTCCTAGCAGGCCATGGACTGGTACTGGTCCATGGCCCAGGGGTTGCAGACCCCTGGTATACTGGAACATTGTCTCTGCTGCTTCCTAGTGTTGTGGCCTTGGGCTGTAAGTCGATTAGTTAATGAGGGAGCATTTATTTGGGCCAGGTGCTCCCATTCTTTAATTTACATTAGGAGTGCCTGAGAGGTAAATGTAGATTGCTGCATCCTATTTCTAGAGATCCTGATTCAGTAGACTTGTGATGGCCCCACGAACCGGAGATTATGAGTTGTCAGACTTAAATGAATGGAATGACTGTTTCTCTTTAGAGTGAATTTTTTTTTTTTTTTTTTTTTTTTGCGGTACGCGGGCCTCTCAGTGTTGTGGCCTCTCCCGTTGCAGAGCACAGGCTCCGGACGCGCAGGCTCAGCGGCCGTGGCTCACGGGCCTAGCTGCTCCGCGGCATGTGGGATCTTCCCGGACCAGGGCACGAACCCGTGTCCCCTGCATTGGCAGGCGAACTCTCAACCACTGCGCCACCAGGGAAGCCCTAGAGTGAATATTTTTGAGCTCACGTTTCTTAACTGGCTATATCCAGAGTTATCGGAATGAGATAGATATAAATCAATGAATCAGTCAGTTTATCTATTGATTTATCTATCTATCTATCTTTTGGCACATATTATATCTATAATCCCAACAGCCTCATTTTCTAATCAATCAAATCAGTTCTTGAGCCATTAAGGGAAAAAAATATATGTCAGCTATGAAACTAGGTTTCATGATCTAGAGAATTATGAGATTATCACATCATAATCTGCATTTGGTATATTATACTGTATTTTAAAAATTATATGCAGATTTCCTATAATTTGTTTTTCCTCATTCTCCTCTTATGCCTATTACTTTTTATTTTTCTTTTCCATCCTTGTATGGGTTATGTTTATTAAAATTAACCTAGGTATTTCTGGTATAAAAATGTCTATGTAAGTCAGAATTATTCACTTTTTCCCTTGGAAATCTTAAGAAATGAAAAAACTATGGAGAAAAATTATAAAACACAACAGTAAAAATATATACACACAAAAAAAGAAGGAAAATCTCACAAACTTTAATTTTAGCAAACTAAGAGATATATATCTCTAGATTTCAAAATATATATAAAAGCTAAACAAAAACAGTTGAGGTTGGACGGAAGCCAAGTAGGAGGAAGTGATGAGCATGAAGTGTGGATGGAGGGCCCTGTGGGGGTAGATTTCAGGAAAGCCAGCAAAAATGACACCTCCTAATGGTGAGACCAAAGCTGTATCACTGTTTGCAACACTAGGTACAGGAACTGGTGAGCAAGGCTGGCAGATGCTCTCCCCGACTCAGTTTAATTCAGGGAAGTGGAAGAAGTACACAGAAAACCTTGTGGATGGCACATTTTCCAGAGGCAGTGTACCTCGGAGGCAGCTAAACTACAAAAGCACCCTCCTTGGAGCTGGTCGAGACAATCCAACTCACTCAATGATGGGTAATAAAGAAGAAACACACAGCATCAAAGACAAGAAAAAGAATTTGAGCATCGCTTACTAACAAAAATTATCACTGGAAAAATGAGGCCTCAGGGCAACTGAAAGTTGAGATCAAATATTTTACCATAAATTAAAAAAAAAACAATAACTCTGTAAGAAGGATCACAAAAAAAGAAATACAAGACCTACAGAAAAAAGCAGTTGGTCAACAGGAAGAGATGCAATGTTAGCTGGTTGGTTCAGGAAAAAAGTACTAAAGCTATCACAGAAATGAAGACAAATTTGGAAAGAACACAGGAAACATTAGACACTGCAGAAATCTCAGTGGGGAACATGGGAGATAGAAATAATAAAGCTGAAATAAATGAAATGAAAAAGAGCTAAAAATAATTAGATATATAGACCAAGCAGAGCTAGCATATGTATAATTGGAATCTCTTAAGGAAAAGCAAAGTAGAGAAAGTATTGAGATGTCAAGAAAAATTTCCTAAAATAAATGGAGATTTATATTAATATGTTAATAAAAATGTAGTAAAAGTTGACCCAAGAAGGTTCCTGCCAAGACTTATATTATTAAAAATAGACTTGAAATATAAAGGAAATAATTCTTTGAGCAGTCAAGCAAAAAATTAAATCATTTATCTAGGAAAATATCAGCATGGCTTTAGTCTTCTCTGTAGCAATATTCTATAGGATAACATTTCCAATATTTTCAAGGAAAATAGGAACTAAGAATTTTATATTTAGGTAAATTGTTTTTGTAGTGTAAAGGCTAAAGACAAAAAGATTAGAACTTGCAAAAATTTGGAGGAATTGTTCCCATGAGTCCTTTTTTGAAGAAACTATTATAATCATTAATTTTAGCTGACCAAGAGATTACTGGGAATGTTGGCAAGTTTTGAATACATTTAAACTGTAGAACTAAGATAGAAAGAAATGTGATGATTAGGATGACAGAATAGAATGTAAGCATTATATGCTCTCACAATGTAGAAATGATACAGGTAACAATAACTGAGCAGGAAAAGGGAAGGAAGGTGGGAGGTAGAATAAATTCACTAATTGCATAAGCTCTAGTGGCTGGGAGTCAAAGCTTATCAGTTTAAGCAGCCAAACTGACTAATAGAGGTAGGAGCATATTTAATAGTACCAGAGTAAACTCTAAGAGAGATAAAATTATTGACTAATAGTAGGTGGGAAAGGAAGAGGAAAAATGCTAGTTTTAAATATTGCTCATTTGGAATTTTTATTGACTGAAAACGAATAGAAGAGTATTATGATTGTATGGATAACCACTAGAATAAAAATTACCTACAAAAAACAAAGGAATATCAGCTATATTTGGTATGTTTAAATTAAAAAACATTAAATTATGAAAACAGAAAACATAATTGAAGTGAGGTAAGTATAAACAAATTTATAAGTCATATCAATGCACGTAAATGGGTTTAACTCATCTAATAAAAAATAATTCAGATTTGGGTCACATAGCTTATAAGAGACCCCTTCAGATAAAGTAATTACAGATATTAAAAATAAGAGTATGAGTAAAGGTATACAGGCAAATATAAATAATAAAGAAAGTAGACCAAAAGGATTAAGTGAAATGAAGAATTGGCTTTTTATTGCCTAAGGATACAATTCACAATGAAGATAAAATGGTTATGAATATATATGCATTGAATACCAGCATATCCATATACTTATAAAAAAGAATGAAAGAAGAAATTATTTAATAGTAAGAAATTTTAATTTACCTCTCAGTCATGACAGGTCAAAATATAAAACAGAATATATAAAATATAAAACAATATAGCAGTTAATTCTAAGAAGCATAATTAATGAGGAAGATCTGACAGGTACATTTATTTTTTTTAATTAAAAAAATTTTTTTTAATAAATTTATTTTATTTTTTTTATTTATTTATTTATTTATTTATTTATTTATTTATTTATTTATTTATTTTTTGCGGTATGTGGGCCTCTCACTGTTGTGGCCTCCCCCGTTGCGGAGCACAGGCTCCGGACGCGCAGGCTCCGGACGCGCAGGCTCAGCGGCCATGGCTCACGGGCCCAGCCGCTCCGCGGCATATGGGATCCTCCCAGACCGGGGCACGAACCCGTATCCCCTGCATCGGCAGGCGGACTCCCAACCACTTGCGCCACCAGGGAGGCCCTATTTTATTTATTTTTGGCTGTGTTGCGTGCGGGCTTTATCTAGTTGCGGTGAGCGGGGGCTACTCTTCGTTGTGGTGTGCAGGCTTCTTACTGCAGTGGCTTCTCTTGTTGCAGAGCACAGGCTCTAGGCGCACGGGCTTCAGTAGTTGAGGCACGCAGGCTCAGTAGTTGTGGCTTGTGGGCTCTAGAGCGCAGGCTCAGTGTGGTGCACGGGCTTAGTTGCTCCGTGGCATGTAGGATCTTCCCGGACCAGGGCTCCAACCCGTGTCCCCTGCATTGGCAGGCAGATTCTTCACCACTGCACCACCAGGGAAGCTCCTGACAGGTACATTTAGAACCCTGTATTCTGAATATAGAGACTATACTTTCTTTTCAAGTGCCTGTTAAATATTTTTAAAATTGAGCTTTTCTTATATAAAAAATGGTAATACATTTTAAGAATAGGCACAGTTTACTAATATGAGAAATCAGAAAACAGACAGACTCTTGCTTTCTTAATCAACTTTTGTGTAAAAATAAAATTTCAGAATATTTAGAAAACAGTGATGAAAGCACTACTATGCTATGGTACTGTGCCAAGGTAGTGCTCAGATGAAAACTTATTTATGTAAGTTTAACCACTTATATAAATATATATATATTTAACCACCTACTTAAACATTGGAAAAACAACAACAAAATAAATGAAGGCAAACAGAAGGAAGGGATTAATAAAGATAAACATAGAAATTGAGTTAGTAAAACTGTAGTATTGAAAATTAATCCAGAGGTAACTGTTTACTTTTTTTTTAACAGAAAGTCAGCTAACCCAATCAAGAAAAAACAAAGCACAAGTTAACAACATAGCAATTAACAACATAATCAACAATCACATAAATTGAGGAAAATAAAAAGGATATATTACTATTAACATGGCAAATAAAATATAAACACTTGGATAAAATGAAACTTATTCAATGAAATATAATTTACCAACTACAATGTGTGTTATCACAAGAAAATTCTAACACTCTTAAAGAGCAGATAATCCCAATGCTATTTTAAACTATACCGAAGTATAGAAAATTAAAATCATCCAGATTCTATTTTTATATAATCTCAAAGTCTGATAAGTATCTCACTAAAAAATAAGACTAGAGACCAGTTGTGATTGTTAATATTGATGAAAAGTCTGAAATAAAAAAATCACAAACTGAACTTTGAAGCATATTAAAAGAATTATTCATCACCACCAAGTATGACTTATTCTAGGAATGCAAGGCCTTCCCTGTATTCAGTATTAAAAAAAATCTATTTTTGTAATTCATCATGTTAATTGACATAAAGAAAAAAAGTAGATGATCACCTCCATGGATTCTGAAATCTAACATCATTTTGATTAAAATAAAACAATCTGGGCTTCCCTGGTGACGCAGTGGTTGAGAGTCTGCCTGCCGATTCAGGGGACACGGGTTCGTGCGCTGGTCCGGGAAGATCACACATGCCGCGGAGCAGCTGGACCCGTGAGCCATGGCCACTGAGCCTGCGCGTCCGGAGCCTGTGCTCCGAAACGGGAGAGGCCACAGCAGTGAGAGGCCCGCGTATCACAAATAAATAAATAATAAAATAAAACAATCTAACTAGGGATAGTTGGTTTCATTTACATGATAAATACACTTGTATATCAGCTCCAAATCTGGCCTCTTAATGAGAACATTGTGATATTCCTACTAAAGTCTGGAACAGATAAGGATGCTTATAAACACTGTTATACATTGTGCTAAGTTTTACATTTCATTAGCAAATAGGTAAAAGAAGGAAAATAAAGGCATAAAAATTAGAAAGGAGGAGGTAAAGCTATTGCTATGTGACAATTTATTCATGCATTCAAGAGGTATTAATTAAGTCCCAACTATATTCTAGGTACTGGTGAAAAAAGATACAAAAAATTTCCTTTGTTTACAGAGCTTACATTCTAGTAATATCCTATTACATGAGTGTATACCTGGAAAATTAAGGGAATTAAGTGAAAAGCTACCATAAACATTACAAAATGTTAGCACAAGATTAGTTACCATACACACACACACGCACACACACAAAAAGCAATTAGAAGATATAAGAAAATTTCTTAATTATAATAGAAACCAAAAAAGATGATATCCCTAGGAATCAATGTAACAAGGATGTGCAAGGTATGTGAGGAAAATTTTCAAACATTGTGAAGGACACAAAAGACAAATTCAGTTAAAGATATCAAGTCACCCTATGCTAGTATAAGAACTTGGTATAATCTCATTATAGATACTGACAGGTTTTCTTGTTTTCCCATTTATTTTGAAACTAGACAAGCTAATTCTAAAGTTCATATAGAAAAATAAATAAGGATTTCTGAGTAACCTGACCATATGTACTGGCACATGAGTAATAGAATGGTGGGAGAATAGATTTGATTTCTCATGGAGAAAACATGAATGATGGTACTGGCCTATCTGGGTAGCCATTTGGAAAGAATTAAAATTAGATTCATACCTCCCACTGTATACCAGGATATATTCCAAATGTACTAAAGATTGAATGTAAGAATCAAAACTGTAAATGTATTAGAATCAAAGCTGTAAATGTAGGAGAATTTCTTGGACTTTCAGAGTAGGGAATGCTTTTCTACTTATGACCCCAAATACAGAAGCTATAACAGAAAAGGTTGATAAATTCAAACATGATTTTAAAAACTTCTGCAAGTAAAAAACACAAGCAAAATGCACCATAAGCTAATACTAAAACTCAAGTGACACATCAGTACATACTGTGCAGTTTAGCGTACAGATATAGGCTTGATCACTCTAATAACTGAAGAACTTCTACAAATCAATAAACAAATTAGTAGATCAAGAAAAATATGGGCAGTAGATATGAAAAGACTGTTCTAAAGAGGAAATACAGATGGTTTTAAAACACAAGAAAATATCCTTCTTTCATAAAAAGAGGAAATCAAATTAAAGATATACTGAGATACTACTTTTTATATATCAGGCTGGAAAAAAATTGAAAAATACAATAACATACTCTGTTGATGAGGCTTTGGGAAATGGGTACTCTTGCTTGTGAGAATATGAATTGGTAAAATCATTGGTGACAGTAATTTTTCAATATCTAAAAATATTGCAAATGCATGGACCCTTTCATCTCCAACGTTCACTTACAGGAATTTATCTCTCTATATATGTGTATAAAATAACCCATGACAAGGTTATTTATTGCAGCATTGTTTGTAGTAGTAGAAGTTCGGAAGCTACCTAAGTGCGCATTAATAGTGGAGTGGATAAGTAAATTATGGCATGTCCTTAACGGTTCTACAAAAGAAGGAGGACGTTCCCAATATTTTGATGTGGAAATGTTCCAAGATACATTGTAAAGTGAAAAACCCAAAGTCCAGAATAATAGAACCATTTGTGTGAAGGTGGTGGTGGGGAGACATAAGAACGCATATTCAAATTTGTTTATATTTGGTGAGATAACTTTGGAAAGAAATAGATTGAATAGCCTGTTACCTGGTAGGAAGGGGAGGGTAGGAACTGAGAGAACAGGAACAAAATGGAAGGTGAAATTGGGGATAATTTGTATTTTGTGAACCATGGGAACGCTTTACCTATTGAATAGACTTAGGAAATGAATGAAAATTAAAAATGAATTCCTTTAAGAAAATGGTATAGCCAAGGTATATTGTAGGCTGTGCATTTTCTCTCTCCCGTATTTTCTAATTGAGAGACACAGAAGGAGAGTGTAGATGGTGTCCTGACTTCTAAGAAAAACACCTCAAAGTACACACCACACTGAAAGTTCGCAAATAACTTTTACAGACACAAGCTCAGCACATTTTATAACCTCGGTCATAACATTAAGGCCATTTGCTGTGTTTCCTGTGTGTCTGACACTCTGAATTTCTTGAGAGGCTTTAAAAAGGAGTCACATGTACATTCCGCCCTTATAACTTGACAGCTGGTTGGCCTGCCTTCCCTACCCCATTTTTGTTTCTGTCCTCTGATTATTAACATCTCCTTAATTGTAAAGCAAAGGTAGAATAAATAAAGGAGTAGAACTAAGTCCGTTTAGTTTTGTTGTACGGCAGGTCGCCCTCACGTAATTGTTGACAGGATGCTCTCTAAGACCCCGAAGAGAGAGGAGAGACAGAACTAACATGTACTGAGATTTGCATACATTTTTACATTCCACCGTTTAGGTGGATATATAACCTTCTTTTGAACAGGTAAGGAAACTGAGGCTCAGAGAATTCACTGGAACAAGGAGTTGAACCTACGTCTGTCATCTCCTAATGTTATAGAAATGAGAGCAAGAAACAGAGTAATGTCATCTTATGGCAAGCATAAATATTGGTAGTTTCTCTTTCTACTTTACCAAGTTTGCATCTTCAAGTACTGCGTAGTCATTGTAAAAAGTTTGATGGAGTTCTGGTCAAAAGGATGACCAAGAAAGGAATAGAAGAGGAATGTGTGAAGAACCAAGGAGAGGGGAGACTGAAGAGAAAACATGTTTTGTAAGTGGAATTGGTACCTTAGTCTAAGGTGAGGTATTTGGGGATTATTCCATGCTTTTCTTCTGTCCTGCGTTATCCTGATATGTGATAATGGGTACAGCATATTTTCATTAGAAAGTGCAATATTGGAATGATGTCTTTTTGCAAATTCACCTTCACCTAACTCCTTTCCTTGAAGGCTGGTGGAGCCAGCTGGCTGTTCCATCGAACCTTTGTTGCTGTAAGAAGTACCGGCATTAGAGTGAGATTCATATTTTTCAGTGTTGTTTCATAATGAGTAACTTCTCTTGTCCTAAGTGGTTGTTTACGTTCATGCTGCTGATGGAAGACCTCGGTCCTCAGTGGTCAATATAGAAATCTCAGTAGCAGATAGAAAATACAGGAAAAACAAATATCTCCAATATAGACAGGGGCAGATCTGTTCATGGTGAAGATGAAAATGATTTTCCTGGTACCTTGTTTCATAGCATCCTGATGAAAAGAGATTGGAGGGCCTCTCCAAGCAGCTGGACTGGGATGTTCGCAGCATTCAACGCTGGTTCCGACAAAGACGCAACCAGGAGAAGCCAAGCACACTGAAGAGGTTCTGTGAGAGCATGTGAGTTGCTGTTTTTCTTTTTGAAAGAAAAACCTGCCTAACTTACTCATACCATCCCTGAGGTGAAAAATAACAGCTCAGAGCAGGCTCCAGCAGCCCCCCAAAAACATGCCATCTGGTGGAAGAAAGTAGTCCATGAAAAACTAGGGGGTAGTAGTTTGTTGGAATTTGTGATTTCCACTTTGGATGCAGTAAATGAGGTTTGCTTCCTAATGGAGTTTCAACACAGCAGTCAGATTACAAGGGCCTACAGTGGTATTTTCAATCAGCCAGCTTTAACACATGCCATTACTTTTATAGTTTGCATTGTAATAGAGGGGGATTAGTCAAGATGTTCTTTCCACTGATAAAAGCTGAGATACTAGGATATATTGTCAGAGGGTCATGATGATGGCCTGTCTTCCTGGAGTTTTAAGAAATGGCTGTATTATATTCCTGGGTGAGTTTAATGAATCATTGCTTGAAGTGGGGGATGGAATGAAAGTCTCTTCCATTTCTGAAATGTGAACTTCATGGTGTGTAAATTATAAGTCAATAAAGCTGTTATAAATAATAAAAGACCCACAGAGAACTCTTGGAGCACAGAGATATTTTGAAATAGTGACGCTCTGTATGTATATATCTATAGGAAAGTTAGAGAAAGAAATGTTGAAGCATCGAGCGCATCCCCAACGAAGGGAAGATTCTGCTTTGAGACTTGTTGCTCCATTTGGTCTTGATCCTTTGAGATATGACTGTGCCTTTGTCTAATGGTTCTTTCCTTTGGGAGCTTTCCCCTGACACCTGGTCACTTAAACAACAATGCTGTCAGTGTAGCTCTTTCCATTTGGGGTTAAAGTTGCATTTTCAGGTTTAGCTTTCAGTTATTCTGAAAAAGTATTTTAGCAATTGCAATCTAAAGCCTAGAGGGGAACCTAATTTTATGGGAGAAACGAATGAGAGGCAGAATAATATCATAAATCCTAGGGTTGGATAAATATGGGGAGCATAAACAGGGTCTTCAGGAGGTCAGAATATTTATAAAGCCTGGAAAAACAACCTAGCAGATAGAATCTGCATAAGCCCTTCCTATAATGAACTTAGTGGCAGTTAATAGAAGAAGGATTTATGCATCTGGGTTCCTGATCAAAAGCCGGAATTGTTTCCTGGCCTGGTTGTGCCACATATGCAAAGGGCCTGGGCTCCAATGCTGAGCTGTAGGTCTGAGCAGATGAAGTAGCATCTAAGCACATGCCCGGGCGCTGAAACTCATGTTCCATCTTCCCCTCCTCCAACTAACTTCTTTGGTAACTCAGTGCTCTTCCTTTGCATACTGTACTGAGTTGACACCAGTTTCTAGGCCAGTATGCATAGGAGTCGGTCACCTGGATCTTGTTAAAATGCAGATTCTGATTCAGTTGGTCTGGTATAGCAGCTGAAATTGCATTTTTAACAAGTTCCCAGGTGATGCCACTGGTCCATTGACCACACTTTGAATAGTAAGGCTTGACACTGTACTGGTGTATGTGTCTTCTCCCTGAATTTAGCTGGTCTTTATGTGCATACCACAATCACCAGGATGGTCATAGTTAATACTTAGTTAAAACTATTTCTAATGATAGCTGGAGGCATGATGATGTGAAGGCACGGTGCAGGTGGGCAGTGTGTAAAGTATCGATTATGATTTTTTCCCTCAAGAAGCTTTATATGAGATGTGACAGAATATCTGCATATGTGTAGATATTTTAGTTTTTTAATTCCATGATAGATTTAAAAAACTAAACGTTTATGTGTGCTGTACGGTTGGTATGGACAGGCAGTAGAGATTAAAGGAGAAAGATCAGCTGTGCGTTAGGGCACACAGCAGGGTTCCTGGGACTAGAGCTTGAGTCCATACCGGTGACCTTGAACTCTCTGTTTCAGAAGACTATGTTGATGAACTTTGTTTTTTTGGTTAATAAATTTATTTATTTATTTATTCATTTATTTATTTATTTTTGGCTGAGTTGGGTCTTTGTTGCTGGGCGCGGGCTTTCTCTAGTTGCGCCGAGTGGGGGCTACTCTTTGTTGCAGTGGGCGGGCTTCTCACTGCCATGGCTTCTCTTGTTGTGGAGCACGGGCTCTAGGCACGTGGGCTTCAATAGTTGTGGCACATGGGCTCAGTAGTTGTGGCTCACAGGCTCTAGAGTGCAGGCTCAGTAGTTGTGGCACACAGGCTTAGTTGCTCCAGGGCATGTGGGATCTTCCCGGACCAGGGCTCGAACGCGTGTCCCCTGCCTTGGCAGGCGGATTCTTAACCACTGCGCCACCGGGGAAGCCCCACGAACTTTGTTTTGAAACTCTTTTCCTCCTTGGCTTCTGAGTCGCCACTAGGTTTTACTCTTGCCTTTCCGGGGACCTTTGTTTGCATTGTTTATTCTACATTTTCCCTGGGTCTTTAATGGGCTACGTCTCCAGCTTAGCCCTTTGTTTTCCTGATCCTATCTTCCACCCTCTCACCAACTACGTCCAAAGCCATGTGTCCAGTGCAGAGGTTTCTTTTGAGCCATTGTTCTGCTGTCTCCCACAGGCAACTCTGATTTGCTTCTGCTCCTGACTTCCCTTTTTCTCCCATTTTTATGCCTCTCTTATGTTACAGCTGGAAACTCACCCCAATTTGCCACTGACTTCCACTAGTTCTTTGTAAAGCCAACTGCTATGGCCCCGATCCTAATTGTTCTCCCAGGTCTCTTCGTTATCTCATCCTCATAGATATTTTATTTGCTCCAAAAACAATAATCTTCCTAAAATACTACTACTAGTGTCTCCATGATCTGTTACTTTAAAACTTCATGATTTGGGGTTTCCGTGATTTGGGGTTTCCCTGGTTACGCAGTGGTTAAGAATCTGCCTGCCAGTGCAGGGGGCACAGGTTCGTTCCCTGGTCCGGGAAGATCTCACATGCCGTGGAGCGGCTAAGCCCACAGCTAGTGCACCACAACTACTGAGCCTGCGCTCTAGAGCCCGTCAGCCACAACTACTGAGCCCGCGTGCCACAACTACTGAAACCCGTGTGCCTAGAGCCTGTGCTCCTCAACAAGAGAAGCCACCACAGGGAGAAGCCTGTGCACCGCAACAAAGAGTAGCCCCCGCTCGACGCAACTAGAGAAAGCCCGCGCCCAGCAACAAAGACCCAATGCAGCCAAAAAGAAAAAAACTTAATGATTTTTCTACAACTCTAAGATAAATATTAGGCTCCTTAGTCTGAAAGCTAGAACGTGGCTTCCATCTGTTTGGTATCAGTCACCCGAATGACCCCCTTCCTTCCAGAGGGCTGTATTTTCACTGTCCATACATTTCTCATTCCTGCCCTGGTTTGTGCTGTGTTCCTGGCATGGAACACCTGCATCCCTCTGCCCCTACTGTTTATCCCCTGCCCACTCTTCAAACTGCAGGCCTTCTCAGTAACGTGCCATGACAGTTGGGTCTGGAGTAAGCAGTAGTTCTTCTGAATTCTCAGAGTTTTTATTGTAAGTCCTAGTCATTTAATACTGAATCAACATGCTTTCTTTATGTGATCATTTAGCTTTTCTTAGCTTGTCTGTATATTTTCACCCTACTTGTTTCACATGTGCTCCTTGAGGACACAAGAACTGCATCTTGTTTTTCTTACATTCTTCTCAGCCTTACCACAGCATGTAGACTCTGCTGAGTAAGTATTTGTTAACTGACTGTACGTTACGAAGGCATTGTTTAGGAATGGTCTGCTGATGTAAGTTGGCATCCTGCCTCCCAAAATGAAGAGTGCCTAATATACACACCGTTTGGCCTAAAATTTGTCTGGGAAAATGACCAAATAGTGGGACAATTTCAAAGGCAAGAATTCAGAGGAAAGATTGGGGTGGCAAAGGAGAACATTCAGACAACACCCTGAGGAATTAGCAGAATTATATTGGTCTATGTGTACACATGTGTATGTCATAGTTATTTGCTTGTCAATATAAAAAACGATCTGGAGGGCTTCCCTGGTGGCGCAGTGGTTGAGAGTCCGCCTGCCGATGCAGGGGACACGGGTTCGTGCCCCGGTCCGGGAAGATCCCATATGCCGTGGAGCGGTTGGGTCCGTTAGCCACGGCCACTGAGCCTGCGCGTCTGTAGCCTGTGCTCCTCAACGGGAGAGGTAACAACAGTGAGGGGCCCGCGTACCTCAAAAAAAAAAAAAAAAAAAAAAACGATCTGGAAAAGTTGTTTTTAACCAGGGATGCCCTTTACAACCATCTGGTGTGCTTTTCAAAATACACATGCCTAAGCTCCACTCCAGGATGTCTGATTCAGTGTGATGACCCAAGTGGGGTCTGGACATATCTACCTTGGAAGGAATACCCTGAGTACATATGATAACACATGCCTGGTTAAGAAGCACTAATCTGTCTTGAAGACATGACATGTCTTACATATTTAATGCAAAACAAGAATATGATATTAGTTACTTTTAAGAAATTCTGGCATTGTATGTGCAGTTTTATCGAATTGTTACTGGACTTATAATTACATACTTAACTCTAATCAGGTTTCTGTAAAATTTAAATAAACCGATTCCAAAAAAAAAAAAGAACCACTAATCTCTGAAAGGAGATGACTGCTGTTCAGAAGTACTAAAAATCAAATTAGAAAGCAGGACAGCACAAATCTGGGGCTTGTAGATCTAGGGCCCAAATGAAAAGATTCTATAGTTTTTCTGTTACATAAGTTACTGTTTTAGAAACTATAGAATCCCTTCAGGGGAATCGTAGTTGGTCTTTTGGCAGTATAGAACAGCACCAGTAGGCATGCCAAAACAGTGCTGGTAGCCATCTGCTGGCGTGTCCAATTTTTGGCACACCCATTTAATACAGATGGACCAAGTAGAAATTGTTCAGCAAGTAGTGTGTTGAAACATGGATGTGTTTTTTTTTTTCTTTTATGCTTGATGTCAGTCATCAACGGCTGTGTTAGTCTTGATGGATGTTTCTTCCAGAAGCATTTAAATCCTTATTGGCAACTGAAATAGAGATTTTCAAGAGGGAGAGAAGGATTTGTAAAAATGAGATAGCACGTGAGACATTGGTTCTAAGTGGGAGCCATTTAGCTGGGGGATCACAGTTTGACGCTACTGAAGCTTGGTTTTACTCCTCCAACAATTGCATAAAGATAATATAAAAATAAATATTTTCAATAAAAAATAAAGTTTTCAGAATAAGTGGCTTCTCTCTCACTGAGGGCACCCGTGCTCATCATTTTTGAATATTGTGCAGTACATTTAATAGCACGCATCAGGAGTACATATTATATATGTCTTTCATTTGATTAGTCTCCAATTGACTGGACAGATAAATCTCTCATATGTTAACCTGAAAGTATAGGACAAGGAGTATTCACACTCCACAGATTGGTACTACAGTCGACCTCTGAACAGCAGCAGGGGTCAGGGGCCAACCCTCCAAACAGTTGAAAGTCCTTGTGTGATTTTCCTTTTCGTCCTCTATATCTGTGGTTCTTCTGCATCCATGGTTCTGCATTTGCAGATACACCCGACCTTGGATAGGGTAGTACTTTAGTATTTGCTGTTGAAAAAAAATCTGCATATAAGTGGACCTGCGCAGTTCAAACCCATGTCGTTCAAGGGTCAACTGTAATTTATTTGGGTTGCAGTTTGCTCCGTGTGGACTCTTATTGTAAGATTAGGGCCCAAGATTGTCTTTTCTTTAGGAATTCCATTTTAGAGTTGATGCTGATTAAAACTACCCCACATGCTGCCATAGTTGGATGCTTCTGTTCAGTGGCAGGCAGATTGACCGAAATCTGGGACCCTTTTGGAACTGCGACTTTATTTCTGCAAAGGAGCCCCTCGGTGATCTTCTTAATTTGTGATTCCACTGAAGTAAGGATAACTCAGCAAAGAGGAAAGAGTGGCTTAATTAGTTACCCTCATGCCACCAACTCAGTCACTATTTTTATTTGGTAGCCGTTTTACTTGGACAAGTCAGCCATACTGTCTTGTGACCTCAGTAAGAAAGTGGAGCCTAATAATTGATGGGTGTGGGGAGAGGGAATAGGGCTCTTTAGGTCTTTGATCTCAGGAAATTGTGTGGTGAATATATTCAACAAGTTTTTATAACCCAGCCACCTGTTTGCAAAAAAACCCCAACTGAATTATTGTAAACTGTTTTAGAATCTTCCATGTATTCTACAGTCTGATGATGGGTGAAATTTTGCCAAAGAGAAAATTCAGCTTTGATGATTTTTTCCATTCATCATGACATCATGTACAAAGCTTACCACCAAAGTTCTCCTGAAGATCGATGTAGTTTTTGAAGGGGAGAATAAGAAAGTATTATCTTATCTTCTAGAGAAATGGCACCTTCATTTTTTTAGTACTGGGATATATGATAAGCAACTCATTGATGCTGATCATGAGTCTGGAAAAAATGAATCATAAAACTGAAGGACAACCTCTTAGTTCTTGAAAAGTACAGGGTTGAGTTCTTTTGTTGCTGTTGTGATGGTGATTATTTCCCATTAATACACAACAGTCCTTGGACTGATGAACAACTTTTGAGGTATGTAGTTATACATCGAGTTATTGTTCAAATTTGGTTGAGCCCGTGAATGTCTTGGTGTTCAAGACTATTCTTGACTATTTTAAATGGTTTTAAATCTATGGCTTGTATCGAGGTCAGTTTTAACTTTGGAGCAGGGAGCAGCAAACTTTTCCTGTAAATGGCCAGAAAAGAAATAATTTCAGCCACATGAACCTTGTCACAATTACAACTCAGCTATTGTCTCAACAAAAACAGCCAGAGACAAAGCAAACGTATGTGGCTGGGCTCCAATAAAACTTTAATTATGGATGTTGAAGTTTGAACTTATCATTTTCATGTGTCCTGAAGCATTATTCTTAAAAATTTTTTTTTCAACCGTTTAAAAATTTAAAAACTGTTTTTAACTTATGGGCTATATGAAAACAGATGGCAGGCTGGATGTGGCCAGCCAGCCATAGTTTGCTAAATCCTGCTTGAGGATTACAATACTATTAGCAGTTCTGTCAGAGTTTCAAGAAAAAGAATATGGTCTTATAGCACCAGGCACAGTCACCATTGCTCAGAGTGTCACTATATAATAGAAACATTAGAACAGTTCTGTATGCCCATCTGTAATATTTCCGGGACACAGTGCCTTGATGCTGTGCTGTTTCATTAGCTCAATCAGGCCCTCTTTGAAGTTGTTAGTATTATTAAGACAATATCACTTTCACTATAGAAATTTTGAAGATTGATGAATTGAACTATAGACCCGTTACTCTTTTGCCTTGAGTAAGCTTTTGAAACCTTTCCCCCTCTTTCTGTTCCACACCTACCATCTGTGAAGAGTGAACTCAGGTTTTCCATTTAGATCAAGCCTCTCACATTCCTTGATGGCATATGGCTAGGCCTCTATAATTCATGTGTACTGGCTAATTAAGGAAAACAGATTTTTGCTAAAAATATCAGAGAGGCCATGCTTTGGCCAAGCTGTCTGTATCTGAGGTACTGCTGGTCAGTTTTCCTTAAATCCTATATTTCTCAAGGCTCTGTAATTTTTCCAGTAATTTTATTCAACATGGCTAGTGATGAAAAGGACAGAGTATATGGAGGAATAACAATTTATTAAGGCCTACTGTTCTTATTTAATTCTTGTCTGCCATTTTTTGAATTTATATGCCATTTCTTATTGTTGTTTAGTCTATGTTAAAAGATATTTATTTCTGATTTGGAACAGGATCATGAAAATCATTACAATCAACTTTGATTATAGAGAATTTTTAAATGTAAAAATAATGTTTATTAAAAAATTGGGGGAAAAAACACTCCAAAGCCTACCACCCAGATATAAATACTTTAACTTTTTTTACTTATATGGCATTGTATTCTATAGATGTACCCACACAAATACACATACATGCTATGTATCTGAGCTTGGTGCCTGCCCTTCTTGAGATTTTTTTTCATAGAACCTGCCTCCTCAGGGTGCCTGAAGAAAGGCTATAGAAACATGATGTTTTATGCTTTATCTTCAGGATCTATAAATCATTTACCTCTGAGTGGCAGTCCAGCCACTTGGGCTATAACATGACATATGCATTCCTAAAAACTGCCACACTATGCAAAATTGCACCAAAAAACATAACAGCACAATACAGGGCTTAGAAGAAAAATGAGTCGAGGCACAACACTGGAAACATCATCAGTGACACATTTTAAATAAAGATAGGCAGGCTTCCCTGGTGGCACAGTGGTTGAGAGTCCGCCTGCCGATGCAGGGGACACGGGTTCATGCCCCGGTCCGGGAAGATCCCACATGCCGCGGAGCGGCTGCGCCCATGAGCCATGGCCGCTGAGCCTGCACGTCCAGAGCCTGTGCTCCGCAACGGGAGAGGCCACAACAGTGAGAGGCCCGCGTACCACAAAATAAATAAATAAATAAATAAAGATAGGAACCTGATAAAAATAGTAGCACAGTTCTACACATGTTAAATGGTTAAGAAATACATAAAGACTGCAATAAATATGACACTTTACCTCGAAAAGGACCTGAAGTCTGCTTGTAATTTGGTGTTGGTATATTAGTTTGCTAGGACTGCGTAACTAAATACCACAGACTGGGTGGCTTACACAACAGAAATGTATTTCTTACAGTTCTGGAGGCTGGAAGTCGAAGATCATAAAAATGTTACAGAGTTGATTTCTCCAGAGGCCTCTCTCCTTGGCTTGCATGTGGTCCCCTTCTCCCTGTGTCGTAACATGGTCTTTCCTCTTGCACATTCATCCTTGGTGTCCCTTCCTCTTCTTATAAGGACACCAGTCATACTGGAATAAGATGCCACTCTTATGACCTCATTTAACCTTAGTTACTTCCTTAAAGGCTTATTTCCAAATACAGTCACATTAGGGGTTAGGGCTTCAATCTATGAATTTAGTGGGAATACAGTTCAGTCCAAAACAGTGTTGGAAGGGTTACAGCTCATAAGTTGCTGCGAGGGGCTGGAAGGAGGGTGATCTGAAATGGGAGGGACAGTGGTAACATAGGTGGATGTGTCTCACAACATGTGTGAATTGAAGTAGCTTGGAGATATTGAGGGGTGTGTGTGTGTGTGGTATGTGTGTGTTTTGTGTATTCCTGCACTGCTTAGGTCAACTCATTACAGTTTTCTGCATTCACCTAGTGTTTCTGGCAGATTAAGTCGCACGTAAGCAAATACGAAGCTCATGTTATGCTCACATAATATTGGGAGACATTTATGGTTTCAGCATATGGTTTACAGCAGCATTATGGTGTAGTGAGCTCTAGGAGCCAGGTAGTATGAGTTGGAGTCTCCTCTCTATCATAAAGATGTATGTGGGATGTTTGCGAGAGTTGTTTGACCACCCTACGCTTCAGCTTCTTTATTTGTAGAACGGGCATATGAATAATGCCTGCCTCATGGGGCCATTGTGAAGACTAAATGAGTTAACATATATAAAGCGTTTAGAGAGGTGTCTTGCACACAGTAAGGGGGTGGTGAATGTTAGCTACCTTCAACATCATTGAATTGTCTGTTAGTCAAGTTGGTGTAACAGGAGAAGCAACAAATAGTACAGTTGTCCCTCTGTATCTGTGGCTGTGACACCCGAGAATATGGAACCCATGGATGTGGAACCCGCAAATACAGAGGGCTGACTGTACTGTGCCATTTTGTAAAAGGGACTTGAACATCTGAGGATTTTGGTACCCGTGGGGGTCCTGGAACCAATCCTCCATGGTGACCAAGGGAGGACTGTAGCCTGTCACAACCATGCACTGGCCGTGGCACTTTCCCTAGCAGAGGTGGCTCTGGTGTTTGAGAGGAGAAATCCAAGGAGATGCCAGGAGAGCAGCTTTTCAATTTAGAGCAAAACTCTTTCATCCTGTGGAACCCCAAGGGGGCAGGATCCATGTGGGCTCACAGGGATGTCAACATACAAAAAAGATGCCAAACCTATCTGAGTTCAGAGCATCGGAGCCTTTGGCTGGCTGCTGAGTAGCAATGTGACAGAAGTGGATGAGAAATAGTGTCCTACTTCAGCAGGGAGCCAGGCCTGCTGTGCCTCTGGAAGCCCAGGCTTTTGAAGCACCACATGAGAGATGTCAGAACACACAGTGAATATCTTTGAACCACAGAGATTTAAAATTTGCCCAGGTGATTCTGAGGAGGACACAGCTTGTTTCTGCCAAGAGGGAGGGAGGAATAGGCTGGATTCCCTCAGTGCTGGCTTTGGTAAAGCCCTCTCTGCTGGGGCAGGACAGTCTGAGCAGCCTTAGGAGGTCAGCGTGGCTTCTGGGGACAGGAGTTTGCTGTGAAACATAGTATTTGTTGGTTACTTCCTAAGTGCAGGCGAAGGGGTAAGGGGGCAATGGATCTTGAACATAGTTGAGGATGGAAATCAGATGTACCTGGTTCATGTCCTGGCTCAAGCTCTGTTACCCTTAGCGAATAATTTAACTTTCCCAGATGCCTCTTCTGTAAAGGGGAAATGACTCCTAGTTATGGGGTCATTCTGGGGATTAAACTAGAGTGTCTCTCAGTGCCTGGTTCCCTTTCAAGTGGGCTGTTTGGGGCAGTTGATTCTGTTATTAGTTAAGTTGTTCATTACCTTAGGTAGGGAGCCATAAGCTGTAATACTTCAGTGATGTGACTCCTTTCTAGGGCCTCTTCCTTATGGCCCTGGCCGTGGGGTCTTCTGGGTCTTGTATCTCAGTTTGCCATCAGGAGAACCGTAGTTGAGACTGTTGAGAAGCCAGCGCTTTGTGGTTTCCTCTCGGGAATCCAGTCTGCTTTGCCCTCTCTTTCTCTCTCGTTCTCTTTCGTCTTTCCACCCCACCCCATCCCTTGCACTCACCTCCCGCCTCCTGCTGTTACCGGGGCACTTGCCTTCTGTTTCCTCCTGGCTCTTCGCCCTTCTGTGATTAGCTCATGGTGGCCACATTCCTTAGCCAGGGGCAGACAGGAGGTTTAAAAGAATCCTCTGTCATTCCTAATTTGGCTGTAATTGTCTTAAAAGTTGGGACATGGCATATGACTCCTGATGTTTGAGTATAGCACCTAGTAATGTAAGGGGTGAATGTGTTGTATGTCAGGTGGTGGTGGTGGGAATGGTGGGCACTTGGAACAGAGCAACAGGAGGTCCAGCCGTGTCCCTTTTGGGAAGATTTGAACAGATTCTAAGTGACTATCGGGGAAGCAAGTCTTTACGGTTTATTTGCAGGCCTCCCCAAATCTAAATTCATAATGAACTGTCCATAAGATTGGAAGACTTAGCTAAATAAAAGTGATGAAAGCCAATGATTTTCATTCTGAATGCAAGTTGAGCCGCTGTCTGTGTCTGTAGGGCTGGCATGATTTGAGCGAATTAAAGTATTTCAGAAAAATCACTTTAAATTTGGCCAGTTTTTAAAATGTTTCCTATATACTGTCTCAGAGCAATTGCCAACTGATGGGAGGCTATATACTGTGCCTAGGGCTCAACTGTGTAGAAGGTTAATGACACTGTTGTGCAGGCAATATACTGTGAGTGAGGCCATTTGTGCTGTGCCACACACATGGTGCACCGACACCCAGGCCGAGGTTAGCAGCAGAGTTGGCATTAAAGGTTAGTATACAAGTCTTGGCCATGTCGATTAATTCTGCAGCGTTCTGATAATGCCTGTACTCCGTGTATTTAGCCACAGATGTAATGAAATTGCATATTTTCATCTTATATCTGATTATATCACAATAGGTTTTCTTGCAGGTACAGTGAACACCTAATGCTGGTAGGAGAACCAGACCCCCAGCAGGGAGGGGAAAGAGTTGTTTACCGAGGTTATGTTATATTCCGGATTCTGTAATGGGGCCTTTACACTTAACCGTCACAACCACCATCTGTCATAGTTAGGTCTTAAAAGCCTTTCTTACCCATGTAGAAACCAAAGCAAAGAAGGGTGGAGTAACCGACCCAGCATCATACAGCTCATGTCTGGTATTTCCACCATAAGCATCTTTGCTGTAAACATCTTTGCCACAAGCATTTTTGCCACGTAACTAATTAGCCATAAGGCAATTTTGCCTTCAAAGATGTAATAGTGAAAGTGAATAAAAAAATTAAATGAATAACAAAAATAAAAAGACTTTATTACAAAATACAAAATATTTGAATACATTAAAAAATGTGTGTAGATTCATGGCAATGCTGTGCAGATAACTAAGTTTATTTTGTGGGTTGTACCTAAGCACTTATCTTTGAAGTTTTTTGTTCATAGTATAAATGTTTTTTCCTTATTGATTCGTCTCCTCGTTCAGCATTGAACTTTTTCTTTTTTGCTAAAATTTCTTCCTTCATTAAGAAGAAAGAAAAACAGGATCGTTTTAATTCTTGACATATTGTCACCTGTCTGTCAATAGCTGTTGCAGAGTTCTATGGGAAATGCGGGTTCAACTCTGTGCCACTGTGTAGACCATTATGAGGGCTAAGATTTATGTAATATAAAAATGGGAGTACTGCATCCATGGAGAAATGAGACCAACTGTCAACCGGTTATTTTATCTCTTACAGCAAATTGCCTTGCCTTACGTACGGCCAATTAGTTACACAGCAAAAATGTTTAACGCAAAGATACGTCCAGCAAAAGTACCTATAGAGCTCACACAGTTAGTAAGCCACAGAGCTGGGATTTGTACCCAGCATTGCCTAAATCCAGGAGCTTGTGTTATTTCAACTGCACAATGTTAGAGAAAGCTCAGGAACATTATATGTTACCACATCCAGAGCAAATACGGAAAGGGGGCACTGTGGTGTTTTATTTGCATATCATAGCCTCTTTTCTTTTTCCTCTTCACCTCCAGTTTATGAAAGCCTGGGACCAGACTTCATTGCTTTCTCTTGGCACTGTTAGTAATTCTGTACTAGTGCACTTGGAGACTTGTTATTTTCACTCTTTGCATCTTTCTCTGTTACTAAACTGACCAAGACCATGACTTCTGGGACTGTCTTCATCTTTTCATTCCCACAGCTCAGCACATGCCTGATGTATTGTGAGAACCCAGTAAATGTCTACTGAATGAATTATTTGGATCAGTGACTGGATTGAACCTCTAGAGACTAGAGGACTAAGTTTAATTAGAAGCAGCTCAAGTTTATTGTCTTTCAAATACACTATAGGCATACCTTGCTTTATTGGGCTTTGCATTATTGCACTTCGTAGATACTGTATTTTTTACAAACTGAAGATTTGTGGCAACCCTACGTCGAGCTAGTCTATTGGGATCATTTTTCCAACAGCATTTGCTCACTTCCTGTCACATTTTGTATGTAATGTGTCACATTTTGGTAATTCTCACAAAATTTCAAACTTTTCATTATTATTATATTTGTTATGGTGAACAGTGATCTTTGATGTTACTAGTGTGTTTTGGCTCTTTTTAGCAATATAGTATTTGTAAACTAAGATATGTACATTTTTAAAGATATAATGTTATTGCACACTGAATAGACTATAGTATAGCATAAACATAACTTATATGCACTAGGAAGCCAAAAATTCATTTGAATCACTTTATTGTGATATTTGCTTTCTTGCAGTGGTCTGTCTGGAACAGAACCCACTATATCTCCAAGGTGTACCTGTAGTCCTAGGGAA
Source organism: Mesoplodon densirostris (assembly GCF_025265405.1). Taxonomy (NCBI): domain Eukaryota; kingdom Metazoa; phylum Chordata; class Mammalia; order Artiodactyla; family Ziphiidae; genus Mesoplodon; species Mesoplodon densirostris. Next base: position 87,491,737 of record NC_082668.1, read on the forward strand.
GATTGAGATGGGGCAGGAAAGGCTTCCTGGAGGAGGTGACACTGCTCAATTTTTAAGGGTGATTACTTTGGCCAGGTAGAGCAAGAGTGAGGGTGCCAAAGCCTGCTTCAGGAAGTGGAAAATGCCTGAGGAGTCTGGTGGGTTTGGGGAACTTTAGCATGAAGGGTGAAGAAGAGAGGAAGAGCCAAGAGGTGACTGCAGCCCTATTGCCAAGCCGAGGCCCTGGACATTTCTTCCCACCCTTTCTTCTCTACATATCTAGGGCCATCTGACCTTTTTCTAAAATGTCCTCACTTTACCTTCCTTCACAAAAATCCCATGTTTGCTAAGTACTTGGCTCATTTAAGAATGGAATTGGCTTTTATTAGCAGTGCCTCATACCAATGTATGACTAAGACTGAACCCTTTTGTTTATCTTTTTGTTGGGAAAAAAAAAAACTTGCTCATTGAACATAAATCTCTCATGGGTAAATACGTAATAGAGATGATTTTGAGCAGGGACCTTCCTGTGTTCCTTGTGTGGTCTGCCTTCCAACCTTTGTCTGGTCCTCTGAAGAGGATAATATAGTGCATAGAATTGACATGATGACCTTTCCTCCCCCAACCCCGCTCCTGCCACAAACATGCAAAAATTAAACATCTAAGGGAAAAAGAAAGAAAACCAAGTTAAATTATCACCTCACTATTGGCTATACCAACTGTGTCATATTTTACAGAAAAATATCAGGGTATGGGACCCATGATAACTGGCTATGTGTCATAAACTCAGCAGTCTGTAGTCAGGGTCCAACATTAAAAAAAAAAAAAAAAAAAAAACCAGGACATGCAGTCAGGAAAGCGTGAGCATGCTTGTATGCTTTTGGGGACAGTGTATGCTTTTGGGAATATTTGAAACCTAGATTGTCCCAGAAAATCCAGAAAAAAATCATATACCCACAGGACTTATTTCACTTCAATTTCCCAAATGGTTACAAAGGGTCCTTATGTGGCAGGGGCTAGGTGCTGGGGGATTTACAAGTAAAGAGGACAGAATTGCTGTTCTCTCGTACTCAGAGCATAAGAGGGGAAAAAGACACAACAATTTAGCAAAGGGCTACATGCGTATGTAGCACTCCCTGGGGACAGGGCTGAGTCATCATGTTATAATGGGTACTTTGGGTTAGCAAACCAGATTTCAGATAAACAAATCTAAGAATTGGTCCGTGTAGAGAGTATCTTGCGAATGCATTTTATGATGGATTTGAGTGACAGAATTAATATTGAAGTATATACAATATTGAATTTTCTTTATGGAATTTAAATCTTTGGATACCAAGGAACAATATTTGTCTAGTGATATCCATGGAATAACAAGTGACCATCTTGTAATGGGATCCTTCCAGACTTTCCTACAATGGAGTGTGTACCACTAAGCCTCACTGTGGTATTTATTGTTCTGGATGCTGGGAGAGTCATTACGTGTGCAGATTCATTACTTATGCTGGATCTTATTTGGTGCCCCTATCAATGGAAACCAGCTTTCATCCACAGCCATCACTGATCTTTCTTTTAGGTGTCCCTTTCTTCTCTGTGGGTGGGAGGGTGGGGACAGGCATAGATGACCGGCTGGAGGGGGCAGGCATTGTAGAAGTGCTTTCTGGCTTTTCTCAGGTCCAACCCAATGACCTGAAGATTGGGATACCGTTTCCAGGAAAATGGAAACCAAGTAAGAAATTCTCAGTGGTACATGCCCTATTTTGTGAGATAAGGTGTGAGAGTCTTAAATTTGTACCTGTAACACTAGTTGATATGTCCATACAGACCTCAAGAAGTTGCCAGATGCAGAATTTCCTCCAAAGTTGTTCTTTACGTGTCCTTTTCAAAGGATGCTCTTCTTTTTCTTCTGTTATTCATTCAGATGGTAGTTCTCATCTGTCATTTTCTCTCCCATTATTAATTTTAGTTGTGAAAATGTGTCCAATTTGAGCTGATTTCCATCCTTGTTGATTCTAATTCTGAAGTAGGACTGGAACCTGTGTGTATCATTTAAAGTTGATCAATTCAAAATAAAATATGTTTTTATCTTGAATTATGAAGGGTTTAAATGAATCCTGGCCAAACCTCTGATGTACTAAAGTCTAAAAACTTCTCTTGCCTCACGAGTTTAAAATTCTTATTTCTGTTTCTTCCCAATACTTATGTGGTTCAGTAAACATTTTTGAGCGTTTTACTACATGCTGGGTTCTGTGTCAGATGTTAGTTGTAAAATTAGGACCTCTTTCCTTGATGGATAAATGACAGTGTTTCTTTACTTCACTATCTAAACCTCAGTTTCCCTATCTGTAAAAAGGCTAATAATCTTAAAAACTTGGTAGACTTGTCATAATGATTAAATAAAATAATTTCTATGAAGTACGTAGTATCTAAAATAATTTCTATGTTTCTATGCCTAACACATAGTAAGAGTTCAAGAAAAGTAATTACTTTTGATAAATCTGAATTTCTCTGTGTTAAAGGCGGGCAAAAATGAATTGAATTCCCTTACCTAGTCAAATAATACTACTCCAAGTGTGCGTAATACCTTAGTGTCCCATATGCGTTTTATCTAGGCTTTATTTCTATTTTATAATAATTTAAATTATATATAGTAATATATAATAATAATTAAAAACTTCTTCGCTTTTAAGAAAAGCTTCTTGGAGATTGGAGAGAGAACATGGTTTTCTGGCTTTCTGACTTTTGAAGTGAAATGAAATTTGGCACCAAAGTCCTTCACTTTTCCAGAACAGCAGGATAAGGCCCTTGTGGTGGGATCAGGAGGCTTATATTTTGGCGAAGAAGTCAGGGCACACAGGGCCCAGCAGGCATCAGGGTCTAGGGTGCCCATTCTACCTGCCTGTCTCTATTACTTACTGACTCACCCTGCCTTCAGTGTCTTGAAACTTAACATGGGTCAAAATAGTACTTCAAATTTAAAATGAGGCCCTAGAGTTTTTCTGGACATATAAAGCACTCACATTTGCAAGCACTTAAATAAACATTAGCTGTTATCATACTAATGATGATTAGTAGCAGCACTATAGTTACCCTTGAAGCAAAGAAGGAAGTCCTCTGTGTGGACTCATTTCTTGAACAAGTTTTGACTTTTCTTAAGAATTTCATGAGGATTTATAAAAATCCATCCCTCTTTGGATTGTACTGCTAGGTAGACGTGCCGTGCCTGTTCCTGCCCCTTGGCCTTTGCTCATACTGTTACCCCCCCCACCCCCACCCCACCCCCCGCCACACACACACAGGATGCCCTTTCCCTTTCCTTGTCCTGACAAATATCTGCTCATCCATCAAGACTCTGTTTACTTACCCTCACTGAGCAAATCTGGGCATTTAGTGAGTGAGGAATTTATGGCAGGCACTGTGCTTAGTGTCTAGCAAGAGCAGATCTGGAAGCAAATCGTTATAAGCTGTGTGGCCTTACCTCCTCCACGAAGCGGGCATCCTACTCCCATTCTCTTTTTCCCCTAGTAGCCCCGACAGTTCCCACTTTTGTGTACCCCCTTAATAATACCAATAACCGTCCATTGCTCTTACTTCTGTTTTTATCAGCTAACCTATAAACTCCTCTAGGGCAAAGGTCCATCTTACCCCTGTTTGAATACCCAGCGCATGGACTGTGCTTGCACATAGAAGGTGCCCAATAAATGTTTTTAGCATAAGTGAACACATTTTTAGCGCTAACAGCCTTCTAGGGATTATTTGCTAAGTCTTTGTTTCATGCATTGCCCAAATATATTTTGAGTGCCTACTGTATGCCAGCAGTCCTGAAGTGCTTGGGACATAGTTTACATTTCACTGGGAGACGAAACAATGGACAAGTAAATAAAATCTATAGGATATCAGTTGGTTTGGAGCACTCTGGAGGAAAATTAAGCTGAAAGAAAGATCAGGAGTGTGTGTGGGTATGAGCGTTTAGGGGTTGTCAGGGAGTCACAGTTGAGAAGGTGGCATTTGGACCAAGGCCTAGGAGGTGAGGAGACCTCTTGAGTGGAGGGGATGCAGGTGCAAGTATCCTGAGGAGGAGCATGCCTGGCCGACATGAGGTCAGGGGTGTATGGGGCTGAGGGCGTGTGGTGGAGAGAGAAGTAGGAGGTGAGGTAAGGGGGTGGCCAGATGGTACAGAGCCCTGAGATCCCTGGAAAGACTGTAGCGTTTACTCTATGAAAGCACCCATTGGAGGGTTTTGAACTCATGGTGGGGATGTGGTCTGATGAGCATTCTAATGTTAATCACACTGGCTGATGTGTTCAGAATGGATTGTGGAGAGGTAAGAGGGGCATGGGAGGGGAGACCAGTTAGAAGAAGCTACTGCAGTCATCCAGGGAGAGTTCTCTGTGGCTTTGAACCAATGTAGTAGTAGTGGAAGTCATAAGAAGAGTTTAGGAATTTTTAAAAAGTTTTAATTTTGAAGAATTTCAAACATAAAAAAGGGAAAATTTAGCCAACACCCATATATTCATCAACATTTTTGACTTATTTGCTTTACCTATGCCATTTTTGGTAAACCATTTCAAAATAAGTTACAGATGTCACGAGACTTTGTGCTTCAGCATGAATCTCCGGGAAAGAAGGATGTTCTCCTACAGAAACAGAGTGCCATTATCATAACAAACTAATAGATAGTTCATATTCAGATTTCCATAGTTGTCATCCCGGAGATGCCTTTTATATCTGTATTTCTTTCTAGATAGAAACTAATCAATAGTCATTCATTATGTTTAATTGTTATGTCTCTTAAATCTTTCTCTTTCATTTTAACTTTTCTATTTTGTAACAATTTTAAATTTACAGTAAAGTTTTAAGACGAGTCTAAGAAATTCTGTATAAACTTTATCCAGATCCAACAGTTGTTAATGTTATGCCCTAGTTGCTTTAGTATTGTTTCTATGTAAGTTTCAGATCTGGATTTATTTTGAGGCCAAACAGAATTTGCCGAGAGATTGGTTGTGTTATGTGAGGGCAAGTGAGCAATTCAACGTTGCCCCGCAGGATTTGGCCCGAGCAGGTCGAAGGCAGGAGTTGCCATTTGCTGAGTTGAGGAAAGTGAGAGAGGAGCAGGTCTAGGAACAAGCTGGGGTCTCAGTTTTGGTTGTGTCAACTTTGTGCATGCTGGAGGGGTGTCCTAGGCCGCTGGGTATATGAATAGGGAGGTTAGGGACACGTCTGCAGGTATAAATATGGCAACTGTCAGTGAATTATAACAGATGGTATTTACAGCCCAGAGACTGTGAGGTCAGAAGGAGAATGAGGATAAGAGGAGAAAGCGACTGAGGCCTGAGCCCTGGGGGTGTGCTCGTGTTAGAGACAGTGGCGTTAGGAAGGAGCTAATAGAGGAGATGGTGAAGGGGAGGGAGAGTCAGCAGGAGAAAGCCGGAAGAAGCAGGTGTAGGCGACCAACCACGTCAGACCCGGCTGATGGGTCATGTAAGTTGAGGACGGAGAAGAGACCATTTTATTTGGTCATGGGTGTCATGAAGGCCGTTGGTATCTTTGACAAGAGGAGTTTGGATGGAGTGGCGGGGGTGAAACCTCAGTCTAAGAAGGCTCAAGGGAAAATGGGAGGAGAGAAAATGGAATATGGGGAACTTTCAAGGAGTTTGTTGTAAAAGAGTGGTTCCGGGAAAGAGGGTGGTAACTCAAGGAGGGATGTGGGATTAAAACTTGTTTTCTTTTTAAATTTTTATTGATTTGTAAATTGAAGTACAGTGGATTTACAATAAGACTTTTTTTAAGGAGGGAAAAATTATGGCATATTTTGTGTGCCAGTGGGACTGATCCAGCAGAGGGGGAGAAATGGATGATGTGGGAGAGGGGAGAGATGATGAGAGCTGTACCCCTGCCTAGTCAGGGGGAGCAGGAATGCAGTGCTGCCCACGTACCAGTTGCCTTCAGTAGGAGCGTGGCCAGGAGGGAAGCCAGAGAACCTGAGCCAGGATGCAGGCAGGTAGAGTCCTGTTGAGCCATTGGGAGAAGTCAAGAGATCACTTCTACCATCTTAGTGAAATAGGAAGCGGGGTAATCAGCAGACAGTAAAGAGGGAGGACAATGTATTGGAATTTTGAGAAGAGAGAGGAGAAAGTGTGAAATAATTGTCTGGAAGTGTATTGATTCATTTCTTTGGATGGAGTATGTTTATCTGTGTGTGGGGTGGCAGGCAGGGAGGGCGTGGGGCATTATAGATTGCCTCTTCTAGGAAAGAAGTGTCAGTAGAGTGAGGTCACTCGTCAGTGCCTAAAGCTGCTGGGTTGGGACACGCCTTCACCGTGCAGTGAATGGCTACTTAAGTGGGCAGCTAGGTAGAAAGCAGAGGTTTAGAGCCCTGGCTCAGGCATCTGGTGGTGCAGCTTCACTGCAGGCGTTTTATCAGACCAGACTGTGGAACTGGTATTAACCAGTGTTAAGGACCGAATGTGTGTGTCCCTCCAAAATTTATATGTTGAAGCCCTAACCCCTAATATGATGGTGCCTGGAGGTGAGGGCCTTAAGGTTAGAAACGGTTCTGGGGGAGGATCCTACCTGCATGGTAGGATCAGTGCCCTTATAAGAGGAGGAAGAGGCACCGGAGCTCGCTCTCTCTGCTCACACAAAGAGGTCACGTGAGCACACAGCTAGATGGTGGCCATCTGCAAGCCAGGGAGAGAGCCCTGAACAGAAACCGGATCTGCTGCCACTTTGACCTTGGACTTCCCGGTCTCCAGAACTGTGAGAAATAAATGTCTATTGTGTAAGCCACGCGGTCTATGGTGTTTTATAGCAGCAGCGTTGACTAAGACAACCAATAAGCATTTACTAATTATCCTTCCTACACTTACTGTTTAGAAGAGGGAGGGCAAGTCACTTATGTCCTTCAGTCAGTCTGTAACTTTGGAGATACTGAGGGGACAGAAACTGACCCACAGAGCCTGTTTTGCATATGGTTACCTTTAAGGAAAATGTTCCCATCTTAATAAAGAGCTGTTATATCTTTTAGTTCATTGTCCTGTGAGCTGCTGAGGTAGTACATTCTTGTTACATTGGAGGACTTCCTTCTATCCTAAGAAATTCTGTACCACACGCTGAAGATTCTTAAGCTGCCACGTGGATTCCTCTTGAGCTTTGGATGATTTGATGCATTAGATATTTTTATTTCATTTAGGCTTCTACTTTTGAGAAACACATCCAGATATGCCCATAGCCAGCCAGCCAGTTTTCTAAATTTGCATATAAATAAAAGAGAAAAAAGGAAAAAAGGCAAGCAGCAGCATTTTCCCCGTTTTTTTTCTCTTTATACTTTGTACATCGTATCCTCATTAAGTGATTTCGATCTAAGTTTCTCCCTTTAAAAGTAAGGAATTCATTAGAAGACAATCAAGCAAATAAAAAACTGGTAAGGGATGCATTTTCATAAAATCCCATGAGTATAACTCTTGATACTTAAAAAGTAGTCTGAGGCCTCTGATAATTATCTCAAATACAATCCTTTTTTCCCTATAAAATTATTAAATGTTTAATTAAATGTCTGCAAGATATGATTTAATGGCTCAACTCAAATCAAAAGTTTTTCTATAAATATAATGAAGTTTGAATCTCAGTAGCAAAAATAATCATTCTTTCAGTTGTAACTTTTTATTATAGGAATTTTAACATATGCACAAAAGAAGAGAAAATAGTGTAATGAATTTACCTGTATCTGTCATACAGCCTTAACTACGATGTACACTCTGCCATCTCTTTATGATAACAATTCTTAACCTGAAAGTTATAAAAATTAAAACTTGGGCTTCCCTGGTGGCGCAGTGGTTGAGAGTCCGCCTGCCGATGCAGGGGACACGGGTTCGTGCCCCGATCCCGGAAGATCCCACATGCCGCGGAGCGGCTGGGCCCGCGAGCCATGGCCGCGGAGCCTGTGTGTCCGGAGCCTGTGCTCTGCAACGGGAGAGGCCACAGCAGTGAGAGGCCCGCGTACAGCAAAAAAAAAAAAAAAAAAAAAAAAAAAAAAAAATTAAAACTTTTTTGAACAGACAAAACATTAATATGGGATGTGGGTACAAGATAATATGCCTAATATGCTTTAGGGTGGAGCCTCCAAATTAGAGACCTAGGGCCTGCAAAGGTTTGTAAATGGCCTGAACCTTGGTTCCCCATGGCTTCAGGTTCACAGAGTTCAGCAGTACCTGCTCAATCCCTTCTTTGCATGTTATGCTCCAGTCATAAGTCACTGCTCAGAGTTGTGTGCACAGTCTGACTCAGGCCCTGCCCCCATCCTTTTTACTCTGCTTTTGACTCATTCTCATTGCTTCAGAGTCCAGCTCAGGTTCCCTCTTTTTGAGGCTTCCTCTCATCACCCTGCCCCTTGCCTGGCACAGGTGTAAGCACCTGGAACTCACATAAGAGGCTGCCTCTCTCCCTGTCTCTGCCCTGGAGGAAAGTCTAAACCAGACACCCTGGCCTGCAGGGCCCTGCATCTCTGGATTTTGGCTGTCTGCCTCTCTGACTTCATTCCCTTCTACTAGGCTCCAGGGACATCACTGTGCCCTTTGCGTGTCAGCTCCTTCCTGCCTATGTATGGGCCTTTGCACTTGCTGTTCCCTCTTCCTGGAATGATCTGCCCCATGGCTTTGATTATCAGGGTGCTGCTCCCCAGGGGCCCCCCAAGAACCCCTTCCCCAGCACAACACTGCCTTTCTCCCCAAGAAATAAATAGCTGTATCACTCTTGTAGGAATAATTTTCTTACTTTTACTTTCAGTCTTACCATTTATACATTTATTCCAAAACAACATAGTTTAGTTTTGCCTATTTTTAAACTTAATATGAGTGGAATCATACGATACATTTTCTTTCTTTCTTTCTTTCTTCCTTCCTTTCTTTCTTTCTTTCTTTCTTTCTTCTTTTTCTTTCAACATCTTTATAGGAGTATAATTGCTTTACAGTGTTGTGTTAGTTTCTGCTGTATGACAAAGTGAATCAGCTATATGTATACATATATCCCCATATCTCTTCCCTCTAGCGTCTCCCTCCCACCCTCTGTATCCCACCCCTCTAGGTGGTCGCAAAGCACTGATCTGATCTCCCTGTGCTATGCAGCTACTTCCCACTAGCTATCTGTTTTACATTTGGTAGTGTATATATGCCAATGCTACTCTCTAACTTCGTCCCAGCTTACCCTTCCCCCTCCCCATGTCCTCAAGTCCATTCTCTACGTCTGCGTCTTTATTCCTGTCCTGCATCTAGGTTCTTCAGAACCAGTTTTTTTTTTTTTTAGATTCCATATATATGTGTTAGCATATGGTATTTGTTTTTCTCTTTCTGACTTACTTCACTCTGTATGACAGACTCTAGGTCCATCCACCTCACTACAAATAACTCAATTTCGTTCCTTTTTATGGCTGAGTAATATTCCATTGTATATATGTGCCACATCTTCTTTATCCACTCATCTGTCGATGGACACTTAGGTTGCTTCCATGTCCTGGCTATTGTAAATAGTGCTACAATGAACATTGTGGTACATGACTCTTTTTGAATTATGGTTTTCTCAGGGTATATGCCCAGTAGTGGGACTGCTGGATCGTATGATAGTTCTATTTTTAGTTTTTTAAGGAACCTCCATACTGTTCTCCATAGTGGCTGTACCAATTTACATTCCCACCAACAGTGCAAGAGGGTTCCCTTTTCTCAACACCCTCTCCAGCATTTATTGTTTGTAGAATTTTTGATGATGGCCATTCTGACCAGAGTGAGGTGATACCTCATTGTAGTTTTGATTTGCATTTCTCTAATGATTAATGATGTTGAGCATCCTTTCATGTGTTTGTTGGCAGTCTGTATATCTTCTTTGGATAAATGTCTATTTAGGTCTTCTGCCCATTTTTGGATTGGGTTGTTTTGTTTTTTTGATATTGAGCTGCATGACCTGCTTGTAAATTTTGGGGATGAATCCTTTGTCAGTTGCTTCATTTGCAAATATTTTCTCCCATTCTGAGGGCTGTCTTTTCGTCTTGTTTATGGTTTTCTTTGCTGTGCAAAAGCTTTTAAGTTTTATTAGGTCCCATTTGTTTATTTTTGTTTTTATTTCCATTTCTCTAGGAGGTGGGTCAAAAAGGATCTTGCTGTGATTTATTTCATAGAGTGTTCTGCCTATGTTTTCCTCTAAGAGTTTGATAGTGTCTGGCCTTACATTTAGGTTTTTAATCCATTTTGAGTTTATTTTTGTGTATGGTGTTAGGAAGTGTTCTAATTTCATTCTTTTACATGGAGCAGTCCAGTTTTCCCAGCACCACTTATTGAAGAGGCTGTCTTTTCTCCACTGTATATTCTTGTCTTCTTTATCAAAAATAAGGTACCATATGTGCATGGGTTTATCTCTGGGTTTTCTATCCTGTTCCATTGATCTATATTTCTGTTTTGGGGCCAGTACCATACTGTCTTGTGCCCCTTTTGTGCCAGTACCATACTGTAGCTTTGTAGTATAGTCTGTAGCCCGGGAGCCTGATTCCTCCATCGCTGTTTTAATTTCTCAAGATTGTTTTGGTTATTTGGGGTCTTTTGTGTTTCCATACAAACTGTGCAATTTTTTGTTTTAGTTCTGTGAAAAATGCCACTGGTAGTTTGATAGAATTGCATTGAATCTGTAGATTGCTTTGGGTAGTGTAGTCATTTTCAGAATGTTGATTTTTCCAATCCAACAGCATAGTATATCTCTCCCACTGTTGTACCATCTTTAGTTTCTTTCATCAATGTCTTATAGTTTTCTGCATACAGGTGTTTTGTCTCCTTAGGTAAGTTTATTCCGAGGACAGTCTCAGAGACCTCTGGGACAACATTAAACACACCAACATTCGAATTATAGGGGTCCCGGAACAAGAAGAGAAAAAGAAAGGGTGTGAGAAAATATTTGAAGAGATTATAGTTGAAAAGTTCCCTAATATGGGAAGGGAAATAGTCAAGTCCAGGAAGCACAGAGAGTACCATACAGGATAAACCCAAAGATAGACATGCCGAGACACGTATTAATCAAACTGTCAAAAATTAAGTACAGAGAAAAAATATTAAAAGCAGCAAGGGAAAAGCAACAAATAACATACAAGGGAATCTTCATAAGGTTAACAGCTGATCTTTCTGCAGAAATTCTGCAAGCCAGAAGGGAGTGGCAGTACACATTTAAAGTGATGAAAGAGAAAAACCTACAACCAAGATTACTTTACCCAGCAAGGATCTCATTCAGATTCGATGGAGAAATTAAAACCTTTACAGACAAGCAAAAGCTAAGAGAATTCAGCACCACCAAACCAGCTTTACAGCAAATGCTAAAGGAACTTCTCTAGGCAGGAAACACGAGAAAAGGAAAAGACCTATAATAACAAACCCCAAACAATTAAGAAAATGGTAGTAGGAACATAGATATTGATAATTACCTTAAATGTAAATGGATTATATGCTCCAACCAAAAGATGTAGCCTTGCTGAATGGATACAAAAACAAGACTTGTACATATGCTGTCTACAAGAGACCCACTTCAGACCTAGGGACACATACAGACTGAAAGTGAGGGGATGGAAAAAGGTATTCCATGCAAATGGAAATCAAAAGAAAGCTGGAGCAGCAATTCTCATATCAGACAAAATAGACTTTAAAACAAAGACTATTACCAGAGACAAAGAAGGCCACTACGTAATGATCAAGGGATCAGTCCAAGAAGAAAACATGACACATAAATATTTATGCACCCAATATAGGAGCACCTCAATACGTAAGGCAAATGCTAACATCCATAAAAGGGGAAATTGACAGTAACACAATCATAGTAGGGGACTTTAACGCCCCACTTTCACCAATGGACAGATCATTCAAAATGAAAACAAATAAAGAAACACAACCTTTGATGGGCTTCCCTGGTGGCGCAGTGGTTGAGAGTCCGCCTGCTGATGCAGGGGACACGGGTTCATGCCCCGGTCCGGGAAGATCCCACATGCCGCAGAGCGGCTGGGCCCGTGAGCCATGGCCGCTGGGCCTGCGCATCCGGAGCCTGTGCTCCACAACGGGAGAGGCCACAACACTGAGAGGCCCGCGTACCGCAAAAAAAAAAAAAAAAAAAAAGAAACACAACCTTTAAATGACACATTAAACAAGATGGACTTAATTGATATTTATAGGACATTCCATCCAAAAACAACAGAATACACTTTCCTCTCAAGTGCTCATGGAACATTCTCCAGGATAGATCATATCTTGGGTCACAGATCAAGCCTTGGTAAATTTAAGAAAATTGAAATCGTATCAAGTATCTTTTCCGACCACAAGGCTATGAGACTAGATATCAATTATAGGACAAAAACTGTAAAAAATACCAACACATAGAGGCTAAACAATATGCTACTACATTTTCTTTTATTTGTGGCTTCTTCTGGTCCACAGTGTGCTTCTGAGTATATCCATGCTGACTGTGTATGTGTAATTGGCAGCAGTTCATTCATTTTCACTGCTGGATGGTATTTCATTGTATAAACATACCACAGTATATTGATCTCTTCTACCATTGTTGGATATTTGGGTTGTTTATAGCTTGGGGCTTCTGCAAAAAATAATCCTATAAGTATTCTTGTATACATTTCTGGACACACTGTCATGAGTTTCTCTACTGTATGACTAGGTGGAGAATTTGGGTATAGATAAGGTAACCATAAATTAATGTTCCAGCTAAGACATTTTTCTGTGGGATAAAAGCTATATCCCACAATTTTTAACATTTGCATTTGATTATTACTTTATGTAAAATTTTCTGTTTTCTAGTATATTTTGTTCTTTGATTCAGTAATTATTTAGAAATGTGTTTTTGTTTTCAAATATGTGGGGATTTTCAAGTTATTTTTAAATGATTTCTGGCTTGTAATAGAAGATCGTCTCTGTATGATTTTCCTCTTTAGAAATTTGTTGAGCTTGCTTTAAAGTCCAGTATATGGTCAATGTTTACAAAGATTCTTTGTAGGCTTTAAAAGAATGTGAATTCTGTAATTGTTGATTATAGTGTTGTATAATTTCCACTTGTTGAAGATTTTAATCATGATCCTCAAATCTCCTGTATTCTAATTTTTCATGGGGGGGGGTCCTGCTTATTCTGTCAGTTACGGAGGAAAATGTTTAAAATCTCCCACTATGATTATTAATTTTTCTGTTCATCCTTGTAATTCTGTCAGTTTTTGCATTACAAATATTTTAGGCTATGCTGTTAGGTATATAGACATTTAAAATTGTAATGACTTTCTGGTAAATTGAATGTTTTATTAGTATGAGGTGATTCTCATTTCTAATAGTGCTTTTTACCTTGAAGTCAGTTTGTTTCACATTAATGTAGCCACATCAGCTTTATTTTAATGGTTATTTGCATAATATTTTTTTCCAAGTTTTTACTTAAACCTTTTGTGATTTTGTGTTTAAATGTATTTCCTTTAGATAATGTATGGTAGGATTTCATTTTAATTCAGTCTGAAAATATTTGTTTTCTTTCCACTGGAGCTTAGCCCATAACCACTTAATATCATTACTTTTAAATGTTTTTAAATCTTCATCTTAGTTTGTGGTTTCTATTGCTTTGTTTGTTTTATGTTTCTTTATCTCTCCTTTCTTGACTTTTGCTTTATTATTTTTATGATTCCATTTTCCCTGATGGTTTTGAAATTATAAGTTCAATTTTTAAGTTATTTCGTGGTTACCCAAGAAATTACAATGGATATACTTAAGTTATCAAAATCAAATATTAATCCATGTTTTTACCCTTCTCACAGAAAATCTGAGGTGTTTGGAATATTTTTATCTCCATATACCCACTCCTGACTCATGTTTTTTTTGTCATACCTTTCATTCTATCTGTGTTTTTAAATCTTAAGACATTGTTAACCTATGACCACACAGAGTCAATGTTCTTTCAGATTTGCACACATATTTACCATTTTCTTTATTCTTCATTCTTTTTTTGTCCTTATACCTTTCATCTGCAGTCGTTCAGTTCTTGTCTGAAGATTCTTGAGGTTTGCTACAGATGAAATCCCTTAGTTTTTGCTGTCTGCAAATGAATGTGTTTTCCCCTCATTCTTGAAAGTTGTGTCTCTGAGTACAGAATACGATAAGCAGTTATTTTCTTTCAGGACATTGATGATATCATTCCACTGTCTTCTTACTCACATTGTAGAGAAGTTGATGGTAGATCTGTTTTACTTTGAAGGTAATGCCTTTTTTTCCCCCTCTGTATGCTTCACGATTTTTCTTTTAGCCTTCATCTTTCTGTATTTTCAGTATTCTATGTATAACTATAGTTTAAAAAATTACTCTTAAGATTCTCTGGGCTTCTTAAATCGATGGATTGCTGTCTTTCATCAGTTCTGGAAAATTCTCAACCATAACCTCTTCAAATATTGCCTCTTCCCTATTCTATTTTCTTCTTTTGTAACTACAATTAAATCTATTTTAGACATCTCATTCTATCTTCCATGTACCTAAACTTTTTTCCGTATTTTTCACTTCTTGTTTCTCTAGCTGTGTGTTAAATATCATGTGACCTGTCTTCCAAATCACTAATTCTCTTATTAACTCTTTCTAATTTATTATTTCCTTTTCCAACCAGTTTTTAATTTGGTTGTATTTTTTATTTGCAGAAGTTCTATTTGGCCTTTTAAAAACCTGCTTGATCATTTTTATTACATATAAATTTTTTATTGAAATATAGTTGATTTATAATGTGTTAGTTTCAGGTGTACAGCAAAGTAAAAACCTGCTTGGTCATTTTTTATAAAATATTTCCTGTTTTCTGCAGGTACATTTTACCTTTTTTTAAAATTTCTTTACCTAGAGTAAGCATAGCTGTTCTAAAATCTATATTTGTTAGTTCCAATATTTGTGGGTCTCTTACTGACTCTGATTTGTGGTAACTTTTTTCCTTATGTATTTAAGTTTTGTGCTGCTCTTTGTTCTTAAAAAGTATTGGGGTGAGTCGTGAGGCCTAGGAAGAAGATGCGTTTCTCCAGAGAGTTTATGCATTTGCTTCTGTCAAATATTTTCAGATACTACCACTCTATCACTTAAAACAAGTCCATGGCTTAGGATCACCAGGACCATGAAGGCATAGTGAACTGAGGTTTCAGTCATGGTTGTGGGTCTTGATCACAGCTTCTCATGGAATAGTTTTCCCTTTCCTTTTTTCTCCTATCCTTCTTAGTGCGAAAGCAACCCTCCCTATAGTTTCCCACAGTTAGGCGTAGAAGTAGCATTTATGTATGGTTCACACTCATCCTATATATGTAATCATTTGAGGTACCATCTTAACATGGACAATGTCTCCTATAATATCCCCACTTTGTACCTTGATTCTTTCCTCTTCCCTGCAGGAGGCTGCCAAAACAGAAACCCAGATTTACTGACTATGGCAGATGCCCTCAAGGTGGAAAGAACTTTGGTACTCTACTTAGGTCTTTGCGTTCCCAATTTCCCTTAGATTTTTGTCCCAATAGCTTCTTACTATCTTGTCACTCTGTTGCTTTTAGAATTTTTTAAATTGAGAAGTTTAGTTGTTTTTAATAGGTCAGGGTGGCAAGGGATTGGTCTGAATAGCCTAACTTGCTATTTCTGGAGAAGGAAGTTTTAATAAGATCTTAAATCTGGTAAGTATCATGTAATGAAAAAACATTAGGTGTGCTGTGCATACAAAGGTTTTGAATGTGGTAGATAAAGGACTTTGAAAAGTAGAACTTGGATACACTTTTATTTTATGTGATACATCATTTTAATGTTGATGTGAAGTTACACAGGGTCAGCTTGGCCTTGTGTCCAATATGACTCCCAATTTTAACTGCAGCAATTTCCTAAAACTGCATACGACAACTTTCCTAATGAGCAGTGAAATAGCCATCTTTGCTAAGTAACCACAGTGTACAATTGTGGTTTTAGAAAGGTCTTGAGGGACATGGCCTTTCAAAGACATGCAAGATACAGATTTCCCTACATTGTTCCCTGGTGTGTATTAGGCACGACCTGGGAAAGAGATTTTTGGCTAATATGTGCCAGAAAACAATGTAGGAGCAAGGCTTACTCTCATAAAGTGATGCACAGACAGATGTGAATATAATCAAATTGAACTGGTGTGGGGAATGTTGGTTATATTCAGCACAGATTGATCAAGTTAGGACTGCTAAGCAAAGTCTCTCTTAGAGGATGGAAATCTTGAGTAAAATTTTGAACCTTAGAAATATACATTGGTGACAGTGTGGCATATTGGTGGAGAAGGGAGGAAAAGAGAGACAGGTACAAACAAGCAGTGTATTAGGACTGATTAGCATGTCATTTTGGCAAGGATAGAGACTCCACCAGGAAAGTGATTGGGAAATGAATCACCAAGAAAGGTATGAGAGCAGAAAATGCTTTACTTCTTACATTCAAGCAACAGCCCCGGGCTTCCCTGGTGGCGCAGTGGTTGAGAGTCCGCCTGCCGATGTAGGGGACATGGGTTCGTGCCCCGGTCCGGGAAGATCCCACATGCTGCAGAGAGGCTGGGCCCGTGAGCCATGGCCGCTGAGCCTGCGCGTCCGGAGCCTGTGCTCCGCCACGGGAGAAGCCACAGCAGTGAGAGGCCCGTGTACCGCAAAAAAAAAAAAAAAAAAAAAAGAAAAAGAAACAGCCCCAATTCTATGTGGATGTGGGCAAAGCCAACTGCAGCTAGTTTTCAGCCAATCATACAATCTGTTCAACCTTCCTTGCTTCTTTCTGTGTTTACTTTCTCTTTTGACTTTGAGGAAAGGGCTGCAGTTTAACCAGATACAGTGAACTGAGCTCTTGGGTAGCGTGCTTGGGCCTAAGACCAAACCAGCCATTAGCTCTTCAGAGAACAGTTCAGAAATACCAACTCTTAATATTGTGAGGGTTGTTTGAACTTTGGGAAGAGGATAACAGGCATGAAGCAGGACCTTCGGAGGACTGGATTGCCTAGAATGTGCAGTTAGTTTGGAAGGCTGTAAGATGAATTTATTCATGTATTTTATTTGCTCTCCCACTCTGAGGTAGCATTATTTGTCATCCATGGATATGGAATGCATTCTCTCATTCAATAAAATGAATGGTGACTCTGTGCTGGGACTTTTCCTAGGCACTGTGAATATTCTCTCTTTGGTAATTATTTTTAACAGCCTTTTGCCATCATGACCTGGCCTCTGCCATCATGATAGCATGTAACGTTTATTGAATATCTATTATGTGCCATGCTTTCTACCTGTGTTATCTTATTTAATCCTCACGACACTCCCATTGAGTGGATGATTTTAGCTCAGTTCAGAACGGTGAATTAATTTGCCTGTGTATGTGTGTATAAAATGAGATGTATAATGAGAGTCAATCTGTGTGTGACTGATCCTAACACACCCATGCTTCTTTCTCCTCACAACCACTGAGATTGTAACTAATTGTAAGTAAATTTTATGGAGTTGAATTCCTGAGTAATTTCTATCAAAGCTACCTTTAGTGTTGACTTTCTCTAAAGACCTGGGTATTACTCATTTTTCTTTTATTGCGGAGTCACAGACGTAATGGGTATTCCCAGTGAGCTGCAATGAACTGTAGCTTTAAAAGAAAACTGTGTTTTAGGTCTCTCAACTCCCCTTTGGTATTTGTGTAATATCTGTCTATAGAAAATACTAGACCCTTTTCAGTTGTTTTTTTGGTAATAGGTACACAGAAAAACTTCCCAGTGGAGTCTGCATGTATGGCATGTGTGAGACAGACAGACAGACAGACATAGTGATATCATATTAATAAATCTATGACCAAATTGTAGGAGCACATGTGCCCAGCTTCTGGGGGGGTCTCACCGAGACTAAATTTGGCCACCTTTCCTCATTTCTTTTTACACAATTTTCCCATTTCACTGGGGACCTCTCCCCTAACTTAGGGTCCTAGGGGCTCATCAGTTTATCCCGGTGACTGTCAAAATAGGCAATGGTGCGAATACCTGTCACTTAGGGTTAGATAATTCTGTTTGAATTAAAATCTATTCACATACTTCAAGGCAGTTTTTCACTGAAGTTGGGAAGTGCCAGCTGGCAATTTGCTATGGAGAATTTGGGGCTGGTCTTTCCATTTTTCTACCCTAGACATTAACAAACAAAAACAGCTGCAAGAAATCATGTTTTATTTGCTTTTTGTTTTACAGCATAAAATAAAGTGGTTAAGAGCAGGGCTTAGATTATTTTCCTTTGAAATGGTTGGAGGAAGTAGAAAATATGTAAGTAAATATCTCTAGATTAATGGCTGCATTCATTGTCAGTCTTTGGAACACTCTAAATGGAAGAGACCTGCAGAAAGAGTGACCAAGATTTTTAACTCCTGTCTTGAGAGTTTAACAGAAGCAAAGGTCAAATCCATCTTTTTTTGTGCTTATAAGAGGCAGTTGATTCTTCTAGTTGAAATGGTAGTGAGCATGTGAGTGGTGTATGTTCTGTGACCGGTTTCAGGAAATGCACGAGACTCACTGCTTCTCTGGGGCCCAGCATTAATAACAGTGGAGATGCTTGTTCACAGGATACAGAGGAAACAGCACCTGCCTGAGTCCGGGTGGTGATGTTGAGACCAGCTTCTTGGTCACTCTCCATGTTACAGTGGTATTTCATGCATTTAATAAATATTCATCGGGCACCTAGTGTTTGCTGACAATAGGTGCAGGAGAGACCGTGATGGACGGGACACAGTGGCAGTGGCAGCCCCCAAGGAGCTTATGTTCTGCATTCTTTGCCTGTCACTGTCTCTCCCTTGAAAGTTAATGGTCTAATGGTTAAATGCCCAGGCTATGAATTCAGGCAGACCTGGATTCAAGGACTCTAGTTACTAGATGCATGACCTTGGTCAAGCCATTTTTGCCTCAGTAAGACTCCTGTTCTTCATCTGTAACTTGGGTGTAAGGCAGATCATGCAGGTAAAGGGCTGTTCACAGTGCCTGTGGCTCTGAGTGTGAACTCTCTCTGCTGCTGTTGTGGTCATTGTTGTGATTATGTTCTGGCCTCAGGGTTTGAGTGAAAGGAAAAGTGTTTGAAATAAGTTAGAAGAACGTGGCTGCTAGGTATGTCAGAGGAAAGAACTAGAGGCTCAGAGAGTTCCAGCCCACGAGGGAAGAAGGTAAGGCTGACCCTTGGCAAATGTGGGACTGTTTGTCTCGCTCTGTAACTTCTTTCCCCTTCCAGGCATTATTTAGATTTGATCTTTTTTATGTTCAAAGGTTGGGCAGTTAGAAAGTGAAACACCAGTGTAATTTACCCTGCTTTTTCTGCCAAGGTACACACAGCTGAGCCGGTGCCAGGGAACCCAAAGGGAGAAACAGAAGTGGCTCAACAATCCTTTCAAGTGTGACTCAGCTAATTCAACTTTCCAAGAAGCAGAAAATAATGTTAGGAATTCAGAAGACATTTCCTGACTTAGAAAATGGGTATAATGTTACATACTTCAGAAGGCAGTTGTGAGCTTTAAATTATACAATGTGTCAAATGTCTTGGTACATTTTTGTATACTAGGGGTGCTTCATAAATGTTAGCTGAATCTGAATCAATATGTCTTTCAATTCTGATTTCTCCATACAGCTCATTCTGTTGTCTATCCGTACTGGGATGCATATTACATTTCAAGATATCCTTCTCTGTGGATCTCATGATATCATGTTAAAAATTACCAGGGAGATCATATTCTATGGTAGTGCTGAGGAGGAAGAAATTTTCCTCTCTCCTTCTAGGTTCTTCTGGCTGCTCTGAGAATTAAATTGACAAGAGACAAGGTTAACAGGAGAAAATCAAGCCAAAGTTTAAGAGCATGTATACCTGGGAGAGACTCAGAAAAACTGAGTAACTCGCCAAAATGGCAGAAGCCTTTATCTTAAATACCATTGTCAACTAAAGACAAAAGAGGAGGTTGAGGGTAGTGGACTTCAAAGGGGAAGGAAGGTGATTGACATGGAGCTGGAAAAGCAAGTGTTGATAAACAAGGCTGCTGGACATTGTAGAGATAATGGGACACATCCTGGACTCTGATCTCTAGGCTCTGCCTAGAGTTTCCCCACCACCCCTTTCCCATATTCTTTGCAGATACGTCTGGTGATAGCTCTATTCTGTGAACAGGCCGTCTGTTGAATTCTTTTAGGCACTCAAGGGGAAGGTCAGAGTTTCTTCCTGAGCCTTTTGGGCCTTGATTGTTTTTAGCTCAAAATAATTCGCAGGCCAAAGACACATTTTGTTGTGGCAAGTTTACCACCACCCCACAGTAGCTACTGAATATGGTAGCATGCTGCGTACTTTGACAATATTATTTTGGTGGTGGCTGGGAGACACCAATTTAGGAGATAGAGATGGAGCTGAAAACAAGAGCAGAGCGGGGCTTCTCCTTGCCAAAGGCTTGTGCGTGCGTAATAGGGTTTCTTGGCCTCTGCCTCAGTGCCGAATGATGTCAAATGCTTTTTCTCCTCTGTTTTCTTTTGGCCAGAGGTAGTAGCTAAGTGACAGCTCCTGGCTGTGAAAAACCTTTGCCTTGCTGGAGGGGGAGCCGTTTAAAGAAGGAAGCTTCACTGAAGGCATTTGATATTCATGCCAAGTTAGTGAGATTAATATAAAATTGTTGAAAGAACTTGAGTTGTGGGTAGGTGAGAATTTTCATCTTAGCCTCGTTGTTGAAAATCTCATTTTAAAGATACAAAAGTGGAATATGATGATAGTGTCACATTATTTATTACTGTTAAAAAATTTTTTTTGAAACAGCAGGTTCTTATTAGTCATCAGTTTTATACACATCAGTGTATACATGTCAATCCCAACCCCCCAGTTCATCCCACCACCACCACCACCCCCCTGCTGCTTTCCCGCCTTGGTGTCCATACCTTTGTTCTCTACATCTGTGTCTCTATTTCTGTCCTGCAAGTTGGTTCATCTGTACCATTTTTCTAGGTTCCACATATATGCATTAATATAGCATATTTGTTTTTCTTTTCTAACTTACTTCACTCTGTACGACAGTCTCTAGATCTATCCACGTCTCTACAAATGACCTAATTTCGTTCCTTTTTATGGCTGAGTAATATTCCATTGCATATATGTACCACATTTGCTTTATCCATTCATCTATCGATGGACACTTAGGTTGCTTCCATGACCTGGCTGTTGTAAATGGCGCAGCAGTGAGCATTGTGGTGCATGTGTCTTTTGAATTATGGTTTTCTCTGGGTATGTGCCCAGTAGTGGGATTGCTGGATCATATGGTAATTCTATTTTTAGTTTTTTAAGGAACCTCCATACTGTTCTCCATAGTGGCTGTATCAATTTACATTCCCACCAACAGTGCAAGAGGGGTCCCTTTTCTCCACACCCTCTCCAACATTTATTGTTTGTAGATTTTTTGATGATGGCCATTCTTACTGGTGTGAGGTGATACGTCATTGTACTTTTGATTTGCATTTCTCTAATAATTAGTGATGTTGAGCAGCTTTTCATGTGCTTCTTGTCCATCTGTGTGTCCTCTTTGGAGAAATGTCTATTTAGGTCTTCTGCCCATTTCTTGATTGGATTGTTGTTTTTTTAATATTGAGGTGCCTGAGGTGTTTATATATTTTGGAGATTAATCCTCTGTCCATTGATTCGTTTGCAAATATTTTTTTCCCATTCTGAGGGTTATCTTTTTGTCTTGTTTGTAGTTTCCTTTGCTTTGCAAAAGCTTTTAAGTTTCATTAGGTCCCATTTGTTTATTTTTGTTTTTATTTCCATTACTCTAGGAGGTGGATCAAAAAAGACCTTGCTGTGATTTATGTCAAAGAGTGTTCAGCCTATGTTTTCCTCTAAGAGTTTTATAGTGTCCAGTCTTACAGTTAGGTCTCTAATCCATTTTGAGTTTATTTTTGTGTGTGGTGTTAGGGAGTGTTCTAATTTCATTCTTTTACATGTAGCTGTCCAGTTTTCCCAGCACTACTTATTGAAGAGACTGTCTTTTCTCCATTGTATATCCTTGCCTCCTTTGTCATAGATTAGGTGACCATAGGTGCGTGGGTTTATCCCTGGGCTTTCTATCCTGTTCCATTGATCTATATTTCTCTTTTTGTGCCAGTACCATATTGTACTGATTACTGTAGCTTTGTAGTATAGTCTGAAGTCAAGGAGTCTGATTCCTCCAGCTCCATTTTTTCCCCTCAAGACCACTTTGGGTATTTGGGGTCTTTTGTGTCTGCATATATATTTTAAGATTTTTTGTTCTAGTTCTGTAAAAAATGCCATTGGTAATTTGCTAGGGATTGCATTGAATCTATAGATTGCTTTGAGTAGTATAGTCATTTTCACAATATTGATTTTTCCAATCCAAGAACATGGAATATCTCTCCATCTGTTGGTATCATCTTTAATTTCTTTCAACAGTGTCTTACAGTTTTCTGCATACAAGTCTTTTGTCTCCCTAGGTAGGTTTATTCCTAGGTATTTTATTGTTTTTGTTGCAGTGGTAAATGAGAGTGTTTCCTTAATTTCTCTTTCAGATTTTTCATCATTAGTGTATAGGAATGCAAGAGATATCTGTGCATTAATTTTGTATCCTGCAACTTTACCAAATTCATTGATTAGCAATAGTAGTTTTCTGGTGTAATCTTTAGGATTCTCTGTGTATAGTATCATGTCATCTGCAAACAGTGACAGCTTTACTTCTTCTTTTCCAGTTTGTATTCCTGTTATTTCTTTTTCTTCTCTGATTGCTGTGTCTAGGACTTCCAAAACTATGTTGAATAATAGTGGCGAGAGTGGACATCCTTGTCTCGTTCCTGATCTTAGAGGACATGCTTTCAGTTTTTCACCATTGAGAATGATGTTTGCTATGGGTTTGTCATATATGGCCTTTATTATATTGAGGTAGGTTCCCTCTATGCCTACTTTCTGGAGAGTTTTTATCATAAATGGGTGTTGAATTTTGTCAAAAGCTTTTTCTGCATCTATTCAGATGATCATATGGTTTTTCTTCTTCAATTTGTTAATATGGTGTATCACATTGATTGATTTACATATATTGAAAAATCCTTCCATCCCTGGTATAAATCCCACTTGATCATGGTGTATGATCCTTTTAATGCATTGTTGGATTCTGTTTGCTAGTATTTTGTTGAGGATTTTTGCATCTATATTCATCAGTGATATTGGTCTGGAATTTTCTTTTTTTTTGTAGTATCTTTGTCTGGTTTTGGTATCAAGGTGATGGTGGCCTCATAGGATGAGTTTGGGAGTGTTCCTTCCTCTGCAATTTTTTGGAAGAGTTTGAGAAGGATGGGTGTTAGCTCTTCTCTAAATGTTTGATAGAATTCACCTGTGAAGCATCTGGTCCTGGACTTTTGTTTGTTGGAAGATTTTTAATCACAGTTTCAATTTCATTACTTGTGATTGGTCTGTTCATATTTTCTATTTCTTCCTGGTTCCGTCTTGGAAGTTTATACCTTTCTAAGAATTTGTCCATTTCTTCCAGGTTGTCCATTTTATTGGCATAGACTTGTTTGTAGTGATCTCTTATAATCCTTTGTATTTCTGCAGTGTCAGTTGTGATTTCTTCTTTTTCATTTCGAATTTTATTGATTTGAGTTCTCTCCCTCTTTTTCTTGATGAGTCTGACTATTGGTTTATCAATTTTGTTTATCTTCTTAAAGAACCAGTTTTTAGTTTTATTGATCTTTGCTATTGTTTTCTTTGTTTCTATTTCATTTATTTCTGCTCTGATCTTTATGATTTCTTTCCTTCTGCTAACCTTAGGTTTTGTTTGTTCTTCTTCTCTAGTTCCTTTAAGTGTAAGGTTAGATTGTTTGAGATTTTTCTTGTTTCTTGAGGTAGGCTTGTATTGCTATAAACTTCCCTCGTAGAACTGCTTTTGCCGCATCCCGTAGGTTTTTGATCGTCATGTTTTCATTGTCATTTGTCTCTAGGTATTTTTTGATATCCTGTTTGATTTCTTCAATGATCTCTTGGTTATTTAGTAACGTATTATTTAGCCTCCATGTTTTTGTGCTTTTTACGTTTTTTCCCCTGTAATTGATTTCTAATCTCATAGCATTGTGGTCATAAAAGATGCTTGATATGATTTCAATTTTCCTAAATTTACTGAGGCTTGATTTGTGACCCAAGATGTGATCTGTCCTGGAGAATGTTCCATGTACAGTTGAGAAGAAAGTGTAATCTGCTGTTTTTGGATGGAATGTCCTATAAATATCAATTAAATCTATCTGGTCTATTGTGTCATTTAAAGCTTCTGTTTCCTTATAAATTTTCTGTTTGGACGATCTGTCCTTTGGTGTAAGTGAGGTGTTAAAGTCCCCCACTATTATTGTGTCAGTGTCGATTTCCTCTTTTAGAGCTGTTAGCAGTTGCCTTATGTATTGAGGTGTTCCTATGTTGGGTGCATATATATTTATAATTGTTATATCTTCTTCTTGGATTGATCCCTTGATCATTATGTAGTGTCCTTCCTTGTCTCTTGTAACATTCTTTATTTTAAAGTCTTTTTTATCTGATATAAATGTTGCTACTCCAGCTTTCTTTTGATTTCCATTTGCATTGAATATCTTTTTCCATCCCCTCACTTTCAGTCTGAATGTGTCCCTAGGTCTGAAGTGGGTCTCTTGTAGACAGCATACAGATGGATCTTGTTTTTGTATCCATTCAGCAAGCCTGTGTCTTTTGTTTGGAGCATTTAATCCATTTACGTTTAAGGTAATTATCGATATGTATGTTCCTATGACTATTTTCTTAATCGTTTTGGGTTTGTTTATGTAGGTCCTTTTCTTCTCTTGTGTTTTCCAGTTAGAGAAGTTCCTTTAGCATTTGTTGTAGAGCTGGTTTTGTGGTGCTGAATTCTATTAGCTTTTGCTTGTCTGTAACGTTTTTGACTTCTCCATCGAATCTGAATGAGATCCTTGCCGGGTAGAGTAATTTTGGTTGTAGGTTCTTCCCTTTCATCACTTTAAGTATATCATGCCACTCCCCCATGGCTTGTAGAGTTTCTGCTGAGAAATCAGCTATTAACCTTATGGGCGTTCCCTTGTATGTTGTTTGTCATTTTTCTCTTGCTGCTTTCAATAATTTTTCTTTGTCTTTAATTTTTGCCAATTTGATTACTGTGTGTCTCGGCATGTTTCTCCTTGGGTTTGTCCCGTATGGGACTCGCTGCACTTCCTGCACTTGGGTGGCTATTTCCTTTCCCATGTTAGGGAAGTTTTCGACTATAATCACTTCAGATATTTTCTCGAATCCTTTCTGTCTCTCTTCTCCTTCTGGGACCTCTATAATGCGAATATTGTTGTGTTTAATGTTGTCCCAGAGGTCTCTTAGGCTGTCTTTATTTCTATTCATTCTTTTTTCTTTATTCTGTTCTGCAGCAGTGAATTCCACCATTTTGTCTTGCAGGTCACTTATCCGTTCTTCTGCCTCAGTTATTCTGCCATTGATTCCTTCTAGTGTATTTTTCATTTCAGTTATTGTATTGTTCATCTCTGTTTGTTTTTTCTTTAATTCTTCTAGATCTTTGTTAAACATTTCTTGCATCTTCTCGATCTTTGCCTCCATTCTTTTTCTGAGGTCCTGGATCATCTTCACTATCATTATTCTGAATTCTTTTTCTGGAAGGTTGCCTATCTCTACTTCATTTAGTTGTTTTTCTAGGGTTTTATCTTACTCCTTTATCTGGTACATTAGCCCTCTGCCTTTTCATCTTGTCTATCTTTCTGTGAATGTGGTTTTTGTTCCACAGGCTGCAGGATTGTAGTTTTTCTTGCTTCTGCTGTCTGCCCTCTGGTGGATGAGGCTATGTAAGAGGCTTGATGGGAGGGACTGGTGGTGGTTAGAGCTGGCTGTTGCTTTGGTGGGCAGAGCTCAGTAAAACTTTAATCCACTTGTCTCCTGATGGGTGGGGCTGGGTTACCTCCCTGTTGTTTCTTTGGCCTGAGGTGACCCAACACTGGAGCCTACCAGGACTCTTTTGTGAGGCTAATGGCTGACTCTGGGAGAGCTCATGCCAAGGAGTACTTCCCAGAACTTCTGCTGCCAGTGTCCTTGTCCTCATGGTGAGACACAGCCACCCCCGCCTCTGCAGGAGACCCTACCTAGCGGGTAGGTCTGGTTCAGTCTCCTGTGGGGTCACTGCTCCTTCCCCTGGGTCCTGATGTGCACACTACTTTGTGTGTTCCCTTCAAGAGTGGAGTCTCTGTTTCCCAAGTCTGGTCGAAGTCCTGCAATCAATTCCTACTAGCCTTCAAAGTCTGATTCTCTAGGAATTCCTCCTCCCATTGCTGGACCCCCAGGTTGGGAAGCCTGACCTGGGGCTCAGAACCTTCACTCCAGTGGGTGGACTTCTGTTGTGTAAGTGTTCTCCAGTTTGTGAGTCACCCACCCAGCAGTTATGGGATTTGATTTTTTTGTGATTGTGCCCCTCTTACCATCTCATTGTGGCTTCTCCTTTGTCTTTGGATGTGGGGTATCTTTTTTGGTGAGTTGCAGTGTCTTTCTGTCGATGATTGTTCAGCAGTTAGTTGTGATTCTGGTGTTCTTTTAAGAGGGAGTGAAAGCGCGTCCTTCTACTCTGCCATCTTGAACCAATCTCTATTACTGTTAAACTTTATTAAGCACTTATTTGGGGGCAAGATACTGCTCTAAGGGCTTTAGTTTTTATTTTATTAAAGTTTTAAAAATTTGTGGTAAAATACACATAAAATAAAATATACCAGCTTATCCATTTTAAGATGTGCAGTTCAGTGACATTAAGTACATGTGTTGTACAGCCATCACCACCATCCATTTCCAGATTTCTTTTTATCCTCAAAAGTGAAACTCTATACCCATTAAACAGTAACTTCCCATTCTGTCCTCCCTGCAGCACCTGGAAACCACCACTTTACTTTCCATCTCCATGAGTTTCACTATTCTAGGTACCTCATATAAGTAGAATCATACAGTATTTGTAGTTTTGTGCCTGGCTTATTCACTTAGCATAATGTCCTGAAGGTTCACCCATGTTTTAGCATGTGTCAGAGTTTCCTTTCTTTTTAAGACTGAACAATATTCCATTTTATGTACAGACCACATTTCGTTTACCTATTCATCCTTTGATGGACACTTCCGTTGCTTCTGCTTCTTGGCTGTTGTGAATGCTGCTGTGTCCATGGCGTACAAATGTCTGTTTTTTTTTTGTTGTTGTTTGTTTTAATATTTATTTATATATTTTTAAATTTATTTGGTTGCGCTGGGTCTTAGTTGTGGCAGGCGGGCTCCTTAGTTGTGGCATGCAAACTGTTAGTTGCGTCATGCATGTGGGATCTGGTTCCTTGACCAGGGATCGAACCTGGGCCCCCTGCATTGGGACCGCATAGTCTTAACTACGGCACCACCAGTGAAGTCCCCAGATATCTGTTTGAGACTTTGCTTTCAATTCTTTTAGGTATATAGCCAGAAGTGGAATTGCTGCATCATATGGTAGTTCTGTTTTTAGTTTTTGGAGGAACTACCATACTGTTTTCCATAGAGGCTGCACTATTTTACATTTCCACCAACAGTGAACAAGGGTTCTAATTTCTCTACATTCTCATCAACATTTGCTATTTTCCCTCCCTCCTTTCTCTCTGTTTCTGGGTGGTAGACATCTTAATACGTGTGAAGTTGAGGGCTTTATTTTAAATATATAATTTATTTAATCTATAAGCATCCTAGAGGGAGGTCATATCATCATCTGAATTTGAAAGAAGGGGAAACAGAAGAATCAAAGTGTTGGCTAGTAAGAAGTGGAGCTGGGATTTGAGCCCAGGCACCATGGTTCTGGGGTTTTGGCTCCTAGTACCCTGCTATCACAGCCTCTGTCATTATACAGTCATTGCAGCAAATAAAATAATATTAGAAGTGTTTGTGATAACAACTCAGCTTTCCCCTAGCTCTAATACCATGCATGCCTTAGAATTAATCTCTAATATGCATTTCCATGTTTTTGTGTATCTGAATATAAGTTTTACAAGGGTTCATGCTTCGTACTTTGTTCTGGTACATCTTCTGCCCTACTTACTTATTTAGTAAAGACATCTTTCTAGTTCAGTACATACCTCATTCTGACTAATGTCTGCATTTGGCAGAAACTTAATTTGTTAGTTTAGTTCCTTATTGGCATAAGCATTAAAAAGTGGGCTTCGGGCTTCCCTGGTGGCGCAGTGGTTGAGAGTCCGCCTGCCGATGCAGGGGACACGGGTTCATGCCCCGGTCTGGGAAGATCCCACATGCCGTGGAGCGGCTGGGCCCGTGAGCCATGGCTGCTGAGCCTGCGCGTCCGGAGCCTGTGCTCCGCAACGGGAGAGGCCGCAACAGTGAGAGGCCTGCGTACAGCAAAAAAAAAAAGTGGGCTTCAAGAACATTCTTCAGTGCGTTATCTCATGTTAGTTTCTTTTTGCAGAATAAGTACCTAAAACTGGAATTTCTGGGTTGAAGGGTGTATACATTTTACGTTTGGTCGTAGAATTAAAAGCTGAGTCACCCAGGCCATGAGTTGAAAGAAGACCTCACTGGCTGAAAGACCTTGGCTGCCTCAAATTTGTTAAACAAGTGCAGTCCCCGGGAGGAGACTCTAGAACTAAGCAGATGACTGGAACCCAGCCTGGGAGAGGTCTCAGTTAGGCAAGGCCAGCTTCAGGGAGTCCAACAAATCAGCTAAATATCTGACCTGGTGCATTTGTCCAAATGACCAAGAGCTTTGTTGCTGTGAAATTTCTTTTACCTGGGCAGCTGAAAGAGGTCATGGTCATAGTTAAAAGAAATGGAAGAATAAAGCCTGTCGTTTTGTTGGAAAGGCATGGCTTAATTTGATCTTTTAGCCATTTCTAACTTAAGTTGAGTAACTAGTTTAAATATGCTATCCTATAAATAAGGTCAATGAGAGAAAAATTACTAAACAAAAATATTTGAATTAACTATCAAACATATATACATTATGTATATGTATGTGTATATATTATGTGTGTGTATGTATGCACAGACATTTTAATGCAAGCCTCTTTTTAAAAAAAGAAATTTATTTATTTATTTATTGTTGTCTGCATTGGGTCTTCATTGCTGCGCACAGGCTTCCTCTTCTTGCGGTGAGCGGGGGCTACTCTTCGTTGCGGTGCACGGGCTTCTCACTGCTATGGCTTCTCTTGTTGCTCAACATGGGCTCTAGGTGTGCGGGCTTCAGTAGTTGTGGCACACAGGCTCAGTAGTTGTGGCTTGTGAGCTCTAGAGCACAGGCTTAGTAGTTGTGGCACATGGGCTTAGTTGCTTCGCGACATGTGGGATCCTCCCGGACCAGGGCTCGAACCTGTGTCCCCTGCATTGGCAGGCAGATTATTAACCCCATGCACCACCAGGGAAGTCCCTAATGCAAGTCTCTTGGAGATGAAGTTTTAAAGTAAAATTGATTGCTTTTTATCCCCATTATATAAGAATATATAAAAATTACAGAATTTTGGAAAATAAAAAAGTGAAAATGGGGGAATATTTTAATATAATTAGTTAAAGCATTGTTCAGTGTATAATTTTATGTTTTTTACTATAGTTGTGGGATCATATTGCATATACAGTTTTATCTCCTGCTATTTTAAAGCACTGGACTGGAAAGTGTACTATTACTTAAAGGCCAATGTTGGGCTAAGCATCCCCTATTCATTAGGGGATTATTAAATCTTCACAATGCTCATCTGTGGTAGGCTCTCTTTTTGTGCTCATTTTATAGTCAAAGAAGTTGAGACTTAGAGAATCTAAGTAGCTTGCCCAAAGTCCATAACCAGGACGGTGTATTACAAAGAATGAATCAAAATCACTTGCTGTGTTCTCCACCTGTAGAGGGACAGGTGGGATTTGCATGATGCTGCTTCGCATGGCATCAGAGTCCCTCGTCAGTGCCCTTTCTGTTTAAGTGCTTACTTACACAGCTATATAATATTGCATCTAGTGGATGTCCCAAGGTTTATTTTATTGTTCTTCTATTACCTAGGAACATTCTTAATATATATTTGTTATTCTAAGTGTCTTAGAGCCATTTATAATGGGTCAGGTGTCAGGTTTATCTCTGTGAATGATGAACATCTCTGTGTATTTTTTTCCCCTGTACTTTGGAGTATCCTTGGAATAGAGTCCAAGTAATTTCATTGCTTGATCAAAATACCTATAATTCTAAAAAGAGAAAGATGATTTTAAAATTATTCATAAGTCATTTAAAAATATTGTTGGTGCTATTTCCCATTGTCTCTAGAAGACAGTAGAAGCCAAACAACTTCACTATCTGTGGCATGAAATTTCACATTGTCCCTAGAAGAAAAATAATTTCTTCACTAGCAGATGTGAAAAATGGCCGACAGCATGAGAATTTGAATCCCAAGTTGAGATTACTGGTATTTAAATGATATCTCACTTCTGTATTACTTGGGTTAGCAGTGTTACCTAGTATACGTGTGGTTTATTCTTGAAATACTCTGTGACTAATGCTTATGCAACTACTAGTCTTAACTTCATCCTAAAGTCAACATTATTTATTCTCTAATACCTTCATTGAGGAACATTTATTGTTTTCCATAGTAGACTTTCATTTTTTCATAGTCACTTAAATTGTGTCACTTTAACTATTGGCTATTGCATTGCCCTTTTTTAAATATTTTATTTCCCCTTTAAGAATGTTTGTTGGTTTAATTTTATTGTTTATAAAGACACGTAAAAGCAGGTTCCAAAAAAAGTTTTTAAAGTATGAAACACTTGAATTCAGAGAAGCATAATTCAAAAGAAATAATAACCTAGGCTTTCCTAAACCTCCTCAGATTTTAGGTAAGGGGACCTTGGAGGGAGAAGTACACACACTTTCTGTAGGAATAGAGTGGTCCTCCCCGTGGATCCCCTAAGTCTGGATACAGAATGGCATCTGGTATCCAGACTTAAGTCGGTTGTGTTGGCATATGTCAACTGGGTATCACACCAAATATAAGTGAGACAATTTTAATGAAACTTTGGATTTAGGAGCAGGGATGAGGTGAGAATAAAATAAACGCCCCAAATGAGAGGACTGTATTAATGCCAGGCATTGTGCTAGGCACTTTATTTACAAGAGGCCATGGGGCTTCAAATGGAGTGAGAGAACAGTGTTTTTAAGGATACAGTGGCTTGATGGAGGAAGTGGTGTTTCAGATAGGCCAGCAAAATAGATTAAATTTTGTCAGGTGAAAAAGAGAGAATGGGTAGAAAAAGTACTCTAGCCAAAGAAAGCCCTAAGAGCCTGTATCTAGCCCTCTGGCTCGAGCTCAGGCTGTGGGAAGGGAGGTGAGGCTGGCGAGGCAATGGAGCCTCATGGGGGGAGGGTCCTGAAAGCCAGCATCAGAATCTAGCCAGGGAGCAGTGGTGGCCATTAAAAGTTCTGAGCAGGAAGAGACTTTGATGGGAGGGAAAATAAAGATGAACCTGACAGCAACGTGCAGTGTGGGTTGAAGGCAGGCCTTTGTTGTGATCCCCTGGAGAATTACTGAGGGAATGGAGGACTGGGGGCAGTGGGATGAGGAATTTCAGGGATGGTGGGAGCTTAGTGTCCATGACTAGTAACTGTTTAGATGCAGAGCCTAGCTTTTACCCCTTCCCAGTGAGGTGGGGGAGCAGATTTTCCTCGGCATTTATGCTACTCTGTGCTGGAGGAAGCGCCTGGGAGCCCATCAGTGTTATGATAAAAATACCCATTCCTTTGTCAGTTGCTTCATTTGCAAATATTTTCTCCCATTCTGAGGGTTGTCTTTTGGTCTTGTTTATGGTTTCCTTTTCTGTGCAAAAGCTTTTAAGTTTCATTAGGTCCCATTTGTTAATTTTTGTTTTTATTTCCATTTCTCTAGGAGGTGGATCAAAAAGGATCTTGCTGTGATTTATGTCATAGAGTGTTCTGCCTATGTTTTCCTCTAAGAGTTTGATAGTGTCTGGCCTTACATTTAGGTTTTTAATCCATTTTGAGTTTATTTTTGTGTATGGTGTTAGGGAGTGTTCTAATTTCATACTTTTACATGTCCCTGTCCAGTTTTTCCAGCACCACTTATTGAAGAGGCTGTCTTTTCTTCATTGTATATTCTTGCCTCCTTTATCAAAGATAAGGTGACCATATGTGCATGGGTTTATCTCTGGGCTTTCTATCCTGTTCCATTGATCTATATATCTCTTTTTGTGCCAGTACCATACTGTCTTGATTACTGTAGCTTTGTAGTATAGTCTGAAGTCAGGGAGCCTGATTCCTCCAGCTCCATTTTTCTTTCTCAAGATTGCGTTGGCTGGCAAGATGGGAATAAAGACACAGACCTACTAGAGAATGGACTTGAGGATATGGGGAGGGGGAAGGGTAAGCTGTGACAAAGTGAGAGAGTGGCATGGATATATATACACTACCAAACGTAAAATAGATAGCTAGCGGGAAGCAGCCGCATAGCACAGGGAGATCAGCTCGGTGCTTTGTGACCACCTAGAGGGGTGGGATAGGGAGGGTGGGAGGGAGGGAGATGCAAGAGGGAAGAGATATGAGAACATATGTATATGTATAACTGATTCACTTTGTTATAAAGCAGAAACTAACACACCATTGTAAAGCAATTATACTCCAATAAAGATGGTTAAAAAAAAAACCTATTCCTATAATAACAGCTTCACTAAAGTGACCCACTTGGGGTGTTATTACTTATTTTAGTTTCCTATTGCAGCTGTAACAGTTTACCAAAAACTTAGTGGTTTAAAACAACACAAATGTATTATCTTATAGTTCTGGAGTTTAGAAGTCCAAAATGGTTTTACTAGAATAAAAAACCTTTGGCTGTAAAGAATTTGTTACAACTAGGAAGTTTTTCCTGCGTTTTTTATGTTACAAAACTTTGCAGTACATCCTAACTTTTCAAAGTTCCCAATTCCTTTTCAGAATCTGATAAAAATTTCTCCCCAGAAAAATTTATATTTATACATATCTTCTAATTTTGCCTAAACTTTCTTTTTTTTTTTCTTCCTATTTATTTGGCTGCACCTTGTGGCATGTGGGATCCTAGTTCCCCAACCAGGGATTGAACCTGTGCCCCCTGCAGTGGAAGCACGGAGTCTTAACCACCAGATCACCCGGGAAGCCCACTGCTGGAACTTTCTAGTGGTTCATGGGACTCTACACTAAGACTCCTTTGCTTAGTACAGAAATGCCTGTTCCCTGGAAACATGAACCAGCCCTAAGTGTTACCATAAACACCTCATTGCTCTGCTTTGTGTGTCAGTAAGCCCTGAGAATGGTATTGCCAGGTTGCTTTTAGTTGTACTTTGAAATTTACCAACTCTCTGATATTTTTGTTTTATTTTAAATCTCTCCAAATTATTTTAGATCTTGTGCCTTTGGGCTTATGTTAATGTTCATGATTATTTCATTTTATATACAAATAACTTCCTGAATATTTGCCTTTAATAAAGAAACAATTATACTTTGTGAGGGTATTGTTATTATACTTACAAGAGTTATTTCTACTGCAGTGTTTTAAAATTTCCTGAATCCTTTATTGTTAGTGTCTTATGTAAAAAAGCACTTTTGTGCTTGCTTGCTTCATTTAGTGACTCACTCATAATAGGAATACTTGTTATGTAGCAAGACAAGATGAATGCTGGTTAAGATTCATTCATTCAGAAATGTGTACTGCGTGTCTGCTGTACACCCTAGGCATTGTTCTAGCTGATGGGGATGCAGCAGTGGGCAGAACACAGGTGTCCTGCCCTGGGACTGCTCTGCCATGTCACGTGGCTTGCAGTCTCAGGTTTTATGGTAATGGGGTTACTTTCCGGGTTGTCTCTGGCCAGGGATCTTGCTTGGCCCATATTTGATCTGATTTAGGGTCCTTCCTGGTGGCACATGCATCTCTCAGCCAAGATGGATTCCGGCGCAAAGAGTTCTGGGAGGTTGGCAGGACAGTATCGTGGGCTGGTGTCTCCTCCCTCTTTTTGGCGCCTCCCAAATTCTCCCTGTTAGTTTTCTTCGGCAGCACTGTGTTCCTTACCGGGACCTCTGTTGTGAGACAGCTCAGGCAAGTGGTTATCCTCATGCCTGGCCAAGGCCAAGGCGGGAGGTTTTGATCAGTGGTTCCCTAACAATATGACCTCTGGCGCAGCAGCTCACATTGCTGATCCTTGGTCTCCTCACTCATCAGATGAAGAAAACAGTACAAACTCTCAATTAATAGCTCATATATGTAAGTCATGTGCTACAGTGTGGCTCAGAGTAACCTTTCAGTAGTCTTTGGTTTTCTGTATCATTTTGTGACAAGCTGTATCCTGGGAATATGGTGAAGTAACAGTGCTCATGTTCTAATGGAGGGGGTTGAGATGTTATAAACACACGTATCTCTTTTCCTTACATTCTATTTATTATTTTCTATTTAATCCTTCCCCATCCCCCATCTTCTTCTTCATCCCCTCCTTACCTGTCTGTCTATCTCCGCACTGTATGGCCATCTAGAATCTAGGTCTACGTGCTCTCTCTTCTCACACAGCCCCACCCCCTCATCTTCTAGATAAACAGGTCCCTCACCCTTTGTTGCACATCCCTGCTTATTTCTGTTTCCCCTCCTTAGCTCTGCTGTTCTCCCTTCCTCCCCCTATGTAAGTCCCTCTGATCCTTCCAGGTTCAGCCCAAGTCCTTTTGTTACCATGAACCCTCTCTACTGCTCTTTCTCACATGAATCTCTCCAAGAAGACATTCTTCTTTGAACCCTGTGATAATAATAATTACCAGTTGTGGCCATTAGCTACTATTTCGAATTATTCCCTTTTTGTTCCATCTCTCTTAGTTGTTTTGTTTTCTCCCGAGCTAGACTGAGGAAATGTATGCTAAGTATGCTTAATGAATATATGATGGTTTGTTGATTGACTCAGGGCGGGCCTAAGGAATATATTTCCTTCCTTTGAGATGAAGAGAGTTGCCTACTGCTATTTCAGGGTTATGAGAATGTGGGACTACAGCTTGCAGCTAACTCTCAAGTTCAGAGAACTGACCATTGCCCTCAATTGGAGTTTAAACCATCAGCGTTACAAAGACAAGAGCTCCTCCTCCCCGCACCCTGCGATGTGGCCCTCTTGGGCTGTTTGGTTGACACTTTCTGGTTTGCAGAGAGAGTCCCTGCCTTTCTAAGGAGAGTATCCTGCTAAGTAAACATCTCACATGAGGCGTCTGGGTCAGTACCCAGTACAATCGATGCTGCCCCTGCCCTGCAGGGGATGTTTTTGAGGACTGGTGGACACCAGGAATCAAGATGCCTAGGAGAGGGCAGGCTGCCTGGGCGTGAGCACCCGTATTTTCAAGTTTTTTCTTAGTTGCCCTTAGGGAGGTTTGCTGGATCCAGTTTTTCACCAGCGGAAGTGTTTACACAAGAGGACAAGGAGCAGATGTATTCACATGCAGCGCTTTGGAATAATTCCACTCCTAACTCCTGACTGTCTGCTGGTGAGATGTTTGGGAGAACAATTTTCAGTCTGAAGAGAGGAATTATTGTTTAGTCTGAGGTTTTAGCCTGCACTTTCCTTTCATGTGGTTTCTGCTTGAGAGATCTTAGATTTAGACCAAGGGTAAAGGTTGAGGCACTTTGAGAACTGTAAAAATCAATGAATGAAAGACCAAAGTATAAATGCCATAATTGCATTCATTCACTTCCCCCTTTACTCTTTTTTTCTTTTTAAATGCTGTATTTCCTTACATTGGATTATTTATGATACCAACTTTGATTTGAGTGATGTAGCACTAAATGTTAAGTTTAATGTGAGGCTGATGGTACTTATGAAAAAATCTCTTATTTAACATTATTATATATGTTCAGATATAGCACAGCAAATGAATTTTAATGGTTTGAATTGATATCAGCTTCACCTTTTCTTCATACAGACGTTCAGTAACATCTCCTACTGTTTGACTTGTATGAATGTTGCCTTACAATTGGCAAGACAGGTATGCTGCTGTTTACATAGTTATTTAAGATTTCCTGGAGGAGATTAAAGAGAATTTTATGGTTTTTTATTTTTGGCAGCATTTATTGTTTAATGTATGTAGACTTAGATGGGCCTCATGTTTTCTTCCAGATGTAAGGGAAAGGTGCCCAAAGTAGCAAGACTTTAAAAATTATTATTATGATAGCTGCCAAAACTCAATATTTGTTGGTAAGTTTTCACACATCTGGCTAATAGACTTGGATTCTATTCATGAGTCACAAAGGGAAGAAACGTAGTTTGATGTAAAATGAGTGACTTTGCTTTTGATCTCATTGAGGGCATTCGGTTCATTGTTGATTGTATGATCATGCAAAATGAGACCTTAATAAATTACATAGCGGGTGGGGAGTTTGGGCTCTTGGGCCAGTTTTTACCTGACTTCTCAGCCTCCCTCTAGAATGATTTTTTGTTCAGGGAAATGCAGAAAAGTGGCCTCAGCAGAGTACAATGGGAGTGGGAAAATGTGAGGTTAAAGGAAAAACTCAAAATTCAGTTCAATGCCTTTTTTTTAAATTGCCTTGATCCACTGAACTTTTGTGTCCCTGTTAGTACACAAAATTTTTAGTTAACAAAAAATGTTCTGGGGGCTTCCCTGGTGGCGCAGTGGTTGAGAGTCCACCTGCCGATGCAGGGAACACGGGTTCGTGCCCCGGTCCGGGAGGATCCCACATGCCACGGAGTGGCTGGGCCCGTGAGCCATGGCCGCTGGGCCTGCGCATCTGGAGCCTGTGCTCCGCAACGGGAGGGGCCACAACAGTGAGAGGCCCGCGTACCACAAGAAAAAAAAAAAGTTTTGGTGTTAGTGCAGCTTTTTGTTTATTTGAGTTTTGTTCAAATAGAAAGTTTGAGTGGGAGAATTCTTACTTCACAGCAAAAGTGACGAACAGTATCCCCTGTTGTCTTTAAAATACAATACTCTGTTCCCTGTGTCTTTGCTACCTCTTGAATCTAGTAGCTGAGCATTGAATTCTGACTCATCACTCATTCACTTTCACACGACTGGGAAATTAGCTTCTGATTTTTTCAATAGATGCCCATAGATGAGTGAAGGTAGGGTAACCTCAGATATAAGGCAGGTCCCCAGCTTCCCAATAATAAGATTAAAAATACTTTGGGGCCAACTTGAATATATCAACTTTTGGAGATGGAATAATATGAGACATACATTATAACATATTATTTAATATCTTTATATAGAAATAATGTTTTTTTCTATTCACTTTCAGGAAATAATTTATTCAGAGCCTACATTTGCATCTTTGATATCATGTCTTTAATGTAACTGAGCTATTTTGAAGTCACCTAGTACAGTGTGCCAGATTCCATCTCTTCACTCCCATCTAAACTGCATAGACCTTCATGTTTTGGGTATACATGAATGAAGTTATTTCTAAAGTTTATCCCAGTCCCTGGCACACATTTCAGATTTTTTTGTTCCCTGTCTTTAGGTGTATACTGGAGAGCTCCAAAATGTAGCCATTTTCTGTACTGTTTTTCAAAGTGATCTTTAAAAGGCTTGTTTACAATGACATCTAATAATATGAACAATTGTGAGCTTACAACCCTATAGATCATGACAAAGCTTTTATTCAATTTCTTTGCTTCCTAAAAATAGATGATTCCATCAGCTGACCTTTGATTGAGTTTGTTTCAGATTTGAGTATGTTCATTCAAAGAATACTCCTTTGTTCCAAATAAAGTACTTGAGAGATTATTCTGTAAATAAAAGACTGTAAGGACTTAAATATATGACACCCTTCTCTTTGGCGGGGAAAGAAAAGAAATCCTCAGTATATGTGGCATAGTGATTAATCAAAGGGTTTTCTTCTTTTTTTTGGACAACTGATTATTTTCTTGTTATTTATTCATATATTTTGTAAAACGTCTTTATTGGAGTATAATTGCTTTACAGTGGTGTGTTATTTCTGCTGTATAACAAAGTGAATCAGCTATACATATACATATATCCCATATCCCCTCCCTCTTGCGTCTCCCTCCCATCCTCTCTATCCCACCCCTCTAGGTGGTCACAAAGCACCGAGCTGACCTCCCCGTGCTATGTGGCTGCCTCCCACTAGCTATCTGTTTTACATTTGGTAGTGTATATAAGTCCATGCCACTCTCTCACTTCATCCCAGCTTACCCTTCCCCCTCCCCGTGTCCTCAAGTCCATTCTCTACGTCCACATCTTTATTCCTGTACTGCCCCTAGATTCTTCAGAACCTTTTTCTTTTTTTAGATTCCATATATATGTGTTAGCATACAGTATTTGTTTTTCTCTTTCTGACTTACTTCACTCTGTATGACAGGCTCTAGGTCCATCCACCTCACTACAAATAACTCAATTTCATTTCTTTTTATGGCGGAGTAATAGTCCATTGTATATATGTGCCACATCTTCTTTAACCATTCATCTGTCGATGGACACTTAGGTTGCTTCCATGTCCTGGCTATTGTAAATAGAGCTGCAATGAACATTGTGCTACATGACCCTTTTTGAATTCATATATGTTTTTTAAAGGTAAAAAAAATAGTTGCGGGCTTCCCTGGTGGCGCAGTGGTTGAGAGTCCGCCTGCCGATGCAGGGGATACGGGTTCGTGCCCCGGTCTGGGAAGATCCCACATGCCGCGGAGAGGCTGGGCCCGTGAGCCATGGCCGCTGGGCCTGTGCGTCCGCAATGGGGGAGGCCACAACAGTGAGAGGCCCGCGTACAGCAAAAAAAAAAAAAAAAAAAAAAATAGTTGCAAAGATGTGGTTTACTGGAACAGGACATTTAAATAGGCTAGTGATTATCATATGGTGCTTGTGTAACCTTAATAGTATGTGGCAGTCCAAAAATACAGTGCCATCATAGAAAATAAAACTACAGAATTAGTGGAAAAATAGATCTCAGTTCCCCAACCAGTTACAGAAAGCAAAACTAATGACTTTGCTTGTAAGATTTTTTTATTAGTCTTCACTTCTCCAATATAGATCTTTTGATCTATCTTAATTCCATTCAAAAGTGGTGTCAAGTACTGTAGTCAGATGACATAGGAAAGTAAATACCAAAATCTGAGCATTTTCTTGGGATAATCTGGTAAGTCTGGGGGGAAGAAGTATATACAGGAGAAGAATCTTACTGGAAATGATCATAACTCTAATTCTCCTCTCTTGAGACCTTTTTCCGGCTCTCTTATTTAGCAAGAGAAAAGACGTGTCAGAAGAGGCTAAGTGGGCAGGTTGTGATAATAGCACTTGACATTTGCATAGCTCTGTACTTTTCAAGGAGCTTCTGTGAGTGTTATTTAATTCCATCATCACAACAACCCAGAGATGTAGATAAAGAGATAGAAGGATTCCCTCCTCTACCTCTCCTGTTTTCTTTTTACATTTAAGGAAACTGAGGCTCTGACAGTTTAAGCAGATTGACCCAGATTGCCTTGTAGAAGGTGGGAAAACAGGAACAGGGCTGCTTCTCTGGGTGGAGGAAGAATACTGGTACAGTTGCACTATGTGTGTGTGTGTGTGGGTTTTTTTTCCTATTCTCCTCAAATCCTATTTCTCACTCCCATTCCTTCTAGGGACACGTAAAACATAGTTATGAATGTGTTTTAGACGTGATTATGCTAGAAATGCTTCCCATGGGTCATTACTTTTTCAAAGAAGAGCAGTAAATTCTTATCCTTTTTATATTTTGCTCCCTGCGTCTTGCTTCTGTCAATAATGAGAATGCAGGTATGCTTAAGAACAAAGGAGACATCGATATATT
This sequence comes from Mesoplodon densirostris, assembly GCF_025265405.1. Classification (NCBI taxonomy): domain Eukaryota; kingdom Metazoa; phylum Chordata; class Mammalia; order Artiodactyla; family Ziphiidae; genus Mesoplodon; species Mesoplodon densirostris. The sequence goes on from NC_082668.1 coordinate 87,531,544, forward strand.
TTTAACTGAATATTGTCAGAGTAAATCCAACTGTGAACTGCCAAGGTTTATTTCGTTCTGAAAGACTTCTGAATTTAAGTAGTTCAGTCACTAAGCCCCTCCCCCCAAATCTTTTAGATTAAACAACATTGTTCTCTGGAAGTAAGTTCAGGAAGGAGATCATTTGCTGACAGTCATTTGAGATATGTGTCATCTGTTTGAGACTTTTACATGTGGTTTTTATATATGAGGTTTTAAGATAGAGCTTGAGAACCATATGAACCCTTCTAGAACAATAAGTCCCACTTTATTGAGAACCTTGTCTTGGACTTTACATGTGTAACCTGGTCGACAGTCTTGGATAGATTTAATTAAATGTCAAAATGTCACAACTATTTATTGAATTCTGAATATGGCACGAAGTGGAGCTGGTGATATAGAGATAAGCTCTTTCCCTTAAAGGGGGTTTAGCACACTGGTAGTAGGCATAAGACAAGAATAAAAATGACTTCAGGGCAAAGGAGAATGAATAAATGCAAAAAGAGAAATATAAAGTAAGCCCTTCAAAGGCTCAGAGGGAGCATGCCCGTGAGGTTGAAAATATCAGGATGAGCTTCACAGTTTGGGATGGGCTCTACAGGAAGCGAGGTATTTTGAGATGGTAGATGGAGTTTTCTGTTAGAGGAAACAGCATGAGCGAAGGCATGGAAGCCGGAAAGTTTAGCATATATTTGGGAAACTAGGACTGAGTTCAGAAAGTCAGGAAGAAAACACAGTAGGTGATTGTGGACTTGGCACGTTCCAAAGAGTGTAATGAATGTTTTTTATGATCATTAGGTGAATTCTGATTTTCTTGTGGATTAGGGAGACAATTCCTTAAAGGATTTTTGAAGGAAGGTAGGAAAGGAAGAAAGCTAGCTGTGTTTTGAACTTAGAGATATTTTAGCTATGTGAACAAAATACTTAGTACCTGTGTTGGCTACTGTTACGTTGCTTCTACATCAAACTTGATTTGACAAAGAGATGAGTCTTTATTATATCTTGACCTCTTTCCTCTTATCCAGAACCTTCTTGCTATGAAGGACTCAGTATGCAGGAGGGATACAAAAATCTCTTCTGTCTGGCTGTTGCCCTGTTTCCCTCCAGCCAATTCTCTATTAGCCTTCAAAGATACACTTCCAACTTCCTTACATATTAATTTAGCAAGAGTATTAATACTTGTAATGCATTCATGTGTGATTTGACCCAGGGATATTTGCATTTTTATAGCCAATTATTGCTTCACCAAGGTTTTCTGTCTCTAGTAAGTAGCATTTTCATATACTGGCAACATACTGGTGGAGTGGAGTGGGCTTTGGAGTCAGATTAACTGGGGTTGAAGTCTGGGTTCCCCTCATATGAGCCTTTCTGAGACCCCCTTGACTAGTGATACAGTAAAGCTTTCCTCATTGGGTGGTTATAGTGTTCATAACTTGCACGTGGAAGGCTTTGCCTTCCTCCTTTTCGCTTCTCACCTATAAATGACAGTGATGTCTGCTCAGTCATGGATACACTTACTCAACTTCTCACCTTGTGGTTAGGAAACGACCGTATTCTTCAAGCAAGAGACCCTCAAGATCCGTGTTGTTGCTCCAGACCCTCTTCATATGTCTTCTCAGCCTTGAAGTGTTTCTACTGCTCAGCCACTTGGCTTTTGAAACCTGAAGGCAACTTGATAGAATTTCTCATGTGTCTTCCTGAGTTCTTTTTTTTTTTTATTGGCGTATAATTGCTTTACAATGGTGTGTTAGTTTCTGCTTTATAACAAAGTGAATCAGTTATACATATACATATGTTCCCATATCTCTTCCCTCTTGCGTCTCCCTCCCTCCCACCCTCCCTATCCCACCCCTCTAGGCAGTCACAAAGCACCAAGCTGATCTCCCTGTGCTGTGTGGCTGCTTCCCACTAGCCATCTACCTTACGTTTGGTAGTGTATATATGTCCATGCCTCTCTCTCGCTTTGTCACAGCTTACCCTTCCTGCTCCCCATATCCTCAAGTCCATTCTCTAGTAGGTCTGTGTCTTTATTCCTGTCTTACCCCTAGGTTCTTCATGACATTTTTTTCCCTTAAATTCCATATATATGTGTTAGCATATGGTATTTGTCTTTCTCTTTCTGACTTACTTCATTCACTCTGTATGACAGACTCTAGGTCCATCCGCCTCATTACAAATAGCTCAATTTCATTTCTTTTTATGGCTGAGTAATATTCCATTGTATATATGTGCCACATCTTCTTTATCCATTCATCCGATGATGGACACTTATGTTGTTTCCATCTCCGGGCTATTGTAAATAGAGCTGCAATGAACATTTTGGTACATGACTCTTTTTGAATTATGGTTTTCTCAGGGTATATGCCCAGTAGTGGGATTGCTGGGTCATATGGTAGTTCTATTTGTAGTTTTTTAAGGAACCTCCATACTGTTCTCCATAGTGGCTGTACCAATTCACATTCCCACTCTTCCTGAGTTCTTGACTGGAGGTTCTAGACTGTACATTCCTTAAAGGCATCTTTCCATTTCCTATGGCTTCTAATACAATGCCTTGCACTCATTAAATTTGAGGATTGAATGAAATTGATCTGATGCCTTTATAATGCTCACATATAACTGGTACCCAAGTCCAGTTCCTACTTTTCACCACCCCGTCTGTTTACCAGTATACTACAAACTATCTTCAATGAATGTAGAAGCATCACACCCAAATAGACCTCATAGATTGATTTCTTTCTGCTCTCCAGAGCAAATGTGGAATTATTACCATGGAATTCAAGGCTTCTCTATCAGTTTCTTCATACCCCTCACCACCCAGTACTTATTATACTTCAGCCTACGCCCTATGATTCAACTAGGCAGATTGGCTAGATCTACTCCCCTTCACAAAGGTGGATAAAAATATCCATTGTCAGCTGACATAACAGGTGGCTCTCTCTTACCATCTAGAATTCCATAAAAGATATTGGCACAGTCTCCCACATAAGGTCATGGCCTAATCTGGGAAACAATTTTCAAGGAGCCCCCAGTACAATTGCAGTTCTCAGTACATCTGATCTATTTCTTTCCTTGATGTTGACTCATGATTTTAAGTTATTTTGTATCTATTGGCAGTATTGCATGCTCATTTGCTGGTGCCTTGTTGACCTCCGCTTTGACCTCTGCTTTCCGAAGAAGACCAGTGGTCAATTCTGATTAAACAGTCTCCTAGCACTAGCATTCACATAGTCCAGCCATCTCAATTTATAGGGGAGGAAATTAAAGCTTCTCAGGGAGACGCCATTTCTTGGCCTTATCTTGGTACCTTTTAAGAACAAATTTAATTCACAAGCCTTATGCAAGTTTCAGCTGGAAAACACAGGAACAGAATATTTTAAAGGACTTCCAGAAAAGGAAGCAGAGATAAAGTAAAATTTACTGCCCTTCTAAACCACAAAGTCATAACATACTTTAAATGAAATGCCAAGTCAGTGAAGTTGATTTAGACAGGAGTCTGGGAGGCAGTCAGTATGTTATGTACATATTTTGATGGTAATAGTGAAATTAAAGAAGGTGGTGGTCACAAATACCAAGAATATTACTAATATAAGCATCAGTTCATTCTTTTTATTTTCTTTAATTTAAAAAGTATAAGAAGATGATTTTCACAACCATTTTCAGATCAAGTGGCATATTAAAAATTAGTTTAGCAAAAATTAAGGAACATAGAAATATTATATATTTATTCTACATATGACATTTCTGTAGAAATATATCTCTGAGTGCAACTAGAGAAAAGATACATGAATTATCTGCCTGCTATAGTACTTTATTCCCTATAATTTCAGTATCTTCGCTAAATGTATAAGTGCTAAAATGATGTTGGCCCATGGCTAGAAGCTTTAGTTTAATCCAAGTCTTTAGAGCTTTAATAAATAAAAAAATCACCCAGATCAACCTACCTACATGTATAGACTTTTTTGTACAGAGGACTGTGTAGTCAAATAACATTTTTGAGCTCCCAGAATTATGCAGAGAGAGTTTATACTAAGAACTCAGATGTGTTGTTTGCTCCCAGGGAGCAGAGAAGAATAAGTAATAAATATCTACACATGCAATGCAGTCAATGGATATAACTTAAATTGCATTCATTAGTCTCATGAGTTAACATCAAGGACAGGGGAAAATCTGATCTAGTGAAGTTCAGGGTTGTAGTTATTTGTGTGTGCATCAAGGAATGGAGTTTGGGGTTTGACCTTAGTAGTCATTCTCTGGGATATAGACAATACTTGACTTCCAGCCCTGGCCTCTCAAATCTGAACAGGTCAGCATTCTAGAATAGAATAGAATAGAACAGAATAGAATAGAATAGAATAGAATAGAATAGAATAGAATAGAATAGAATAGAATAGAATAAATCTCCCTATAATGCTATAATTTAAGGGAAACTCTTTGGGGCACTGAATAGTCTCCAAGTCAGCATGAAACATGTTGTAGAGAATTTATTCCATGAACTTACATTTTGTGAAATGTATAGATTATCTACTTCTATATAGTTCAGAGGGACTCCACTTCAACATTCCCATGTAGTGAGATATTGTAACAATGATCTTCCATCCTATGGAAGGAGAAGCAGAAGCTCAGAGTTCCTGACTTCTTTATTAGCTGCGGCTCACTGGGTTGCCCTTTGAATATCCGGGTGATGTTTGTAATACTGTGATGTATTTGCTGAGTATCTTATCAGTTTGGGGAAAGAGAAAGTGTGCCCAAAGGCACATAGAGGGTGGGGAGAGTATAGACCTTCCCTCCATATTTGAACGCTTCCCTTTTCTCAGCCCCATTGAATCACCCATTTAGATGGCTACTTGTGTTATCTTGGTAAGGGAGGGATTGGAAAGAGCTACTGGGTACCCCAATGAGTATATTTATAAAATCTATGAAAAATACACACAAGGCATGATTATCAATAGGCACGTAGGTAGATTAGCATCTGGGCATTAATTTTGAACAATAAAATCAAATAATGATTTAGCTAAATAGTGCCTTGATTTTACAAGAGATTTTAATGTTTGTGGATGTACTGGATTTCACTGATGCTCATTTCTCCATGCACTGGCAGCCGCCCTCCCAGCAGCTATGCAGTACCCTTTTAACATCTTTCACCTATGACCTGGGCCACAGGTGTAGCTCGGCTTCTTCGGGTCCTATTTTCTCACAGACGTCACTGAGAGACCTGATTGTATCTATAGCTTCTGTGATGTGATGTCTTCAGATGCAAAGCCAGGCTGCAGTTGTTGGCCTAATCCGCAAAGAACCATGGTCATTAGGAGACTAAGGCAATAGAGGCTCAGAGTGAGGGGCTTCCTCAGAAGGCCTTTAATCCTAGAGCCAGGTAAGTGTAAAAAATGGAGTTTAGGCAGGTGAGCTTCGTCTGTGGGTTGGTTATGTTCTCTCCTGTCCATAGTCTACAGCCAAGTCTGTCTCTAGGTCTTAATGTCAGCATTCTATTGACCGAGGCCCTGAGATAACGAGTGAAACAGTAAACCTGTTTGGTTTATTTGTGCAGTGGAATTATGGAGGACTGTGTTATCTAACACAGGGTTTGAAATGAAAGTGAAAAAAACTTGTTAGAAATCAAATGTGTTAAAGGGAGTCATCCTCAGTCTCTTAGGGAAGACCAAACAAAGATATAAATTTTTTACATTACTTGGAACCCTTCTTAATCTTAATTAAGATTTGCCTTTGGTTTTAGTCCTTTCCTTTAACCTCATTTCCCCTCCACCTTGAAAACAATCAGCAGCTTATGCTTATAGGTTTGGGCTGCTTAAAAGGTTATGGCTTTCAAATACACGACTTCACAGAGGTCTGATTCCACATTGCCAGGAGGTCTGCAAAGATGGGTGGGGTGTGATACGCCTGTGTGTCTAGGGCAGGGGTTGGCAAACTATGGCCAGTCGCGTCTGGCCTGCCTCCAGTTTTTGTATGTCCTGTGAGATAACAATGGTTTTTCCGTTTTTAAGTGGTTACATTTTAAATGGTTATATAAGTACTTAATATCTTTGATTTTGCCTCTTGGCCAACAAATTCTAAAATATTTAGTTTCTGGCCTTCCAGGAAACATTTGCCAACCCCTAGTCTAGGGAATGATGTCACAGGCATCTCTCCTAATTTTGACGATAAGAAGTATTCATACCCCTTTGTTCCATTCTTTTAAATTCCTCTTCCAAGTTATCAAAACTAGTATCTTCTAATAGAAATGTCTCATATTTTTGCAATCTTTTCAGGAGTCAGGGAGGGGGGCACAAAAGGTTTGGTGCCACATGTTAAAAAAAATCATCCAGTACTCCTCACAATTGGAAGTGTACAAGGAGAAGAGAATTCTAGAGTACACTCCTACATGAAGGAGTCGGTTGTAGGGCTCACACTGAGCGGAACAATCCCTAAGTGTTTGCTTCTAGCATGAAATACTTTGGGCACCTTTTTCCTTCAGTGCTCTGGGCTTTTGAGTGCATCAGAGAGAGAACCTCAGTTGCGAGCTGATTATCCTGTGGAGGGCACAGACTAATGACAGAGAGCAGGACAGCCAGTTGTGCATTCAGTGAGAGCTGCTGGTGGGGAACCAGGGAGCAGAGGCATTGTTATGTGGTTAACAGCTTTAGTGAGGTGTAATTTGCATACTGTAAAATTCATCCATTTTAAGGGTACCGCTCAGTTATTCTACAGTAAATTTACGGAGTTGTACAAGCATCACCATCCAATTTTAGAACATTTCCATCACTCCAGAAAGAACACTCGTGTGCATTTGCTGTCATTCTCTCCAGCCACTCACAACCACTAATCTATTTTCTGTTTCAGTAGATTTTCGTTTTTCTGGACATTTCATATAAATGAAATCATCCAGTGTGTGTTCTTCTGTGGCTTGTTCCATTTCATTTCTCATAATGCTTCTGAGTGTCATATATCTTGTGGCATGTATCAGTACTTTGGATGAATATACCTCATTTGGTTCATCCATTCACCATTTGGTGGACATTTGGATTACTTGTGGGGTTTTTTTTTTGGCTATTAGGAATAATGCTGCTATGAATATTCACATACAGGTCTTTGTGTGGACATGTTGTTGTTTCTCTGGGGTAGATACCTAAAAGAGGATTGCTGGGCCATATGGTAAATTTAGGTTTAACTTTCTAAGAAACTATCAAACTGTTTTCCAGAGTGGCTGCACCGTTTTATATTCCCATCAGCAGTGTATGAGGGTTCCAGTTTCTCTACATTCTGGAAAATACTTGGTATTGTCTTTCTGATTATAGTCTTCCTAGTGGCTGTAAAGTGGTATCTCATTGTGGTTTTAATTTTTTTATCCCTCTCATGAATAATGATGTTGAGTATCTTTTCATGTGATTATTGGCCATCCATATATTTTGTTTAGTGAAATGTCTGTTCAGATCTTTTGCCTATTTTTAAATTGGGTTTGTCTTCTTCTTTCTGAGTTTTAACAGTTCTTTAAATATCCTGGATATAAATCCTTTATCAAGTAGATGGCTTGCAAACATTTTTTCCCAGTCTGTGACTTGTGTCTTTTATTTTCTTAATGGTGTCTTTTGAAGGGCAGTGCCCCTTGAAACATGAATTGTGAATTCGTGACATGGAAGTAGTGTCCAATATTTTAATTATTATATTCCAAAACTGAGGTTTGTAGGAGCTTGTAGAACTCCTGCAATGAATCAGTGAGGGGTTGGGTTGGTGGTCGTGTCACACCTTTGGGGGTTTTGGATACCCACACTGTGCCAGGGCTCTAGGTACCTGCAGGCTGACCTGGTACCTATATCTGTTTACTCCATCGTTTCCATTTAGTTTGTGGCTGTCAAAGGTGGCTTCAAGGACATCAGTAAAGGAGAAGATGGTTAGATTCAACTTGATGGTTAGTTTCATCTTGAGGATAGCCTAAGGGTTTCATCCTTTCAGACCAAGGAATAAGACTGCTCCTTTGCCATATCTCTCCTTTCCTCTTCCTACCTCCTCCCAGCACTCATCTCTTTTAACATTTTGTTTTTTTCTCAAGACTTCCCTTTCTGATATAAAAATAATGATAGGGAATATAGTGAGAACAGTTGAACATAAGAACTAGCTATAAAAGTCTCAGGAAGCAGTTAGATGGTACTATTAGCCAGTAGATGGGGCAGTTTAGTATGTGGGCTAAGAGCCTGGACTCTGCCACTTACAAGACATGCGAACTCAGTCAAGTTTGCTCCATCTTTCCGTGTCTCCTTCCACATCTAAGATGGGAGTCATTGTAATACCTACTTGTTGTCAGGATTAATGAATTAGAACATGTAAAGTGCTTAGAAGTGTATCCGTTGGTAATTACTCAGTAAGTGTTAGCTATTATTTTTATTATTGTCGTTGTTATTGTTAAATGATAGGCAGAGTGCTGTTGTACAAAACTCATAGGGGTTTTGTGTCGGACATCCTAAGTACATTTTGAGTTTGGTCCCCCGCTCCTGTATTTACTGTGTGACCTCAGACAAGCCATGTTTGCCATGTGGCCAGAAAATAGTAGGTCATCACTAGGATATTTTTTGTTTTTGTTTGTTTGCTTGCTTGTCTATGATGTTAAGGAGGGGGTGATTAACAGAGCAAAAGAATCCTGTAATCTTCTGTGGAGCAAGAGTTGGAAAAAGAAGGAAAGTCTTGCAGAGGAGGTGATAAGTGGGGCCTTGTAGAGGAGAGTGGTTTTGAACAGATGATGAAGGGGGTCAAGGCAGCAGCAGGCCCAGATCTGATATATCAGGAGACACATACATTGGGCTAGTGGAGACCAAGGTAGGAGTCTAAAGGTGGGATTTGATTATTGAAACCCTTGAAGACTAGAGTCAAGTCATAAAAGTGTCTTCAGAATTGCTCTTTTAGGAACCTCAGTCTGGCTAAAAATAGGCAACATCTTGCAGGCAGAGGCCACTTCCAGGAATACTACGGGGTTTAATTATTTACCCCTTTAGAAAGAAGTCCTTAGTTCTGAGAAAATGTACATGCCATTCTTTCCCTAAGGACCTGCTTGCTTCTCCATCTGTCTCCTTTCTTGGCAGCGCTACCCCAGTTAACCTGAGATTCTACTTGAAAGAGCTTTTACAGCTCCAGGAAATAATGTTACTCTAAAGCATGCAGTGGAGCAGAGAAAGAATGTATATTTATTACATTAGCCATTACATCCCAAATATGTACAAGTGATTACAAGGAACCACTTGAAAATCAATTTGTCTGTGTGATTGCATATCTCTGCCTTGAATTACATAGTATAGATGTTCTAGGAAAATTGTGAATGCATTTTATTTTATAACTTGAATTGTTTTCCCATTAATATTTGTCGTCATCTATGAGTGACTGATTTGCTATCATAACTCTAGTTGTAAATGTCTCACCGACTGCCTCCCTGCTTCCCCACCTGCCCACTCCCCTTGCCCTTCCTCCTTTCATTATACCTTTTCAGACTTAAAAACGTCTATGATCAAAACTTTGACAGTGTGATAAACATTCTTGTAATAATTATTTTTATTGTTGTTTCTCCAAGTGTGAACATTAATATACCTTTACAAACCTTTTTATTTGAAAAGGAAAGGAAATACAAGAATATAATAGCTCATTCCGATAAATGTTTGATTATGTCAAGAATCCTTTAGCCCCAACTCCTTTTTAGGTTCAGAAAGGGACCAGAACAGGCCCTGTCACTCTCATCTCCCATCCCCATGAGCTTTTCCTCCATTATTCCACTAACATGGGGCAGGGACTTCCAGACGCATAATGAAAGCCCCCTTTTCCCTTGTGTTGGAGCCACTGATCTCCTGGCCATTTCTCCTGCTCTGTGTTACTACAGAAGTCTTCAGGGCATCTGGACATTGGGGAAACATTGAGGATTTGGACACTGGGCCCAGTGGAACTTTTTCTTGGGTTTTCTGCCTGGTTCCCCACTGCATCTCTACTCACCAGTCCCTCTCTTCAGCTCATGGAGAGAAGGGACAGGGTATGACACCATCTCCATCTTAACAAGATTTCCAGATCTGATGTGAAAGGACTGAGTTTTCCAGGCATTTTTGCCTAGTGACACCAAGGCAGGATGATCCTGAAATAAGGATTACTGTCCGGGTATTGTCCCAAGCTGGGAGTGCAGACAGAGGATGTGAATGATGACCTCAAATACGTAATGCTTCTTTAGATTTGCAGCTGTAGCCCCTCAAGAAACAGCTTAGTAGATTGTCAGCTCCTTGAGAGAGGGACTGTGACCTATTCATATTTAGACTCCCATATGTCTAGGCATTTCATAATTCCTCAATTTATCCTCCTTAATGAATGGCTATCTGTTTGTGAGCATAATTAAAAATAGAATTTCTTTGATTTGACTTCTGTCCAGTTTTGGTTGCTGGACACTTTCTGAGAACCGAGCAAGAGTTCATTAGGTCACTAGAGAATGAGGGTGAAATTTTACCCACAAAAATTCCATGCCTCAGGAAAGCAAAGAGTTTCATTCTGGCTTATTCACGTAGTTTAGAGAGTAAGGGTTAGAAATAAAACATCCCACCCATTTCTGCCACATATGAAAGTAAAAAGCTTAGAGCAACTGTTGTGAACTGGTGACCCCAAGTTGAATCCAGCCTTCAAGATGGATTTTGTTTGGTCTGTTTGGTGTTTTATTTTTCAATCGAGTTAATTGGCGGCATTTATTTAAAAAATCAGATTTCATATAAAATATGTAACATATCAGATTGCCAGCTTTCTCTGAAAAATGGGAAAAATCTGGCCACAATTGAGTTTGGATTTTTCTTGACATTTGACTGACCCTTATTTCAATAGGGTATTGAAACTGCTACAGACCTGAGCACCTCCTGTCCCATTGCCAACATGGAAACTGAGTGCCAGTGGCCATTCATCCGGTACCAAGAGCTTAGCCTAACCATCTCCTTGTTTTTCTGACAGGCCTGGTCCCCGAAGAATTCAAGTTTGCAACTTCTTGTTTAGAGGCTGTGGGTTTACAGGTTTTAGATGATGACCTTGAAGTTCAGATATATAATTTTGTGGCTATAAAATATCTCAAAGCAAAGGAGTTAAAAAAAACCCTGAATAAACATAAACTCATTCTCTTCATCTGTATATGTTCGGTGATCGATTACTCTGTGTATCATATTTTATTTATAACACCACATTGCCATGGAAATTCACTGCTGTACTTTTCACTTCCCAGCTCTACTAAATTTTACTCTTAACATTTTCAGAGCTGCTGTACAATGTGCAGATTTAGTGTAGCAGCAATCTCAAGTGGTTTTGTAGCATTAAATATTCAATAACTTTAAAACCGAAAACAAGGGGAGAATAAGAAGTCAGCCAAATTCCGACACATAAACAATAAAGAAGCAACAGAGAGTCTCATTTACATGACCCACTGCTTAACAACTTTAATAGAATGAAGGCCTCCTCTACCTTTGTATCTTCAAATCTCATACGAAATGTCTGTCCTAAAGTCATGTTGTAGTTTAGTGGTGTGTCTAGCCATTGACACTGGCCCATACAGTTAATCATAAAACTTAATTCAGAAATCATTTACGGGGTATCTGTCATATACATGCTATATAAAAATAGTAAAGATAGTTAAGTTATTGAACACGTGCCATGCATTGAAATGCTATTCTGTGCACATTACAAGTATTGTCTCATTTAATCCTCTCTCAAACCCTTTGAATAGGTGTTCCTTTCCTCATTTTATAGACCGGGTGTTAGAGTCACAGGGAGCGCCCATGCTCACAAAGACTGTTTGAAAATGATGGATCCAGTATTCTAGCCCAGACAGTGCAAACGTAGCCTCCCTAATGTTAGTCCTGGGCAGTGTTAAGGCACAGATCTTTCACTCAGAACTGAAAATCCAACTGGTGGGTGGTCTGTTAAAGGATAACTATAATAAGTATTAACATTAGAACAGTACATTATGGGGACAGACACTTCTGCCTTGGGCGGTAGAGACCAGGGAAAATTTCAGAAAGGTCATGATAAGTTGAGCTGGATAAAGAGGAGAAGAAGTCCCAGGAGAGAAAGGTATGAGCAAAGATGCTGAGGCATAAAGGTGAATGGGCTATTCAGAAGATGGAAAGCATCCCTGATACCTGAGAGATAATATTTGTAAGCAATACATGGAGACAAGTATGTGTTCATTATTTCCAAACTTAGGGTTAAGGTTAAAAAAAAAAAAAAGGAATCAACATATGATGGATTAGAAATGAGTTTTGTCAAGTCCCCTTAAAGAGGTGGCTCCAGGCCTGGCTAGGGCAACATTTGATTAGCTTCACCCAGCTGAGAAGAGGGCAGGGGTGCAGGCACATTATAATGGGACGTTCTGAGGTACAGGTTGGCTGAGCTTATTAAAGCAGCGGGGACAAGGAGTGTTGGCTTCTGAAATGGGACGACATGCTCTTTGGCGCAAGTGCCTTAGGCCCATCTTCAGATCATCAACTCTTCTTGTTCTGTTTTGCAATCAATCTGATGACACTCTGGATTTCTGTGTAGGTTGGCCTGTTGGAAGAGAAACTCCCATTCGTGCCAGAGCAAATTTTCTGGACTGTGCGACTGTTCTTTTTCTCATGATTCAATCAATCAGTTGACATCCTGGCTTAAATGTCTGTCTGTGGAGCTCGGCAAAGGCTAGCCCACCCTTCAAGAGAGACGAAAACTACATGTGCTGCACCAGGGACTAGAGCAAAGAGGGTAAATGAAAGGAATATTTCCAAAGTAGAACTTTTAGATTTGACGACTGATGGGAGATAGGGGTTGAAGGAGGAGGAGAGGAAACTTAGTGGATAATAATGTCTTTGATAAAGATATGTCAGAAACAGAGTGGATTTCTGGGAGAGAGATAAGAAACGTTTAATCTTGAGTCCAAGATGCCTGTATTGGTGGAGAGGTCTGGTGTTTGGGTATCCAGCCTTATGAAGCCGGTTAGAGGCAGCTATCACACAGCATACGGGGAGTGGGTGATTTCACTAGCGGGAGCATATGGAGTGAAAAGGAGGCTGAGGATGGAACCCTGGGTATTCTGACTTTGGAGAGTTGGGACAAAAGAGGAAAAGAGCAACGCAACAGCTTTTCAGGCAAAGGAAAATGGCCAGTTTTGTCAAATACTGCAGGATCAAAATATGGCTAAGACTCAACATATAAGAGTTCAAAGAGACCTTAAAGGTCTGATTGCTTCCCCAGAAAAGACTTGAATTTGCCCAAGGTCATTTTGAGAGCATCAGAGGATGATTACAGTGTCTCCTGATTGGAAATCTCATGCTTATCCCTTTGTTTCATGCTGGTTATTATTTTCGAAGTATAGGTTTACAGTCAGTATGTCATACCATGTAATGCTAGCTAGTACGAGAGATCATGATGCTAGTTTATTTTTTAGTTATTTTCTATTGAACTATAATTGACATACAACACTATATTCGTTTCAGGTGTACAGACATAATGATTTGTATTTATATATGTACATTGTGAAATGATCACCACAGTAAGGTAACATCCGTCACCAGACGTAGTTACAGGATTTTTTTTTCTTGCGATGAGAACTATTAAGACGTCCTCTCAACAACTCTCAGACATGCAACACAGTGTTGTTAACTATAGTTGCCATGCTGTACTTTACATTCTCATGACTTATTAATTTTATAACTGGAAGCTTGTACCTTTTGATTCACTTTGCCCATTTCACTCCCTTCACTCATTTCTCCCCCCGCCTCTGGCAACCACTGATCCGTTCTCTGTATCTGTGAGCTTGCTTTTGTTTGTTTTTCAGATTCCACATGTAAGTGAGATCATATGGTATTTGTCTCTCTCTGTCTGTTACACTTGGCATGATACCCTCAAGATCCATCCATGTTGTCAAAAATGACAAGTTTCATTCTTTTCTATGGCTGCATAATATTCCTGTGTGTGTGTGTGTGTGTGTGTGTGTGTGTGTGTGTGTGTATCACATTTTCTTTATCCATTCATTCATTGATAGACACTTAGGTTGATTCTGTATCTTGGCTATTGTCAATATTGCTACAAAGAACATGGGGTTGCATATATCTTTTCAAATTACTGTTTTCTTATTCTTTGAATAAATACCCAGAAGTGGAACAGCTGGGTCATATGGTAGTTGTATTCTTAGTTTTTTGAGGAATCTCCATACTGTTTTCCATAGTGACTGCACCAATTTACATCCCTGCTGACAGTATATGAGAGTTCCCTTTTCTCCATATCCTCGTCAACATTTGTTATTTCTTACCTTTTTTTTTTTTTTTTTTTTTTGCGGTATGCGGGCCCCTCACGGCTGTGACCTCTCCCGCCGTGGAGCACAGGCTCCGGACGCGCAGACCCAGCGGCCACGGCCCACAGGCCCAGCTCCTCCGTGGCATGTGGGATCCTCCGGGGCACAAACCCGTGTCTCCCGCATCGGCACGCGGACTCCCAACCACTGCGCCACCAGGGAAGCCCTATTCCTTACCTTTTTGATAATAGCCATTCTAATAGGTTGGAGGTGATAGCTCATTGTGGTTTTGATTTGCATTTCCCTGATAATTACTGACAACTTTGAGCATCTTTTCACGTACATGTCAGCCATCTGTATGTCTTCTTTGAAAAAATGTCTTCAGATCCTCTCCCCATTTTTTAATCAGGTTGTTTTGTTGTTGTTGAGTTATATGAGTTATTTATATATTTTGGAAATTAACCCCTTATTCAGTATTGATTTGCAAATATTTTCTCCCATTCAGTGTGTTGCCTTTTTGTTTTGATGATGGTTTCATTTGCTGTGCAGAAGCTTTTTAGTTTGTTGTAGTCTCACTTGATTATTTTTGCTTTTGTTTCCCTTGCCTTTGGAGTCAGATCCACAAAAATACCTCTAAGACCAATGTCGGAGAGTTTACCATCTATGTTTTCTTCTAGGAATTTTATGGTTTCAGGTCTTGCATTCATGTTTTTAATCCATTTTGAGTTAATTTTGTTTGTGGTGTAAGATCATGGTCTAGTTCCATTCTTTTACATGTAGCTGTCCAGTTTTCTCAGCACCATTTATTGAAGAGCCTGTCCTTTCTCCATTCTATGTTCTTTGCTCCTTTGTTGTAGATTAGTTGCCCATATATGTGTGAGTTTATTTCTGGGCTGTCTATTCTGTTCCATTGATTTATGTGTCTCTTTTTGTGCCAGTACCATACTGTTTTGATTACTATAACTTTGTAGTATAATTTGAAATCAGGGAGCATGTTGTCTCCAGCTTTGTTATTCTTTCTCAAGATTGTTTTGGCCATTCAGGATCTTTTGTAGTTCCATACAAATTTTATGTTTCTTTCTTTTTTTTTTTTTTTTTTTTTTGCGGTATGCGGGCCTCTCACTGTTGTGGCCTCCCCCGTTGCGGAGCACAGGCTCCGGACGCGCAGGCTCCGGACGCGCAGGCTCAGCGGCCATGGCTCACGGGCCCAGCCGCTCCGCGGCATATGGGATCCTCCCAGACCGGGGCACGAACCCGTATCCCCTGCATCGGCAGGCGGACTCTCAACCACTTGCGCCACCAGGGAGGCCCCATACAAATTTTAGATTTATTTGTTCTAGTTTTGTGAAATATGCCCTTGGCATTTTGGTAGGGATTGTATTGAATCCGTAGGTTGCTTTGGGTAGTATGGACATTTTAACTATTAATTCTTCCAGTTGATGAGCCTGGAATGTTTTTCCTTTTTTGTGTGTGTCTTCTTCAATTCCTTTCATCAGTGTCTTACAGTTTTCAGTGTACAGATCTTTCACATCCTTGGTTACATTTATTTCTAGGTATTTTATTCTTTTTGATGCAATTGTAAATGAGATTATTTTCTTAATTTCTCTTGCTCATAGTTTATTAGTATATAGAAATGTCACAGATTTCTGTACCTTGATTTCATATCCTGCAACTTTACTGAATTCATTTATGAATGCTAACAGTTTTTGGTAGCATGATGCTACTTTGAAGTGGGCAGCTCAGTGCCACTGTCTTCCAATGCTCATAGTGAAAGGAGGGTTCAGGTTATTTAAAACATGAGGTGCCACAGTATGAATATAGCTGGTGTGTGGGCAACTCATTACCCTTTCAATCAGCATACAACTCACATGGCATCAACTAGTCAGCCAAGAATTTCATTGTGTGTGTTGTAACTAGGTTCAGTTTTGTGAAATGGCTTATTTTCTTAAGTGGGAGTACAGGTTGACTGACTTTTTTGGAAAACACCTCAGTGATTACAATTGTTTGTCTGATTATGTTTCTTTCTCTAATAGAGGAAGGAGCAAGAACATCATCCTCCCAAGTAGAGGCTACTAGGTCAGAAGCCTATATACCTGTATTTGTTTCCTATTGGAAGATCCTTGACATTCTTGGATTTAACTTTTATATGTACATACATATACATATACACATATATAGATATGTGTGTATATACACATACATATACCTATATTTACATAATATATGTACCTATGCATGTACATACATATACATAAACATCTACATGTACACATGGGTATTCTTCACAGACAACTTAAAAGTCCAGGTGGAGAGTGTGGTGGCAAACAGGCTGAAGGAGCTGGGGGATGAGAGGTGTGGGTATGGGTGGAAAAAAGATGGAAAAAAAAAAACTCCAGGAGGTGAGACATGATTTGTGGTATTTAATGTTTGCATGGTGAGACTGGTGTGTCAGGGCAAGTGAATTAAGAATGAGCCTAGTTAGCATCCTAGGATCCATTCCTGAGCATCTCTCTCTGTATTTTAATTTTTTCGTTCACTTCTCATTAAATTCTAACAGCCCTAAAAAATAGGTATTTTTATCCCCATTTTCAGATGAGGAAACTAAAGAAATTTTATACTAGAGTTGTAGGCAGGATTTAAGGGTAAGGCGGGTCTCCACCCCGATCCCTGTGAACTGTCTGCGCTTAGTCTCTCGTCCAGTTATGACATGTGCAGGAGAGCCCGTGGCAGAAAGTTGACACCAAACAGGGCAGTAGAGAGGGGCAAATTAATTTCTCTCTTAAATTCAAAAGTATGTACCTTTTGCAAACTGAAGTACCATTAGTTCCCATTTGCTTCTTTCCTATGCAATCACAGCATCTGGACAAATGACTCCTTGTCTTCAGTCTGCTTTCAGAAAAGAAAAAAAATTACGTAGAGACTATGAAAGCACTTGATGTTCAAGGAGCACACGACATTAGTTTGACGCTAGATGGTAATAAATATTTGGCTGCTTTTGCCTCACCCACATGCTTAAGAATTGTGACATTTGCAAGTGCATGTTCCAAAGTCATATTGACTAATTTTATTTTTGGCAACAGGAGAGCAGTCTTGGTTTTATTCCTTCCTTTATCCTTATTCTAGACAAGTGTTAGCTGGAAAATGCTCATGTATCTTGTTCTGATTTCCACAAATCATGGCCTTTCAAACTTGATTAAAAATGAATGGACTTTAAGCTCACAATTATGTTTCGTCTATATTCAGGGGAATTATAGGAGTAAGGAGAAATATTTTATAGGCAGAGTGACCTAACAGAAGTGTAATTTGTGGAGACTGGTTTTTGGCAGATGTGTTTTGAGTAGAGTGTAGAGGCCTGGGACTGGTGTTGTTGGAAAGACTCATGGGAAGGGACAAATGCCAGCGATGCTGAGTTCCACCTTGCTGGGCACTTGACAAGGGAAGTCAACCTGGAGATAAAAGAATAGACCTCAATAGAGAACTGAAGAGAGAATCAGTAAAATTTGACTGCTAAGAGAACTTATAAACAAAGTGTTAAAAAAAAAAGCACCAATATCTAAATCATAGTTAAGTCTAAGAAATGGAGCACAGTAGATTTAGAAGTCAGCATGAATGCAGACAATACCTGAAACATTTCCAATGGTAATTTTAGCCCTAAAAGCATGAATATAATGACAGGAAAAGAGTAAAATTAGTTATAATGCTTAGAAAAGGATGCTTGGGCTGATGGTACATAAAGAACAAGCCATTCATAGTTTCTAGGTGTGAGAAAAGAAAAAGTCATTTTATATGTTTTTACTGAACATAATTCTTATTCATGTTACTTTTTGTTTGTTTGTTTGTTTGTTTTGTGGTACCAGGCCTCTCACTGTTGTGGCCTCTCCTGTTGCAGAGCACAGGCTCTGGACGCGCAGGCTCAGCGGCCATGGCTCACAGGCCCAGCCGCTCCGCGGCATGTGGGATCTTCCCAGACCGGGGCATGAACCCGTGTCCCCTGCATCGGCAGGCGGACTCTCAACCACTGCGCCACTAGGGAAGCCCCATGTTACCTTTTCTTTTTATAATGAAGTATTTTTAAATACAGAGACTGATATAACAAAGACCCTCTGAGCTCTATCCAATCCTGTTTTAAAGGATTAAAATATTACAGAAGCAGCCGAGGCTCCCTGTATACCCGTTTTCTGTCTACTCTACCCTCCAGAGGCAGTCTCTATCCTGAATTTGGTGTTTATATTTCCTTCTTTATTTTTATGCTATATATATATGTGTGTGTGTGTATATGTATATAAGTATATATATTCATGAAAGATATAGCGTTATTTTGCATATTACCAAACTTACGTAAGTGCTTAACCTGTTCTTTGAATCAGTGATTTAGTGAAGACAGTTCTGCTCAAATTAAGTTCACCTTTGCCCTGAAAATGAAGTGAATAGGTTTGACTTATCTCCAACCTCAGTGATTACATTGATAAGACTGTTGCTTCTCAAACAGAGGAACAGCTGAGCAAATGAAGAAAACTATTTGGAGTCACAGAGTTAATTATTGATGGAGATAGAAATAATTTCAGGAAATGTTTGCTTTATGGCAAAAACTCAGGTCTGCATAATCAGTCCATGGGATGAGTCACATCTTTTCCCCTAGCTAGAGTTTTTCTTTGGATTCCTAAACTAGTGAAAGTTTGAAGGCTATCCTGGGAAATTAGATTATATACCAGAGTTTCCAAAAGAGGAATCTTTAATCTCACCTTTGTTTCATTCTTTAAGCTATATGGGATGTTTTTCAAACTAAAGTTGATTTACTTTCTCCCTAGTTGATGAACATCTCTATTGTGCTCAAGTAATACAATTAGTGTCCCAGTAACAGCTTGCAAAGGAGAATACTGACTTAAAAATCATTACCTCTTTAAAAAAATGTTCTCGGTTGAAACCTACCAGTTATTTAATTAAGCCTTTGGGTCTGTCTTAATTTCAAAATACTGTGTTCTAAATGTAAAGAAAACTCATCTTTTGGGGGAGGTATTTTGGCTAAAAGCCTGTGGAACAAGAAAGAAATATGTGTCTGCATCATTAACATGATTCAATGATGCCTGATGGCTTTGTTAGACTTATTAAATGCAAAATATAATTGAGGGGCCTTATTTTGTTCTACAAACCAAGAGTCCAACCAACCCACCAACCATCCAAACAAACAAATAGAAGTCTGACACCTGTGGCTTTGTAAAAAAAAATTTAGGTGTTGGCTTAATTTGTGAAATGTGATGTCTGTGCCCTAATGGACATTACACTACCTCCTTAGAGAATTGGCAGTGTATCAGGTGTCTGCCGAGTATTTTCTAAAACTTATGGTGTCGTTGTCTGTTTCTAGTCTTGACTTTAAGGCCATAGGGACACAAGATGTGAACAAAGGAGACCTGGTGTGAAAACTGGGGAGACCTCTTTTCTTTCACCAAGTTACCTGGGAATGTAGAGAAGTTACACATTTCTTTGAACCTGATGTTTTCATCGGTAGAACAAGGGTGTGGATGGACTCCCAGGGATCACTGAAGAACAAGGCTGTTTGGTAGAACAAGACTGTTAAGAAAAGCTCGTGTTCAAACACATAAAAAATGGGAGATGGATAACTCTGATTTATATATACAGAAATATACTGATGTTACAATAAAACCCCCATAAGACCAAATCCTTGCCCTCGGTGAGCTATTGTCCTACTAGGATATGCAGCATTCACTCATGACACCAGCTCTACTAGGACTGTAGCCAAGTCATTTCACCTTGAGTATGTGCTTTACATTTGTGGAGAAAGGAAGAGAAGACAACAGAGAAAGTCTTACTTGTCCTCCTGCCTTAGTATCAAAAAGGAGCTTGAAAGTGGAGGCTGCAGCTGTCAGAGTAGCTCCACTGGTTTTGCCTAATGTGATAGGAGAAAGAGCTATAGAGTAATGTTCTTGGCAAAAAAAAAAAAAAAAGGAACCTTCTATGTTAACTTTTGTGTTAAAATAAAGAGGCGATATTTAGTAGAAAGGAATGTGGTCTCTGGAATCAGATTGCCTGGATTTGAATCCCCAAATTCATTACTTGCTAACTGTGTTTGTTTGTTTGTTTTGCGGTACGCGGTCCTCTCACTGTTGTGGCCTTTTCCGTTGTGGAGCACAGGCTCTGGACGCACGGGCTCAGCAGCCATGGCTCACGAGCCCAGCCGCTCTGCGACACGTGGGATCCTCCCGGACCGGGGCACGAACCCGTGTCCCCTGCATTGGCAGGCGGACTCTCAACCACTGCGCCACCAGGGAAGCCCGCTAACTGTGTTTTTAGGCAAGTGACCTAAATAGTTTCTCTGTGTCTGTAAGATGGGAATGATAGTAGCACCTACCCCATAGGGTTCTCATAAGATGCAAACAAGTTAATACATACGAAACTCTTATGATGGTACCAGGCATAAAATAAGTACTTGAGGAATGCCAGCTATTACTGTCTTAAACATAGATAATCCTCAAAGACTGCCTAGTAAGTAGAAGTACTGTTCACTTCATAAAGATGACTATTGCTATTAAGTTTGAAGCCACAAATACTTCACTTCAAAACTTTGTGGAAGTGAATGTGTCCGATATAATACAGAAACCCCTTCGAAGGGTTTTCATAAGTCCTGTTGTACTTGACTGGAGAAGTGATGAAATACGAGTGTAATATGAGTGTAATATGTTTATACTGTCTCTTTTTTCATACTTTATGAAAGTCATCAGCTTTGAGTTTTTGTAGAAAAATCGGAATTTAATCTTTTTGTACTTAGAGGTAAAAGGATAGATTTATGTATTTTAAAGTACTGTTGGCCCTCTGTATTTGTGGGTTCTACTTCCACAAATTCAACCAACCAGGGATTGAAAATATTTGGGAAAACAGGGCTTCCCTGGTGGCGCAGTGGTTGAGAGTCTGCCTGCCGATGCAGGGGACACGGGTTCATGCTCCAGTCCGGGAAGATCCCACATGCCGTGGAGCGGCTGGGCCCGTGAGCCATGGCCGCTGAGCCTGCGCGTCCGGAGCCTGTGCCCCGCAACGGGAGAGACCACAACAGTGAGAGGCCCACGTACCGCAAAACAAAAAAACAAAAAAACAAAAAACACAAACAACTCCAGAAAGTTTCAAAAAGCAAAATTTGAACTTGCCACGTACTAGCAACTATTTACATAGCATTTACATTGTATGAGGTATTCTAGAAATGACTTAAAGTATACAGGAGAGTGTGTATAGGTTGTATGCAAATACTACACCATTTATATAAGGGGTTTTAACATCCTTGGATTTTGTTATTTGATATTGATATTTGGAATCAATGCCCCATGGATACTGAGGGACGACTATATCAATATACAAAGTTTATACTAATTTATTTCAAAATATATTCTCATTTATCAAACTCCATAGTTTCAGTTTGTTTGTAATAATTTGCAAGATATACTGGCATGTTTATATTAAATATTAAATTTTATGAAAAAACAGATATAAGCTCTACTTTACTCTTCTTTATGTATTTGATAAGCAATGATTTTTTTTCTTACCTTAGATTATGGAACAGCTAAAATGGAAATGTCTCAAAATTAATAAATTCAATCAGAATCAAAGGAACTATATGCTGGTTTTTTTGTGTCCTAACAAGGTATCTTAGTTTTTCACTCAATACAGTATTTTTTTATTATTATTTAGACCATTCCAGAGTTGACTTTCTTTGATTCCAAATTCCTACTGTTTTGGGTCATGTAAAAAATTGTTAGCAGCATTTGGCATGTCTTTTCCCTTTCCTATACATATTTTGCACAGTTTATGGAAATAGTTGATAAAATTATTTGATTAAGGACAATTTTGGTTAAAATAAAGCTAAAAGTAGAGAAGTCAAGGGGAGTACTCACACTGTTAATAAAAATTCAGATGTCAATTTAGGAGCTATTTCTCATCAGACACTCTGTTTGCTGTCAGAAACACGAAGATAAGTAAGATTCAGTCGCACCCACTTGGAACTCACAAGCAAGTCAGAGGTTTGTGGCTGTAATCAAAGACGAGGTAAGGAGGTAAGAAACACACCGTCAGAGAATTACAATGCTTTCAGTGTTGCGACATTGAGAAAAGGTGGCTTTTTGGTGTAACTAGCATTTGACACAGATCCCAAAGGAGGGATAGTGTTGCAGTACATGGACAGGATGAGTGGATAAGATGGAGAAGGACCCCAGGATAATAACTGGTGACTTTAGTGGACAAGCTCAGTATTGTTTAAGTGCCCTGGTATTGAAAAGAATCCCCAATGCAGTCCTTCCCTGTTTCCAGTTTTGCAAGCAGCCAGTTTCTATTCATCAGGACAGAGAGCGTTCTCATCATGTGGTGTCCACGGATGGCCCCTTGGTCAGAAACACCATTTCAGCTGAATACACTGTCTTCAGTTTTCAGGTGTATAAAATCAGGAAGAGGCAGCAGAGCCTAACGCTTAAGAGCTGGGATGTTGAAGCCATGCTGCCTGGTTCGTAGTCCCCGTGCTCTCCCTCACTAGCTGTGTGACCTTCGGGCAAGTCATTAAACCGCACTGTGCTTGTTTCCTCATCTGAAAAAAACTAGGGATGATGTTAATAGGACCTACCTTGTTGTGTGGAATAGTTTCACTAAATGACTTCCTACTTGTAAAGTGCTTAGAACAGCTGCTAGCACAGAGCAAGCACCCCAGAAATGTTGTAAAGAAAATGGCCCATGTGCTACCTTCCTCTCTCTAGGATGGTGTGCTGAGTTGAGCTCAGGGGGCTGCTCTGGCTGTCTTTCTCTGCTTCTGTCTCCTCTGTAGATTAGGACCCCTGTGCCATGTGGGTGACACCTGGCAGTAAGACACAAGACCTCAACGCTCTGATTCCCTGCTTTTATGGCACATTTTATTAGTCTTGATTTTAACAAAGAGCCCTTTCAGCCTTGTTGCATAAGGACAATAAACCAGATTCAGTGGGTGGTAGTTTTTACTAGCTTTCCATTCTAATTTTGAGGCTTCATGGATATAAAAGATTTCCATGTCCAAATAAATGTAGTGGGACACATCTAGGCAGAGAATTGCACGCGAATTCTGTGGAATTTGAGAGGGGGCTTTCGAGTCAGTGCTGCACTAGGTTTGTGTCCTGGTTTTGCCACTTAGCAGCAGTGTGGACTTGGGCAAGCTAATCCCTAAGGCCTCTCTTCCCAATAGAGGTTCCTAACAGAGTTGCTTCCTCGTCTGGAATCTTTCTGGGACTCTCTGGCGATTCTGAGTATTCTCTACCCACAGCTTGGGACCCAGCTCCTGGTTCTGCAACCAGGCTCCAAAATGGGGTGGTTGTCCTCACTCCTGTTTTCTATGTACTTTTGAGTTTACGCTTTCCTTAACAAAATTCCTCTTCTGCCTGTTTAGTGCTACATTCATAAAGGCACACAGGTAAATTCATGCATTCACATTGCCATCTTTAACCAGGTATCATCTTTAAGTTATTTATTTATTTATTTATTTATTTTTTGTGGTACGCCGGCCTCTCACTGTTGTGGCCTCTCCCGTTGCGGAGCACGGGCTCCGGACACGCAGGCTCAGCGGCCATGGCTCACGGGCCCAGCCGCTCCGCGGCATGTGGGATCCTCCTGACCCAGGGCACAAACCCGTGTCCCCTGCATCAGCAGGCGGACTCTCAACCACTGCGCCACCAGGGAAGCCCCATCTTTAAGTTTTTAAAGAAACATTCTTTAACTATATTTCTCTTAGCATGACAATGGTGTCTTTTTTTGAATTTTATTTTATTTATTTTTTTATACAGCAGGTTCTTATTAGTTATCCATTGTACACACATCAGTGTATACATGTCAATCCCAATCTCCCAATTCATCACACCACCGCCCCCAGCCCCCCAGGGCTTTACCCCCTTGGTGTCCATACGTTTGTTCCCTACATCATTGTCTCTATTTCTGCCCTGCAAACCGGTTCATCTGTACCATTTTTCTAGGTTCCACATATATGCATTAATATACAATATTTGTTTTTCTCTTTCTGACTTACTTCACTCTGTATGACAGTCTCTAGATTCATCCATGTCTCTACAAATGACCCAATTTCGTTCCTTTTTATGGCTGAGTAATATTCCATTGCATATCTGTACCACATCTTCTTTAGTGACAATGGTGTCTTTTAAAATTTCTCTCTAAGGATAAATTTAATGCTTCCCTTCTCCAATCCCTGCTTCCATTAATATAATCTGAGAATTCATCCCTTGATTATTGTTGTTAAATATTTTGTATTAAATTGCCCCTTAAGAACAAGAGCATTCAATTGGGCAATGAAATTTAGGGCAATTTGTTATGTTGTTAACAATAGCCCTTTTATTCTAAAATTATACTTTTTGAATTCTTAATTTTTATTTGTATCTCCGTGGGTTAGAGTTGACCAAAGTAATTTTTTAGTAATAGTTAAGGAGTAATGTATTTTCAGAGCTTTTGAATATGTGAGAATATTTTTCATAGTTCTTTACAAATGAAAGGCAGTTTGGTTAGCAGTAGCTGTCTTTGATGGAACCTTCTCTCTCTTCTGTAAATTTAGTGATGCAAAGGAGAATTTAAGACCACTGGACATTTGTTCCTTTGATGGTGACATATTTCATTTGATTTGTATGTTGACTTGTTTTTGTTTTCATGCATGGATATTGAAGGATTTCTTTTTAACCCTAAGATTCAAAATTTGTCAGACATATATATACTACCAAATGTAAAATAGATAGCTAGTGGGAAGTAGCTGCATAGCACAGGGAGATCAGCTGGGTGCTTTGTGACCATCTAGAGGGGTGGGATAGGGAGGGTGGGAGGGAGACGCAAGAGGGAGGGGATATGGGGATATATGTATATGTATAGCTGATTCACTTTGTTATAAAGCAGAAACCAACACAACAATGTAAAGCAATTATACTCCAATAAAGATGTTAAAAAATTAAGAAAATTAAAAAGAAATTTGTCAGAATGTGGCTTTGAATTGATATTGTTTGGGATACAATTTGGTTCTTATTTCTTCTTTTCAGTCAGTTTTTTCTTTTTCAGTTGTGTGTTTGATTATTAGTTCTGTTTAAGTCTGTCACTTGTGTTTTCTCAGAAGCACCTGTAATTAGACTTAGTTTTTCTGGTCCTCAAATCTTGGGTCTTCTTTCATCTATTGGTTCTTTTCTCCAGCCCTATGGGGGTGTTTATCCTCTACATCAATGTTTTAATTTTAAGCAGGATGTGTCTACATTGTTCTCCCCCTCCCCCTCATGTGGATAATATTCTGTCACTTCATTTTTACAATCCTTGTATTGCTTCTTTGTTTCACTTATAAACTCTTTTTATCTTACCCAGTAGTCTTTTACTAATTTATGGCTTTCTACTTCTGTTTCTAGGGGACGTATTTTTTTAGGGGACATACCTTAACAGCACCAAATACTTCCATAAAAATTACATCCCTTCCTCTAGGGAGTTAGTTTTAGGAGATGATTCTTTCTTTTGATCTTTAGCATGCTCTTTTCTTTCTGTATTTATGCAGTACTTCCTTGTAGACCTGCGTTGACATTTAGATGTTTTTTCATTCCTGAATTTGGAAATATCCATTTAGACCTGCTCATAGAGAAGATGTATGGATTGACCTTGACCCCACTCTCTGTCCTCTTTTTTGGCTGGTAAAGTTCCGCTTTTAGACCTCTGCCGTTGTAGCAGGTTGATGTTTGTAGGCCTTGGCCCACTTTCAGTGGACCAGAAGAATCTCATATAGAGCAGCTATCTCTGTTTCTTGTTCTCTGTCATTTATATGGATTATAAGAACTCCAACCTCCAGAATGTAACACCACCATGGATCATCTCTCCCCTTAGTCATCTTTTCTGTAACTGAAACTCCCAGGATGCTAAGTACTTCCTTTTTTTCTCACTCATCTTTTCTTTTCTTTCTTTCTTTATTTACTTTATTTTTATTTATTTATTTTTTTTTGCGGTACGTGGGCCTCTCACTGTTGTGGCCTCTCCCATTGTGGAGCACAGGCTCCGGACGCGCAGGCTCAGCAGCCATGGCTCACAGGCCTAGCCGCTCCACAGCATGTGGGATCTTCCCAGACCGGGGCACGAACCCGTGTCCCCTGCATTGGCAGGCGGACTCTCAACCACTGCGCCACCAGGGAAACCCTCTCACTCATCTTTTGAACAGTCACTAATTGATGGGGTGGGGGGATTCTCCTGCTGCCTCAAAAAGTATCATTCATGACAGAGAGCTGTCTAGGTTTCTGACTGGCAGATTTTTGCATTTCTGTACAAATGGCAGAAAGTGGAGACAGGAAGATATACTAAGATTTTCCTACTTCCTTTTTTAAGACCCATAGCTTGTTTCTTGTTGCCTCTAATGACATTTTTTAAATCTAATTTTATTCTTTTTTTCTGCTGTAAAATTCTCTGATTCTTGCAGTAGGTTGAAGGTCATTTCTTCCTTTTTTGTGGTTGCATGCACCTTTATTTACCTTTCTTTTCATAGATATTTTAGTGGGAGGTTGAGAGAGGCTGTATCAGCGGCTGGTAGCTAGACACCATTTAAAACTGTAACTTACATGAAACTACACAAATAAAAAAAGGACTTTACGAATGTGGCAAAATGCTTGAAAATTTTGCTTCTGTAGATATTTTGTGGAAATAAAGTCCGCCTTATAGATATTCATCTCAGGTTGTTATTCAAATGATGGAGGCATTCATGTTCCTGTAATACAACCTATGTCTTATGAAAGCGGGGTTATTTTATGAAAGAAAATGTAGTTACATGAGTGATTGTAGGGATTTCAGTGACTTCCATAAAGTTTCTTGTTATCCATAAAAACTGCCTGATCTGAGTGTCTTAGAGCTGATACAGCTGTTATAAATCATTTAATCTAGGAGTTGCAAATTCAGTTGTCTTCAGGGGCCAGAAAAATGACTTGCAAATGCGTGAAGTAGGTTGGTTTAATACAATCAGGAGTGGGAGGGACTCGAGAGAAGTGGAGATTACTTGTTCCACCACATCCTTAAGCCATCAATATATCAAAACAGTGTAAATATCAAAAACAGTATAATATAAACCCACTCTCCCATTATAGAGATGGAACTGAGGTCAAGGGATATTAGTAGATTTGCTCGAAGTTAGGAGAATCTGTGTATCTCGTCCAGAACCAGCTATATAATTTGCAGGGCCCAATGCAAAATAAAATATGGGGCCCCTTGTTCAACAATTATTAAGAATTTCGAGATAGTGACAGCAAAACATTAAACCAAGCATGGGACCCTGTGTAACTGCACAAGTTACATACCCTTGGAGCCATCCCTGGTCTTAACTTCTGATTTAGAATTTGTACATCCCAACAGAAGGAAGCACACAGATACTTTCACCCATAACCACCAAAAATTGATAATGGAGATGGGGTTAAAATTAAGTCCTTGACTTTGATACTGCAGTATATGAATTGCCCTTCCTTATAAGAGGGCTTTTGTAAGAGGTTTTAGAATCGTTGCTTTTTGTTCCTTCCTGAATTCAGGCTTTATGGATGATTGGTTGATGATTTTCAACCCTGAAGTTCAAAGCTCTTCTCTCAGTGTTAGTTCTGACATGAATTCCAGCATGTTTGAAGAGTCTGTCAGTCCAGGAATAAAACTCAGGGACACTTGTGTCTACCATTGGATCTTACTCAGCTCTCTGAGGCCCCCTACCATAGTTCTTACTTCAAAAGAGCTGTCATCTCTTCCAGAAAATTTTGTCTGTAACCTGAATCATCTCCTAAACTAAACTTTTCAAAAAAATCTTATTTGTTATGGTCACCAAAGGGGAAGGGGGGAGGATAAATTAGAAGTATGGGATTAACATGTTTACACTACTATATATAAAATGGATAACCAATAAATATATATAAATATAAATATAACCTGTATAGCACAGGGAACTATACTCAATATTTTGTAATAACCTATAAGGGAAAAGAATCTGAAAAAGAATATAAGAAAGGGCTTCCCTGGTGGCCCAGTGGTTGAGAGTCCACCTGCCGATGCAAGGGACACGGGTTCATGCCCCGGTCCGGGAAGATCCCACATGCCGTGGAGGGGCTAGGCCCGTGAGCCATGGCTGCTGAGCCTGCGCTCCGCAACGGGAGAGTCCACAACAGTGAAAGGCCCGCGTACCGCAAAAAAAAAAAAAAAAAAAAAAGAATATAAGAAAACCTTACTTGAAGTTTTTACATGGCTTGCAAACACAAAAAGCAATTTGCCTTCTGACAAATTAAAGTTGACTAGTCACTTTCTCCTTTGTGTTCATTTACAACTTGTAACCCAAGGTACCATGAACAGCATGACCTCAGGAATGCTATTTAGTGAAATCAATCAGTTTTTAAAGGCATAGCTATTCACACTCAGAAAATATAAGAAGTAAAATCGGGAATTGAGTACCAGGGTAAGAGTTTTTTCGTAGTAACCATATATATACACATACTATGTATATAAGTTATATAAAGTCTTTATATAAAGTCTCGTATTTTAAAAGACTTAAACATTCAATTCATTTGTCATTGAAAGAGAACTTAAAATTTTCTCCTCATTAAAAAAGTGAAGGCTTCCCTGGTGGCGCAGTGGTTGAGAGTCCGCCTGCCGATGCAGGGGACACGGGTTCGTGCCCCGGTCCGGGAGGATCCCACATGCCGCGGAGCGGCTGGGCCTGTGAGCCATGGCCGCTGAGCCTGCGCATCCGGAGCCTGTGCTCCGCAACGGGAGAGGCCACAACAGTGAGAGGCCCGCGTACCGCAAAAAAAAAAAAAAAAAAAAAGTGAATGTCTAACAGCTAGACATAGAGTTTGGGATGGTATAAGGCTGTTGTTAACAGTTGCACATCAGATGAATGATTTGGATTCCAAATGGGTTCCCTTAGCAATATCCAGAAAGATGCCAATAAAAATTTGTTAAAAGATGAAGGAAAAATATGTTACCTGATTTAAAAATATTATACCTTTTATTTTTAAAACAAATATGAACAAAAATTAAGTCATTTACTTAATATCTGAAACAGGCAAAGAATTCAAAGCTATCTTATATACCTTCATATTTGTAAAATCTATTCGTTCATGAGCAATGAACAAGAGGAAATTCACATATTGGTAGAAGAGAAGATGGGCAAATACAATAACTGAGTGAAAGAAAATTTATGAATATAATTATTAATATTTAAAATATTTGCAGTATGCCGTGCACTTAAGTGTATGTGTTTAGCCAGAACTGAAATCGCTCCTTAAGTTTAATCCCTGGTTGGGGCAGAGGTGTGTGTAGCGGGGAGGTCATTTAATGGACTTTTTTCACTCACGTATTTCAGAATGTGCTGTGAAGTATTTAAATTGAATATCATAGAATTTTTTTTAAACTTTCCACAGGTGGAAATTTTCATTTGGCCTTTATATATTTACCTATGGAGTCCGGTTCCTGAAAAAGGTAGGCTCTGTCAAGTTACTTTATGCAATTCTTACGTAACTGTAAGCCTCTGTCTTATTTTTTATGTTGTGGCAGTAGTAGAATTTTAAACAATCATAACACACTTGTAAGAATTATTTGTACATTTTTCTTTGATTTTTAAAAATATTGGCCGTTTATTCTTTGTAGTAAACAACTTTCAGGCATCTGCTGAAAATAACTTTTGAAAATAATTTGTTTTTCCAGTGATAGATGTTACTAAGTCCATTGGCCACTCTAGTTGGTTATTTGCTACCTATGGGCATTAGAACCTTATAAAATCCATCTCAGGCTTGGAAAGAATTTAGAGTTTCCACATCACACATCACACAACTTGAAAAAATCACTTGTGGCATTTTGTGTTATCACTGTAGCCTTTATCAGTAGAAATTAGAGTTTAGTGTCTTGCAAAGCTACCAACAGGGTAACACCAACTGCCAGTGGAAAATTCAATTCCTTTTATAGATTGTGTTCCCTGGCTGCTATTTTGCTCTTCTGCATGAACAAAGGCATCTTTACCTATGAAAGCAGTTCTTTGAGGCCGTCATAGTCTTTTTCTTCTTGATTTCAGTGCTTAATGGCACTACTAACAAGTTAGGCTGCTTAACTTCAAGTCTCACGAAGATGTTCTCACAGTCATGCAATAGTGAGTTGGCAGAAAATGGGAAATTATTTTTTAAAATGTTTTATGGTATTACCCTTTAAAGTGATATCAGTGTTATCTTTATTTAGCAAAACAAATTTTCCAAACTGGGGCATTGGGCCAAGTGGCACGCCTTACTAGTAAATTCTCATGTAAATGTTGATATGAAAATTGCAAATACGTTTTCATTTTTCAAGTCTGAGTTGTAAGATATTGTCTGCCCGTGGCAAATTCTATTGTAAATAATAGTTGTTTCCCAATATCATATTTTCCTAGAGGAAATAATTCTTTTTACTTGTTGTCTTTTCCTTTAGTAACTGCACTTATTTTTCACTTAATAAGACTACGTGGCCCAGAGGTCCCTCGAATAGATTTAAAAGAATGAACTTCACTCTGTAAAATTTCTAAGTATGAAGACATTCTCAACTGGGGTAAATAAATGTGGTGGAAAGTGCTTATTTTGGAGCCCTACTGTTCTCGTTTTCAGATTTATGTATCTAGGGGAAAAAATAGAAAGAATGGCTGTAGAGCTTTTATGCTTCCAACTTGACTACCTTGGAAGAGGAAATAGCTTTGGATGGAATTTCAGCTGACATGGGAGAGCTGGGCTTCATGGGAATGTCGAGTTGCTAACTGAGGTCACAGTTTGGAATTGACGTCGGGTTCTGTTGGTGGAGGGCTTTGATGGTGAGCAAGGAGAGATGGTGAGAGCCAGGAGCACTTCTTTGCCCTTTTCCCTAGATCTGCAGGATGTGGTCTCTTTTAAAAGTTCTCATTCAGCAAGCCTGGCCATCTGTCATCAGAACAGGAAATGCTTTGACACTTAGCTCTGTTTCATTCCGTCCCTACACAGACTGAATGGAATGAGAGTAGTTTTCATCCCCTAGTCCTCAGTGGCTCTGTAGAAGGCAGTAAAAGGGCTTGTCAATAGAATGTTTGCCTGGAAATTGCTGTTCCTTAAACTATAACAGTTTCCTTTCAGCTGCCTCTAGATATAACAAATGCTTAAAAATGAAAGGAGAAATAGATGTTGTTCTTCTTGTTGGATTAATTTGTATTTGGGGTTTCTTCCTTTGATACTCTCTAAGAAGCACTCAGTTTTGGATGAGCTGTACAGTTTAGCGTTTAGTCATACTGTGAGATAGAAAAGTGTACATAGACTCCATATGAGCTAACTGTGAAGGACTTCATAAGCTATCTTGTCCAGCTCTTTCATTTCACAGCTGAGGAAGCAGAAGTCCAGAGAGGGTAGATGGCACTCCACAGGTTATACAGTGAGTTTATGAAAGGGCTGAATCTGAAGTGAAACGCACCTGCTATCTCTTATTCTAGTACTTTCCCCACTTTACCAGCCCACGTTAACCTCGTGACTTCCTTTAGTTAAGTTAGCAAACTTAACCTAATGTAGTCGTTGTTTCTGTTTAGAACTTTAAGTACTTTAACGGATATTTAAAATATATTTCTGGGGCTTCCCTGGTGGCGCAGTGGTTGAGAGTCCACCTGCTGATGCGGGGACATGGGTTCGTGCCCCGGTCCGGGAGGATCCCACATGACGCGGAGCAGCTGGGCCCATGAGCCATGGCCGCTGAGACTGCGCGTCCAGAGCCTGTGCTCCGCAATGGGAGAGGCCATAACAGTGAGAGGCCCGCGTACCGCAAAAAAAAATAAATAAATAAAAAAAAATAAAATAAAATATATTTCTGTTAACTTCTTGGAATGGACAATATATTTGCCCATATAACCAAAAGGAAAAGAAATTATTATGAAGGCAGCACCAGAAATAGTCAAAACAAGGTAATTCCAAGTTTCACAATACCCTAAATGTTTTAAAATAAAATAGCAGGGTAGTGGACCAATTTTAAAATATGAAAGGCCACAGCTGCTTCTTATTCCCAGCATCCAAAATGTGGATCATTACATGTGCTGTTAGAAAAATACCTAGGCAACTTGCACTGTCCAATTTTCTTCTGCTTTTAGGTCAAATGAATCTGATACGTCTCATCTTCTAGGGTGTATTAAGTAACCTTAAGTACCCTTTCTACCCTGAAATTCTATGCTCCCATTAAAGAGATATTTACCAAATGCAAAGTACCATGCACCCATGATAGAGAATCTTAAAAAATAAAAAACAAATTAATTAATAAAAATTTTTGAAAACCATAGAATTTTAGATGTAAAAGTTATCATTCCTATCATCTAAATACCTCATTTTATAGATGAGGCTACGAGGTGTCAATCTCTAGTATAAGAATAGCTTGAGTTTTCTCTGCCATACTCAAATACATTCAGGCTGAATACTTAAATTTTATTAAACGCTGTTAACCTTTCCCATTTGAATTGGCTTAATCCTGTGGGGAGAACATATATATTTTCCTGGGTTTACCAAATCATTGTAGATTTTCAGAGTATATATATGACCGATTTAAGTGCCCTCAGTTTAAAAATATTCTTTGTATTGAGAAATAAGGCAGTTGAGAGTTTTTAAATACATATAAACTAGGTTTATGTCAGTACACACTTGTGCTGTCTTAGTCTGAGCCCTCTGAGAAACAGACACCAAGAAGAGATTAAATGTGTAAGAAATTGATTAGGGGAAGTATCTATAAGAGAAAATGGAGAGGGAGTTGGCCGGGAGGCTGGAAGAGCCTTCAGACCACAATGTGTGTCTGACCATGTGTGCGGGAGAGAGGGAAAGAAGGAAAGTGTGGGTGAGCCTCTAAGACTGCTTGCTGTGCCTTTCTAAGAAAAATTCAGTCAGGCCACTGGGCAGTCCTGGAGCCACAGTTGATCATCAAAGGAGACCTGTGTCTCCCAAAAATGGGCTTGCTGTAGTATTCCTGTTGTGCTCAGTCATAGGCTGCCAGCAGCCTGTGGGCAGCAGGGCCTCCATGCAAACACTGCTGTGGATTTTACTGCACAGCAGCGGGGCCCTGAGTCAGCCACACTCCCACCACTACAAGATCTAACAGGTGCATTCTCATGGTTGCCATGTGTGCTTAATTTTAAAAATATTCCAGCTTTTCTGAAGAAAGGATACACCATGGAATAAGACCTTACACCACATAGAAATGGTTTTCATATGCAAGAAGCATAGAGAAATATTTATCTATTGTCCTTTTTTAAAATTTTATTTTATTATTTTTTAGTACAACAGGTTCTTATTAGTTGTCTATTTTATACATATTAATGTATACATGTCAATCCCAATCTCCCAATTCATCCCCCCGCCACCGCCGCTTTCCCCCCTTGGTGTCCATACGTTTGTTCTCTACATCTTTGTCTCTATTTCTGCCTTGCCTTTTTATCATTTTACTTACTGTGCATTGATTTCCCCTCCATTATGTCATAATTCCTGTGGTTGATGTGTGAATGTATCTTTGGAGCAAGACACAGGCTGACTTCACACATGAGTTGTCTCAGGGTCCCGGGCACTTACCTCCCTCTTGTACTGATCCCGTTTGGGTGATAAGATATGTGGTCACCCTATGAATAGTTCTGTAATAAAGGATGAAATAATTGGCCACATATTTTCAGACACCCTGTAAAGAAAGCATGTTTGTGTGTCATTTATATGAAATCAACAAAATGTTTTCTGTAGTCTCATGATGACAGATAAGAGGATGAGCCTCATTTATGGTGAGGGGCTAACAGGTGTACATATATGTCGTCTTTGCTTTCTCAGCTCCGAGCCCCCTTTACAGACAGCAGTTAACTCTGATGCTGGAAGTAGATGCTAGAAGGCATTGACCTTACAGACCTGTCACTGAACTATTAAGTAAAGTCATTGTTGGGTTAGTAGGAAATATTTAAATAGTTGAAAGACATAAGCCTGTCTCAATGGTCTGCTCCTGTAATTGCTGACACAAGTGACCCTTAGCCCCATGAATATGATTAGCAGAGACAAGTACTTTCATAAAAGAAGACCCAGAATTACTTCCGGTGCTCTGAAGTCCCAGAGCACAGGGTACTCATACAGAGTAACACATTTTTCTAGGTCTTGAAAGGAACCATATGTCAAGCCTTTAAAAATAGAGTAAGTTCTCTCTCATTTACTGTTACCTTTTTTTCTCATTTGTAGATGGAAGTTTATATCGAGTGGAGTTCTTTGAATACTTTTCTTTGAGTTCCTTTACTTATTTTTTAAAACTATAGTGTCACAGGAAGGTCATTAGATATATGTGCAATTGGGACTTAGGTAAATATTTTTTTCCATGTAATCTACACGTTAGGCTAATATATTTCCAACTTTTTGACCATATGATGCATTTTATATCACAGTTTTGTACACATGCGTGTGTATGATTAAAATAAAGGTTACTCAAAATATATCTATACCTAAGCTCTGTTTCAGTCGGGGTCTGCGTTAGGAGACAGAAACTACAGGAGTGATTCTTTGGGTGACTGTAATGTGAAGAATCATTCACCAAGAGGGAACCACTAAGACTATGTTACTCAGAGAAATCGATCTGCTGTGTGCTACCTGTCTGCCATTAGATAAGGAGCTGGACTTGAATGTAAATCAACTCACTGCTTCTTTTTTGGGAGAGTCTACCTCTGAAGAAAAGTCAGCTGAACTGAACAGTGCTTTTCACGATGTAGTTAATTGACATTCTAATGAAACAGTAACAAACGCTTCAAGGACTGGTGCTGATCTGCCCACAGCATTTTTTTTTTTTTTTTTGCTGTACGCGGGCCTCTCACTGTTGTGGCCTCTCCCGTTGCGGAGCACAGGCTCCGGACATGCAGGCTCAGCGGCCATAGCTCACGGGCCCAGCCGCTCCACGGCATGTGGGATCTTCCCGGACCGGGTCACGCACCCGTGTCCCCTGCATCGGTAGGCGGACTCTCAACCACTGCGCCACCAGGGAAGCCCTGCCCACAGCATTTTGATCAGCGCTGCACTGAGGTATCATGGACGCGGTAATGGCAGGAAGAGGCTATGGCTCTGAGGACGGGGGCTTATAGGAAGAGGCTGGAGCTATTGGAACCTAGATGCTCCAAGGAGGAGCCATGGAGCTGGACAGAAAGTGCTGACCAGCTGGTATGTATCAGAAACCACAATGAGGCTGGTTCTGAGAATGAGGAAAAAGGGCAACCAGCTGCTACCACTGGGATGAACTGTCACTGCTGGGGTGCAGATGCATTGCTGGAGGGCCCAGTCGGGGTGGGGCTGAGGGAGTGGTGGTAAGAATGGGAAGCAAAACAGAAAGGAGCACATTCGAGCTTCCTCTTGCAGTCTTCCCCCTCCCTCTATTGCCTTCCTGGAGTCAGAACTCAGCAAGGGACTAGCTCCTTGGAGCCAACTCAAGTGTCTCCACAATATCTTTTTTTTTTTTTAACATCTTTATTGGAGTATAATTGCTTTACAATGGTGTGTTAGTTTCTGCTGTACAACAAAGTGAATCAGCTATATGTATACATATATCCCCATATCTCCTCCCTCTTGCATCTCCCTCCCTCCCACCCTCCCTATCCCACCCTTCTAGGTGGTCACAAAGCACCGAGCTTATCTCCCTGTGCTATGCGGCTGCTTCCCACTAGCTATCTATTTTACATTTGGTAGTGTATATAAGTCCATGCCACTCTCTCACTTTGTCCCAGCTTACCCTTCCCCATTCCCGTGTTCTCAAGTCCATTCGCTACCTCTGCGTCTTTATTCCTGTCCTGCCCTTAGGTTCTTCAGAACCATTTTTTTTTTTTTTAGATTCCATATATATGTGTTAACATGTGGTATTTGTTTTTCTCTTTCTGACTTACTTCACTCTGTATGACAGACTCTAGGTCCATCCACCTCACCACAAATAACTCAATTTCGTTCCTTTTTATGGCTGAGTAATATTCCATTGTATATATATTTGCCACATCTTCTTTATCCATTCATCTGTCAGTGGACACTTAGGTTGCTTCTGTGTTCTGGCTATTGTAAATACAGCTGCAGTGAACATTGTGGTACATGACTCATTTTGAATTATGGTTTTCTCAGGGTATAGGCCCAGTAGTGGGATTGCTGGGTCATATGGTAGTTCTATTTTTAGTTTTTTAAGGAACCTCCATACTGTTCTCCATAGTGGCTGTATCAATTTACATTCCCACCAACAGTGCAAGAGGGGTCTCTTTTCTCCACACCCTCTACAGCATTTATTGTTTGTAGATTTTTTGATGATGACCATTCTGACTGGTGTGAGGTGATACCTCATTGCAGTTTTGATTTGCATTTCTCTAATGATTAGTGATGTTGAGCATCCTTTCATGTGTTTGTTGGCAGTCTGTATATCTTCTTTGGAGAAATGTCTGTTTAGGTCTTCTGCCCATTTTTGGATTGGGTTGTTTGCTTTTTTTGATATTGAGCTGCATGAGCTGCTTGTAAATTTTAGAGATTAATCCTTTGTCAGTTGCTTCATTTGCAAATATTTTCTCCCATTCTGAGGGTTGTCTTTTCATCTTGTTTATGTTTTCCTTTGCTATGCAAAAGCTTTTAAGTTTCATTAGGTCCCATTTGTTTATTTTTGTTTTTATTTCCATTTCTCTAGGAGGTGGGTCAAAAAGGATATTGCTGTGATTTATGTCAGAGTGTTCTGCCTGTGTTTTCCTCTGAGAGTTTGATAGTGTCTGGCCTTAAATTTAGGTCTTTAATCCATTTTGAGTTTATTTTTGTGTATGGTGTTAGGGAGTGTTCTAATTTCATTCTTTTACATGTAGCTGTCCAGTTTTCCCAGCATGACTTATTGAAGAGACTGTCTTTTCTCCATTGTATATTCTTGCCTCCTTTTTCAAAAATATGGTGACCGTATGTGTGTGGTTTATCTCTGGGTTTTCTATCCTGTTCCATTGATCTATATTTCTGTTTTTGTGCCAGTACCATACTGTCTTGATTACTGTAGCTTTGTAGTGTAGTCTGAAGTCTGGGAGCCTTATTCCTCCAGCTCCATTTTTCTTTCTCAAGATGGCTTTGGCTATTCGGGGTCTTTTGTGTTTCCATACATATTGTGAACTGTTTTTTGTTTTTTTTTTTTTTGCGGTACTCAGGCCTCTCCCATTGCAGAGCACAGGCTCCGGACGCACAGGCTCAGCAGCCATGGCTCACGAGTCCAGCCGCTCTGCGACATGTGGGATCCTCCTGGACCAGGGCACGAACCCATGTCCCCTGTATCGGCAGGCGGACTCTCAACCACTGTGCCACCAGGGAAGCCCTGTGAACTTTTTTGTTCTAGATTTGTGAAAAATGCCATTGGTAGTTTGATGGGGATTTCACTGAATCTGTAGATTGCTTTGGGTAGTAGAGTCATTATCACAATGTTGATTCTTCCAATCCAAAAACATGGTATATCTCTCCATCTGTTTATATCATCTTTAATTTCTTTCATCAGTGTCTTATAGTTTTCTGCATACAGGCCTTTAGTCTCCCTAGGTAGGTATATTCCTAGGTATTTTATTCTTTTTGTTTCAATGGTAAATGGGAGTGTTTCCTTAATTTCTCATCATTAGTGTATACGAATGCAAGAGATTTCTGTGCATTAATTTTGTATCCTGCTACTTTACCAGATGCATTGATTAGCTCTAGTACTTTTCTGGTAGCATCATTAGGATTCTCTATGTATAGTATCATGTCATCTGCAAACAGTGACAGCGTTACTTCTTCTTTTCTAATTTGGATTCCTTTTATTTCTTTTTCTTCTCTGATTGCTGTGGCTAAAACTTCCAAAACTATGTTGAATAATAGTGGTGAGAGTGGACAACCTTTTCTTATTCCTGATCTTAGAGGAAATGGTTTCAGTTTTTCACCCTTGAGGCCGATGGTGGCTGTGGGTTTGCCATATATGGCCTTTATTATGTTGAGGTAAGTTTCCTCTATGCCTACTTTCTGGAGGGTTTTTATCATAAATGGGTGTTGAATTTTGTCGAAAGCATTTTCTGCTTCTATTGAGATGTATCCACAATATCTTAATAACTAGCCCAAACTTCCCATTGTGCTGCATTCTGTGATGTACTCTGACAACTTACTGTAATTTATTGTATTACATTTTAAAACTGTGCAAATTGCCACTTATTATGTTGACTTCATAACTAACTAAGGGGTGAAAACACATGGTTGAAAAGTACCCTGCCGACTGAGCAGTTTGCCTGTTCCCTTAAACTTTTTGATTCTGACCTGAAATATGGCATAACTTTTCATTATTCATTTGGGTGTGCTTTTCAAGGTTCAGCAAGGAAAGCTAGAGTGTTCCTCTGGTGTCATGCTTCAAGGTGTTCCCTTTTCCTTATTGGTGCGCTTGGAATCTTTCTGAAATGGAAACAGCATTGACATCATTTTGCCTATTTTGATAGTGAAAATAAAAATTGTCCAGTCATTAGAATATGTGTCCATTTAAAATTTTATTCTTTGTGTTATTTAAAAATTTTGAAATTGCTTGGAGCACATCACTTGTTTAAGGGTGCTTGATACTGAGAGTTTTACCTAAGAAAATGGCCCCATCAAGTAGTTTTGTTTAAAAAAAAAAAAAAGTTCTCATGACATAGAATACGGTGGACGTTGGGAAAGGACCCTAAAGATCAACTGTCTAGAATTTCTCATTTCAGAAAAGAAGAAACAGTTTTCAAAGGATGAATTGACTTGCCTGAGGCAAAAATCGCAGCCAGGCTTGTGGTCTTTAAAATTTCTAGGTCGGTTAAAAAAAAAAAGAATTAGAAAACAAGTTTCAAAAATCTAGCAGTTCAAGTAATATTTTAAATTTTTATGAGTAAATTTACCTAACTAAGAAATACAAGTCATATCACTATGGGAGAACATTAAGTTAGAGGTCAGGATTGAAGTTACCGTCTCTGTTCTGCCAGTTGTGCTTAATAGGACCTTTGCTCCCTGAAACCTCATTTTTTTCATCTGTGAAATGGGAAGATGATGCTTGCCCTGGCTTCCTTGGCTTGTGTGTTGGAGTGCTGTGAAGCTATACAGTACTTGGAAAATGTAAGGCATAAAACTAATTAGTACTGATTTAGAGGGGGCTCTGTTGAGAACTGTGAATGCCTAAGTCTCCTGCAGTACTTTGACATGAAGCTTTTAAATATTGTGCTGCTGGTGCCACCTAGTCCAGTGAGATCCTTTGTCATGACCATGCTTTGATGCTGGCAAATAAGTAAATGAGCTTCCTGGAATGGAAATTACCTGGCGTGACCCACGGAAATTGTCCTTCAAGGCTTCTCCTTACTGTATCTGCCTTTCCCCCTTCTACCTACATCTATCCTCTTGAATATTTTTTGATTCCCTCATACCTTCCCTTTGCCCTTCTGTGTTGACTTGTCTGGTATCCTATCTGAAGGGAACATTCTGAGGCCAGGGAGAAACTGAGGATAATGTGATTCAGTGAGGACACTGAAGAAGGAGCCAGAAGACCTGGCATTAATCAGTTTTGCAACCTTAGGCAAGTTACTTAGTCTCTCTGGGACTGAATCGCCACATCTCTAAAATCAGTAATGTAGACTACGTAACTTTTTAAAATTATTTTTCATTTGATTATTTTTTAATATATATATAATGTAACATTTTTAAAACTCTTACCCCATAATTCAGTGAAGATTTTGAAATAACTGATCATATGGCAAGCTGGTACCTGTTTAGAAAGCAAAATAGTGATATAGAAGAATCATCTTAAGTATGTTCATATACTGCGACTCAGCAATTCAACTCCTATGAATTATCCTGAGGAATTATATGGAAGCAAATTATATGGAAGCAAAAAATATACATGTATAAAGTTATTATTGCAACTTAAATAAATGCATATATATATATATATATATATACAGATACATTTGCATGCAAATTATAGCAAATCCAAAACAGAATGTAAAACAATCTTAATGTCTAATATTAGAATTGTTTAAATTGTTATCAAAGTGGCAAAAGAGCACGCAACTACTTAAAAATAATAACTATAAAATTACTATATTATTTATAGTTCTAGTAAAATATTTAGTAGAACTTTACATGAAAATGAGTAACAAACTCATTTGTACATTTTGCTGTGATAATCATATATATATAGCAAATGGAATGTAATAGGTAAAAATGTTAAGATTCCTTTTAGAGAGGAACTGTGGATGGTTAATTTTTTTCAAATATCTTTATTAGTTTCTTTTTTATTAAAAAAGTTAACCCTAAGATGTAGGAATTAGGGTGGAAATGATTATGCATAATTTATGAAATTGTGGGTTATGAGAGAGTTTGCAGTTGTAACTTTTAAAAAGGAGAACTTTTGTTTAAGTTGAATTCCATTTAAATGGCAAAGACATACAGAAGTTTCATCAAAAAGACTCCATCTGTTCCCATTTGCCTAGTCCTCACAGCCCTAATCCCTGGATTTTCTCTCGGAGGTTCCCTGAGATCTTATTGCCCAGAATGCCCCAGAATGGCCCTAGCATAGACTTTCTAAGGAGCTTTTTTAGTCTCCAGTGGGGTTCTGGTAAGGTTTAAGCTCTTTTTCAGATTTACATGGCCTATATTAGATAATAACCTGGAATTCTTCTCCATATAGTACTTTAAAAAACTTCTCTCACTGTGAAAGTCCCACCTCCTTTGGAGTGGGGTAATGCCTTGAGAACACTCCTGGTTTAGTGCATAGCCAGGAGGAAATTTTGCATCACTGATAATAATCATAATCATAATAATGATAGCTATACTGTGCTGAGCACTCACTGTGGGCCAGGCATTATGTTGATCACTTAGCATTCATTTCTCATGTGTTATACAGTGTAACTCCTCATCCTTATGCATGAAGAAACCAAGACTAACAAAGGTTCAGTAATGTGTCCAAGGTCATATAGCTAGTCAGTGGCAGGGCTGAGATTTAAATCCAGGTATATTTGGCCATATAGTCTACTTGTATCCAGGCTTAATTACTCACTGAGTAGATCTTCTGGGTTGACGAGGATTAACCAGTGACCAAGGAAAAGCAAAGGCTCCGTCTTTGGACTGTATTCATATTCGGAGCACAGAGTTAAATTTAGCGATTACATTCAGAAGGTCCAAATTAAGCATCATATTTGCTTCATTTTTCTGCTTCCAAATGAACTCACTTCGGCAAAGCTGAGAATTGGTGGCTTGCTGTATCCTTAGTATTTTTGGATCTTATTAGAAACTGTCTACTAATTTTCCAACTGGGTGTAGTTGTCCCTTTTTCTACAAACAAATAATGTAATTATGCAATACAATTTATTCTCTCCTATGATGCTTAGTTTCTGCAATATGACTAGCAAACTGTTAATACACTATTCATAGTAAGAACCTGGTTGGGACAACTCAGTGTTTTCTGTAGCTTGGGAAATGTGAAATTGTTCATTGCCTAGAATAAATTAAAACTTGTTCAGGTGATAAAACCATTTCATCAGCCCTGAGGTTATAGCTTATAGCTTTTTTTTAATAGCTTATAGCTTTTAATTTAGTGAGATGGCAATAGTTTGATTTTGGTTGTGTAAACTTTCCATAAAGAGCATCAAGAAGCCTTTTACCCACGTTTTCGCTTTGTGTTCAGGCTGTCTTGAGAGAATGTCATTTCACACCCAAAGCTTTCTTCAGGCAGTGAGGTAGGAAGATTTCAGGACCTGCAGGAGTTCATGAAGCTGATGTGGGAGGAGGAGGAGGAGATGCTTGTGTGGATTCCCAAGTACCAGTGGCGACTGCTGCCCTACTAAGTGATACTTGCTCTTAGGTAGTTATTTATACAAGGGTTTGTAGACTTGGTGCTTGATCAAACCATGAATCTCATCTTTTCAGCTCCCACAATAAAATATCAACTTTTAAAAACTCTAGAAATAAAGGGAAAACTAACTTATAGTTCAGAGGCTACTAAAATAACCCTGATTTAAATATGACGTTCATTATTAGTCCCCTAAAGGCATAGACTTAAACTTGTCAAAAAGTTTAGAGCTGAACTTGACTATGAAAAACATTGGTCCTCATTTATATGCTGTAACAAAGCTAGTGCTACAGGCTTCCTTTGGCTGAGGGCAGTGGCTGAGAATTGGATTGCATTGCTATTCCTCTCCTGTTCCCATGGGTAATAGAAAACTAGTAGTCACTCTCAGAAGAGTTCAGGTAATTTGGTACAAAATATTGATCCATGTTTCAAAATCTGTATGTGCACATTCACTCTGCATTAGCTGAAGCATCAACTGACAGGAAAAGGAAAATTCTTTACTGAATTCAAAAAAGAAAGCATTCTTCTTTTTAAGGTTTGTTTTACTAAAATTTGAGAGCTAATGGCTTTCACATACAACGGTCATCATCATAAAACACTTTCCTCATCAACCGTAATGAAACAAACCAGATGTTCTTTGCTTAAAAACAACAGCTTTCTGGGAGAAGTAATGAGATGTTCTACTTCTGCAACTGGTGTTGTGTCTCTTCGGGGAAGACCCAGTCTTGGCTGTGAGAGGTGGAGTGAGGGTACTTAGGACAAGGACATGGAGCAGGGCATCAGGCATTCTGAGCTGACCGGCTCACGCTCTGATTATAGCTGCACGTGCGGCTCGGAGAAACTGGCTCAAGGAGCACCTGGATACTGGCTCAGCTACAGTTTTCTGTAAGGTGGGACAAATGGCTTAGGGTTTTGTTTGGTGTTTGCCGCCTTCTCCTTTATTAATGCGCGTGAGACTAGGCCTCTCTGCTAGATGCCATTGCCGTCGTTGTTTTAGGAATTTTTGAGCAGCAGTCTGCTGATACCAGTCACCTCGGAATGACTTTTCCAGAGCACAGGGAAGATGGCCATCTTGTCCTCAAGGAATTCAGGCTTCTGTAAGGCAGTGAACAGTGGAAGGAATAAAATAATTTTTTCAGGCAGAATGAATCTGTAGTGACAGAGGTAGTTGTATGGGAGTGGGCAGGAGAGAGCCTGCTGGAGTGGCAAAAATCTTCTAGATCTTGGTCTGGGGGGTGGTGACATAGGTGTCTATGTCCTGACTATGTAGACAGATGATGTTAAGTGTATACACGTATAGCCATATGTCAAGTTTCTGTACACTTAGGTTTGTGCACTCTAACTGTATGTCAGTTACACTTCAACAAGAAAACTTAATAATGGTGTCTGGTCATCCTGTAGCTGCCATATAAAGCAGCCGCTGCATGTTGCTGAGTGCAAATGTGGGCACAGGGCATTTGAGGATCAAAAGATGTTATTTAAAGGGCTCTTCCAAGAGCTTCTGCCTATTACTGATGGGAGATACTGACCTCTGTTCATTTGTTCATTCTTTCATTCAGTATCTGTTGAATACCTACCTATGACAAGGAATATGCTAAGCATCATGGATAAAACAGCAAGACAGTCTGAGCCCCTGAGCAATATTATTACTGTTCTTCCCTTCTCTGGGATCATCAATAACATAGGAATTTAATTCAACTTAGCTAACATTTATTAAACATCTACTCTGCCAAGACATAGTGGCAGGTGGAAGAGGAGAGGGAAGGAATAATCAATCCCTGCCTTCCAGGATGTTATATGTATGGTAGAGGAGTTATAGTTTGGTAGAAGAGTTAAGAGTTCTCTTTAAATACTTACGATATGAGACTTTGTGATAAATGATAGAAGTACAGAGCTCCTTCTGAGCATGGAAGGGATCCAATTAAGGGAATTGAAGAAAACTACAGAGAAATAGGATTTAGTTTGAGCCCTAATGAATGGGTTGCCATTGACAGGGGGGTTAGTGAAAGCATTCTTAGGCAGAGAGAACAGA
The DNA here is from genome assembly GCF_025265405.1 of Mesoplodon densirostris. Taxonomy (NCBI): domain Eukaryota; kingdom Metazoa; phylum Chordata; class Mammalia; order Artiodactyla; family Ziphiidae; genus Mesoplodon; species Mesoplodon densirostris. The sequence continues at coordinate 87,575,670 of NC_082668.1, forward strand.
GTGGGAAAACTGGAGAAAACAAAACAAAACAGGGTCTGTTTGAGACTACATGATGGAGAAAATGGGAAATAAAACTGGTAATGTGTTTGGGGAGGACTTGACTGTTGTTTTTGTTTGTTTGTTTGTTTGCGGTACGCGGGCCTCTCACTGTTGTGGCCTCTCCCATTGCGGAGCACAGGCTCCGGACGCGCAGGCTCAGAGGGGAGGCCATGGCTCACGGGCCCAGCCGCTCTGTGGCATGTGGGATCTTCCTGGACTGGGACACGAACCCGCGTCCCCTGCATCGTCAGGCATACTCTCAACCACTGCGCCACCAGGGAAGCCCTTGACTGTTGTTTTAAAGAGACTGGACTTTACAGCTGAAGAGGGCTTAGTTCTTCTCCATGTCTCCATTGTAAAGAGACCTAGTGTTTGTGTGGAAGGGGCATCCGGCCTCCCCGCTGACCCGATCTGCGGCCTCTCATCTTAGTAACACGTGACGCTACCTCTTCCCCATGTCTCCTTCGTGTTCCCTCCCCTTCTTCTTCCAATACCCCAAGTGGTGAATGAATGGAGTGGGGAACTCTAAGGATAATGGTGGAGAGTCGTTTCAGTTACCTCCACCCTCCCAGCCTCATCCATCTATGAATGGCGGTGAAATTACATCCTTAACCCTCTCCAGCAGAGCCTAACCAGACACTGACATTACTATTCCTTCCATTACTGTTGTAACCCTCTGCACGCAACATGATTGCTCAAACCACTCATCTTCCCCTGTAGTCCCACTTCACCCCTCTCTGTCCGACTTGCTCACTGTCTAATTCCAGGGAGGTATCCTACCTATTGGAATATCATCTCCTTTTAGACACTTCTTTCAATTACACTGATTTTAATCAGTTTAATTGATTTATTCTTATTTATTTCTTATTTTATTTTCATACAGTTGTTTTTCATTGAAGTATGATTGACATTAAAAGTCTGTACATATTTAATGTATACATCTTGATAAGTTTGAAGATAAGTATATACCCATGAAATTTCACCATATACAGTGTCCTAAACTTATCTACCACCTCTAGAAGTTTCCTTCTTCCCCCATTTTTAAATAAGATCATTTGACATAAGACCTACTCTCTGAAATTTTTAAGTATAAAATATAGTACTGCTAACTCTGTGTACTATGCTCTGCAGTAGATCTCTAAGACTTATTCATCTTGCATAAGTAAAACTATGTACCCCTCTCTAATTTCTCCCCCTCCCCCAGCCCCTGATAATCATCATTTTCTCTGCTTCGGTGAGTTTGACTATTGTAGATTCCAGGTAAAAGTGAGATCATGTAGTATTTATTCTTCTGTGTCTGGCTTATTCCCCTTACCCTAATGTCTTCTAGTTCATACGTACTGTCGAAAATTGCAGGATTTCCTTCTTTTTTTAAGGCTCCAGTGATATTGCATTGTATCTATATACATTTTCTTCATCCATTCACCTGTCAGTAGATATTCGTTTCCTATTTTCTATTTCTTTTGCTATTTTGAATAATGCTGCAGTGAGCATGAATATGCAGATATCTCTTTGAGGTCCTGATTTCAATTATTTTGGGTATATACCCAGAAGTGGGATTGCTGGATCATATGATGTTTTTGAGGAATCTCCATACTTTTGTCCATAGTGGCTGTACCAGTTTACATTTCCACCAGCAGTGCACAGGGGTTCCCTTTTCTCCACATCCTTGCCAACACTTATCTTTTGTTTTTCTGATAATAACCGTCCTAATAGGTGTGAAGTGACACCTCATTGTGGTTTTGATTTGCATTTTCCTGATGATTAGTGATATTAAGCACCTTTTCATATACCTGTTGGCTACTTGTGTCTCCTCTTAAGAGAAATGTCTATTCAGGTCTTTTGCCCATTTTTGAATAGAGTGTTTTGCTATTGAGTTGCAGGGGAGTTCCTTGTGTATTTTGCATATTAACCCTTTATTTATTAGATGTATGATTTACAAATACTTTCTCCCATTCCGTAGGTTGCCTTTTTCACTTTGCTGATTGCTTCCTTCCTCTGTTGTGCAGAAGCTTTTTAGTTTGATGTAGTTCCATTTGTCTATTTTTGCTTTTATTGCCTGTGCTTTTGGTGTCATAACCAAGAAATCATTGCCAAGGCTAGTATTAAGAAGCTTTTGCCTTGTATTTTCTTCTAGGAGTTTTAGAGTTTCAGGTCTTATGTTTAAACCTTTAATCCATTTTGATTTTTGTGATAATATAAGGTAAGAATCCAGCTTCATTCTTTTGCATGTGGATATTTGGTTGTCCCAGCGCAATTTATTGAAGAGACTGTTCTTTCCCCATTGTGTATTCTTGCCTCCCTTGGTTTGTTTGCTTGTTTGTTTGTTTGTTTGTTTGTTTTTGCGGTACGCGGGCTTCTCACTGTTGTGGCCTCTCCCGTTGTGGAGCACAGGCCCCGGACGCGCAGGCTCAGCGGCCATGGCTCACGGGCCCAGCCGCTCCGTGGCATGTGGGATCTTCCCGGACCAGGGCACGAACCCGTGTCCCCTGCATCAGCAGGCGGACTCTCAACCACTGTGCCACCAGGGAAGCCCTTCATAACAGTTTTATTTAAAAGTTTTGGGGAAAAGAACTTAAAATTAATGACTGAAATCAAATATGGAGATTAGCTGAGAATTTTCATTATTTTTGGTTACCCTATTTCCCATTAGTATTGTACAGAGGGTTGGCAGTAAAATTTAATAAAATTTTAAAACTTCTTTCCCTGAACTGGTAGGTAGTTTGAATTCTGGCCAAACTCTCTCTCTTATGTGATTAGTACATCCAACCAGATCTACTCTTAGAGTGTTAGTTTTGAGTAGTTGGTTGGGGATTTCCAGTATTTTTGTCTTATGTCTAAAGGAGCGCGTGTGTGTGTGTGAGTGTATACAATCCAGTTAGTAAAGCTGTGGTGACTGATACCCAGGGTCTCACTGCTAGGAGCTGACTGAAGGATGCTCCAGGAAGTCTAAGGGATTCCATTACTACAGTGTGTGAACAGTGTATGCAGGTGCATCAAACTAATTCTCAGGTCCCCACACTGAAAGATCAGGTATTCTGCACTCTCCTTTGTGGTACATAGTATCCTCGTGATACTATGAAATGGCAGAGTGGAGCATAACCATTCGCATTACACTTTACCTTCCTGTCTTTAATACAGTCAGGCCCATCTTGCTCAAGGTAAATTGGTAATGTTCTAGCAATTGTTTCTACGGTGACTTGGGCACTAGTGGGACACTTAGTAAGCGCAGTATAAGTAAACATAGTCTGTTTTCCCAGGCAATAGCACTATTGTGAGTTGTCAGCTTCTCCTTTGGATGTGTTCTTCTCCGTAGTAGATCCTTGATTAGGGAGTTAAAAGTAAATATAAAATATCCTAACAGAGATTCTTAACAGGGTGCATGGTATTCAGCATAAGCAAAAAAATTATATTTGGCACCAGCTATTCCAATACAAATGGAGGTAATACCTAGACTGCAATGCTCTGTGTGTGTGTGCGTGCACCTGAGCATCGTTGGTATATGAAGTGTGCTTATGGGCGCGCACCTGTGTGTGCATGCATCATTGCTATATGAAGTATGAATCAAGAAATAGCTCTTCTCACTTTGTTCTTAATCATGGCTCCTATCACCCTCACCTCAGCTTTTTTTCTTAAACTAATGGTTGAAGCTGTAAAGAAATTGAGAAAAAGTGGTGCTTTGCTAATTTTCTTGATTTCATGTGAATTGTGAAAAAAGGGCCATGTAAAAATGAAATTACTAAATGCTATGGATGCAATTTGATTTGGGACCTGTTGACCTAATTTACAAGGTCCAAGGCTGGGAAATGATTTCCCACTAGCCTTCCTTATTAACCAGTCTTTTAACCTCAGACAGTGGACTCCTCTACTTGATTTCTGTGTAATGCAAGAAGTACTGATAAGCACGGAGTGTGATCAACAGAGATTGGCAAAATTATAATTGCCAGATACTACCACAAAGAAAAACAGTGCTACAGATTACTTACATAACTTCTGTAGCCCCATAGATGAGAGTGTAGGAATTAAAAATAGAGTTTAGATTTTGATTCTGGTTGATTATTGTGATCATCTTTTATCAAGATGGGACACATTAATTAGTCATTCAATAAATAGATGCTTGTATTAATAGTATGAAGTCTGGCTTTCTAAAAAATAGTTGTCATGTAGTAATATTGTGCAAAAGTTGTACCTAATGGCTCTTTTTAGGTATCAGTTTGGAAATGCTATTCTTTTCCTTTTATAAGTTCCTCCTGACATACATTTGAATTTAAAAAAAAAAATCACACTTAGTACAACATTGAAGGTTTTATCCTCATGTGTTGAATGTGGCAATTCTAGGCCAAGAAATTGATAAAAGTACAGAATGGACTCCTTCTGAATGATAGAGAAATTGTGAGAAAAAGTACTAATTTGTGATTCCATTAATTTTAAATCTATTTTGCTTGCTAAGAAAAAGTATTTTATTTAGTAGCTAACTCCAGTGATTGTATTCATAATCAACTGCTGCTGGTTCAAACCTTTAAGCACAGATAAAATAGACTTCAGATTGGTAATAGCTTCTCATGTTGTTATTATTTTTCTTTTTTTAAAATTTATTTTTATTGATTTATTTTTGGCTGCGTTGGGTCTTTGTTCCTGCACACAGGTTTCTCTGGTTGCAGCGAGCGGGGGCTACTCTCCGTTGTGGTGCACGGGCTTCTCATTGCGATGGCTTCTCTTGTTGTGGATTTTAAGACTTTTTTGTTATTTGTGCTACAGTGTATTTAGGGTGTGCTTGCTGTCTTTCACTTTGTGTTCCTATAACATTTGTTTCAAAGAAGTGATATTCTATTAGATTATTTCATCCTGTTAAAATACAGGACACCCTATATTAATTACCAAGTTCAAAGAAAAAATGTTCCAGGAATGGTTCTCAAACTTGAACATGTCTCAGAATCACCAGGAGGGCTTGTTAAACCACAGATGGCTAGACTTAACCCAGAGCTTCTGATTCAGTAGGTTTGGATGAGGCCTGAGTATTTGCATTTCCAACAAGTACCCAAATGGTGATGATGGCAATGCTGGTCCAGAGACCTCACTTTGAGAACTGCTGTGTTACAGTGTGGTACCCAGAAAAAGCTAAATACTCACTTACCAGGTGTATTCGTTTTCTATTGCTGCTGTAACAGATTACCACAAACTCAGTGGCTTAAAACGACACAAAGTTAATCTCTTACAGTCCTGTGGTTGGAAGTCCAAAATCGGTTTCACTGGGCAAAAGTCAGGGTACATGCAGATCTGGTTCTTCTGGGAAGCTGTAGGGGAGAATTTGTTTACTTGCCTTTTCAGCTCCCATTGGCTGCCTGTATTCCTTGGCTTGTGGTCCCTTCCTCTTCTTCAAAGCTTATCACTCCAGTCTCTGCTTCTGTCATCATATTGCCTTCTCCTTTTCTATAGTCAAATCTCCCTCTATCTTCCTCTTATAAGGATATTTGTGATTATAGTCAGGACCCATCCAGATAAACCAGGGTAATTTCCCCATCTCAAGATCCTTATCTTAATCATATCTGTAAGTTGGTTTTGCCATATAAGGTAACATTTACAAAGTTCAGGGATTAGGACTTGGATATCTCTGGAGGCCATTATGCAGCCTATCACACTGTGAAAATCTTCTACTTATCTCTCCTGATCTCTTGGAAGGCAGTCACTAATCTATTCAGAAAGAAATGTCATTTGGCACATTTAAATTTGGAGTCATTTTGCATTCATTGCTTCTTATATGAAAGTGGAGATGATTTGCAGATGGTAACACATCTGCCTCTGCAATAAATGTTCATGTTATTCTATTATCTTAAAAAGTCATGAAGAGAGAATTTAATTAAATTTTATAACAGAATTTTGATTTTTATTAAGAACTGAGATAGCACAAAATCTCAAGTGTCTCTGTGGAAGAGGCACTTATCCTTATCCTTAAAGAGTTGACAGGCTAATGGAAGATATGACCTGCTCACAAGTATATGACATCAGGTAGCACATGAGAATTTTTGACAAGGTGTTCAGGGAAGACTGCACTAGGATGTGGTGTTGAGGATGAAAGATGGAGACTTCCGCTGATGATGGTGATGAGCAAAGAAGTGAAGGGAAGAACAGTGGTGGGGAAGAATAGAAAGTGGTAAGGCTGTAACTTGGGGACTGGGGAGTGTGTCTGGGGGCAAAAGAGAAGGGGGCACAGCAAGCATGATGATGCTGGGAGGCGAATGGGACAGACAGGGAAAGGCTGTGTTTGCCAGGTCAAGAATTTAGCTTCTGTTTAGTTAGGAAAGAAAGAATAAGGAGGTGACAGACAGTTGAACTAGAGAAAGGCCACCTGGCTGCAGTGTGAGGAATGAATTAGAAGTGGCCAAAACTGGAGGCAGGGGGACGTGTTGGCCACTGTAACAGTCACGACAGCCATTGTCCCTGACATTGGCCCCTGTGTTGGAGAAATGGGCTCTTGTGTCTCAGCTGTAGATTTTTGTGTCAGGTACGCCCCCCAAAATTGTCAGTTTCAGACAGGTGAAGCATTTCCTGCTTGTTATAAAGGCTTATCCAGCACTGAAGAGGTAGTGTTGACTTTTTTAAAAGGAGAAAAGAGGAGACAGAATGTTCGCAGTTGCATTTAAAAGTTACTTCTAAAAGGGGTCGGGGCGGGGGAGTGGGAAACAATTGAAAGTTTAAAAAAGATTTCTCCTGTTTCTTTTCCAGAAGAATGGCTACTAATAACCTGCCCCCCCCCCAAATGTAGCTATTTGTGTTGTGATTTGTTTTCACAGGGGTAGAAAGCACTTTTTTTCTTTTCCATTTAGGGTCTCTAACTTAGCAGGAAGAGAAAAAAACCAAGGGATATCCACATTTCAATGAAGATAGTGAATACTTTTTTTTTAAGAGACAAAAACTTCTCTTTATTTTTTTAAAGTTATACTTAGTCCATAATACAAATAATGTAAAAATATACTTTTAGTTCTGTGATATTTAGGGGAGAGAAGGCAGCTGACTTTGAAGGAATGAGAAAGAAGGGTATTCAGCCCTGGCAGCCACATGCTTCCTCAGTCTCCTGCCATGTGCTGTCCTGTGCTAAGCCCTGTGTTGTGGTATTTAATTGATCTTCTCCCTGACCTTCTGTTGTGTGTGTTATTACCCCCATTTAAAAGAGAAAAGAAAGAGTCTCAAAATGGCTAAGTAACTTTAAGTGGCAGAGCTGGCATTCAGCCCCAGGTCCTGTGATTCTTTGCCCACATTCATCACTGTTAAATGGCCTCTCAGTAAAAATACTCCATTTCCATGTTCAGTCAGATCCTTAAAAACAACCTTATTCACTGATATTACATTATGTCTTACTGCGGATACTTTATGGCAGGAAAGATGGGAGAGAAATGATAAAATGCAAGAATATTTTTAGTTTTAAAAGTGTTTAAGTTCTACTAAAATTTATATGAGCATAAGGTTTCCAGAAATCCTATTTTTATATAGCTTTTAACTTACTGTGCTAGAAAGTAGAACATTTCATTTTGTAATGGGAAAGATCAGCTCTTGCCCCCTGCTAACAACTCTGTTTGTTTGCCAGTGGTTGACATCAATGGTATCACCCCTTCTTGACCTAGCTACCTCCTACAGATTACATAAGCCTTGCTCAAGCTTCACCCATCTTCCCTTCCTTTCCCCTTCCCCTTCCCCTTCCTCTCCCTCTCCTCCCTCTGGGCTGTCTGTCCTAAGTCCCTACCTCCCCCGCCCCATAACACCCTGCACCTCCAAAGTGGACTCGGAAGAGCTTGATTGCTGCACTTGTCACATGGCTACCAATGTCCTTCCCCAACCTTATTGTAAGCACCAAAGGTCAGTTTCTGAAAATACAGTCTCAATAAATAGTTGTTGAACCAGATCTGCTATTTGTCTGTGAGGTCAATGAGATTAAACTGATGGCTATGTTAAGTAAGCTTATTGAGAAATGAGACATTTCAAAAATAGAGAAGGGAAAAAAGAAATAGGACTGTGAACATTCTTTAACTTTTAAAAAAGGAGCTGCTGTTCTCCATACTAATATTTTATCTGTGGTTGTTTGCTTGCTCCAGGTTTAATTCAGACATTAGGGGAATAGATGGTAAAAGCCAAAGAAATGTCTGTCCATTTGGGTAGGATACAGTATATCGCGATTTTCCATTTTCTTTCCTGCAGGCATTGGAGTTGGTGTGAGCAGGGGAGGGACAGGAGCCACAAATGACAAGGAGTGTGGTAGTCCCAGTAGAGAGCCAGGGGGAAGCGTGCCCTCCACCCTGTCATCGTGTATGTCCATTCACCACCAAATCATTAACAGGGTTTATTACTTGATTCCTACAGCCTTCCCTCCTGCTCTGAGCAGTGAGAATGGCTCATCAGTTTCTTTGTACGTCTTTGGCCCTACCAACAAATATCAATGCCGTCTTTAAATGAAATAGCCTGACTCCTGAAGCACTTAAATCACCACCAAATTAATTCACAGAGAGATGCTGGGGCGATTTAAAGTACCTTTTTTCCCTTTATCTATTTATGACATTCCAGAAGCAGTATCTGGTTGCTTTTCTCTACTTTATCTGACTTCCACAGTTTGTGGATTCTACTTGCTGTTGGCCACTACATGGACATTAATGTGGCCCTTCAATTATTTTGTCAGTCTTTTTCACAGGATTTCTGTACAGTTGTGAATATGCATTTTTGTTCTTCCTGCTATCGAATAAAAGCATCTTTGTAAAAGCACCAACAGTTACGCATTTCCACATATCTCATTTTTAATCAGTATCATCTTCTTGAACAACACAAAGGTAAAAATCTTCCTTCTGCTTTTAGGACTGTGGCAATCCTGTGGACTAGGCAGAGTGGGAGTGGGCAGGAGTGAGGAGTAGCTTGAGGAGATTGGGTGGGGAGAGAAAGGGAAATGGGGATACTGGGGAGAAAAAGTTTCTATTTGTAAAGGAACGAAGAGGTCTTCTTGGGAAGCAAGTGCTTCATCTGTGCTGTAATTTTTCTTAAATGATAATCATTAGACTTGGTAACTAACTTACATATAGCAGTACTGAGATGACTAAAGAGAAGTGGACTTGTGATGTTTTACAGTGATGCCTGTTACAGGGATGCAGTTTTGTATGGAAGTCCCAGCCCTATTTTTACTTAGGTTTTCATGTCCTATTAAGGTAGCACTTTCTCTTCCTCCTCTTAGGGATAATGTGTTAGGGCCAAACAATGTTTCTCTTCCAAAGTGATCATTTATGCTCATGTTAACTATAGCCTCCATAACGTTTGGAACAATGATAAATTAGTTCTGTGAATTAAAGAGAAGAAGAAGGAAGCAAATCACTTAATTAGGGTTTTTAAAGTGACTTCGATTTGAGGCAGGTCTAACACATTTAAGCCCTGGTCCTGTTTCCAAATATGGGTCTTTTGAAAGAATGGCTGCTACCCCAGTTATCAGGCAGTTCATAAAACAAGGCCCTGCTACTATAGCGACTGATAATTTATTAGCTGGTAAATCAGTTCTGTGCAGTATATTGTTTACAAATCCCCTTTTCATAGTTATCTCACTTTGTTTTTCTGCAGCTTCATGATAATCCTCATATCATTCGCCCTTGAGTGAGACCTGTTAAAAAATGGTTGTTAAGTGACTGTAAATTGCGATTGCATTTGCTGACAGCCAGGAATGATACTAATCAGATAAGAGAACTCGGTTCATAGAAACTAGTCGTTAGGGTTGCTGGTAGATCTGTGGCCAGAAGCTTCATTAGTTTGAAAAATTTCACTCTTGGAGGCCAGTTGACCTCTGAATTTTTGCCTCTGCTCACATTGATAATCAAAATGTTACCTCTAAAAATGGACTACCAGCTAATAAAAGGAGCAAATTTATGAATAACTAGTTAATATCAAGGGCTAAATGTTAATTTAGTTTAGTTAATTTACTAATTTAGTTAATTTACTAATTTATTGCTTGAGCGTAAGGATTAAGTCATGTGGTCGTTATCTCAGCTCTGATCCTTTGCTTTCAAAGGAAACTCAAGCATGTTCAGTAAACTGCATAATACGTTAATGGTCTCTAAGTTCTGAGTCCTTATCTGCTAAATAAACAGGCTGGGGTGTTAAAAAAAGGAAAAAAAATAATGAATTGCTCTTTGTTTTTTAAGCCATCCTTGTATTAGTTGTAATTCAAGTTTAATCAGACATTTACAAATAGGTAAAATAATGTGAGGCTACCAATAAGTGAATAAATAAATAAAATAACTAAAAACCAATTTATTGTTACATAAGCAATGACAAAAATATCCTGGGAACTCTGGCTCTTCCCTCATCCCCTCACATTAAGCACTTAGGGAGCCAACTGAGACTGTCTTGAGGGAATCATACTCTTCCTCTTGATCTGTCTCACCAACACACAGACACACACTGTTTCACATTCATTCAGTTTCATTCCTTGCAAGAGTAAATGAAAAATCATGTGGGAAAGATAACTTGGATCCCTGTTTTAATTCTGTGACCAGTTACCTGTGTTCTCTTTTTCCATTTGATATTGACAATATCCATAGACATCTGTGTCCAACCCTCAGCCTTTATATGTGTAGTGTATTTAGATACATGGAGTGAATAACATGAGCACAAAGTCTGGCTTCTTTAAAGGTAAACTAGGCAGTAGCGTAATCAGGTCATTGAAAGTAAGGTAAATATGAAAGAACGTTTTTTTCTTCCAATTCTATTGAGATGTAAGTGACATACAGCACCCTATAAGTTTAAGGCATACTACATAATGATTTGACTTACATACATCATGAAATGATCACTACAGTCAGGTCAGTGAACATCCACCGTCTCATATAGATACAAAATACAGGAAGAAGAAAATATTTTCCTCCTTGTGATGAGAACTCTTAGGGTTTACTCTCTTAACAACGTTCATATAAAACATACTGCAGTATTAATTATATTAATCATGTTGTACATCACATCCCTAGTACTTATTGACCTTATAACTGGAAGTTTGTACCTTTTGACCACCTTCATCCAGTTTCCCCTCCCCCTGCCTCCTACCTCTGGTAACCATAGATCTGATCTCTTTTTCTGTGAGTTTGTTTCTTTATTTGTTTAATTGAAACCATACAACTCAACATCAAAAAAAAAAAGACCAATTAATAAATGGGCAGAGAGGCTTCCATGGTGGCGCAGTGGTTGGGAGTCCGCCTGCCGATGCAGGGGACACGGGTTCGTGCCCCGGTCCGGGAAGATCCCACATGCCGTGGAGCAGCTAGGCCCGTGAGCCATGGCCGCTGAGCCTGCGCGTCCGGAGCCTGTGCTCCGCAACAAGAGAGGCCACAACAGTGAGAGGCCCGCGTACCGCCAAAAAAAAAAAAAGGGCAGAGGACCTACATAGACATTTTTCCAAGGAAGACATACAGATGGCAGACACATGAAAAGATGCTCAACATCACTAATCACCAGGGAAATGCAAATCAAAACCACAATGAGATATCACCTCATACCTGTCAAAATGGCTTTCATCAAAACAACAAATAACAAGTATTGGCAAGGATGTGGAGAAAGGGAAACCCTTTTACACTGTTGGTGGGAGTATACATAGGAGGAGCCACTGTGGAAAGCAGTATGGAGGTTCCTCAAAAAACTAAAGCTATAACTACCTTACCATACAATCCAGCAATTCCACTTCTGGATATTTTCCCAAAGAGAACTAAAACACTAATTTGAAAAGATATATGCACACCTATGTCCATATGTTCACTGCAGCATTCTTCACAATAGCCAAGATATAGAAGCAACCTAAGTGCCCATCGATAGATGAATGGATCAAGAAGATGTGGTGCACACATGCGCACACACACCCACCCACACACGCACGGAGAATATTACTCAGCCATAAAAAAGAATGAAATCTTTCCATTTTCAACAACACGTATGGCCCTAGAGGGAATTATGCTAAAGGAAACAAGTCAGACAGAGAGAGACAAATACCATATGATTTCACTTATATGTGGAATCTAAAATAAAACAAGTGAAAGAACATTTTTAAAGAAAATTATTTAAAGGTTTGCAAGTCTCTTGAGAGAACAATGGAATATACTAAATATTCTGTTTGTAACTGACTGTTTTCCTAATGAAACCCTGAAGGGGAGAGATTTAAGTGCCAGGCTGCACCCCAGCAGTCTCACCACAGCCACCATTTCCAGTGGCTGCTCCACTTTTATTGATGGGGGACCTTTTTCAACTGGATGGATCTGATACAGTTAATGGCCATCTAGATCGCATCAGGGGGCTAGTTATAAAACAAGGATGTTCATATGCAGATGGAATTTTTTCCCTGCAATACAAAGAAGGCTTATAGTTCTCCTTTGGAAGAGAAGACTGAAAAACCTTGTCCTAAAATTACATGGCCTGAGGACCTTTTGTGGTGTGCTACACTAGTTTAATTATCTTAAATATTTGTGAGTTATTGTTTTCAATTATCTGTTACACGTTTAAATCTTCATCACTGTTATTTGGTTCCCGTAGTTTTTATTACTAATCCAGGACATCTCTTCTGTGGACTACTACACCAGAGAAGTGCTCTCACAGCCAGCAAAGCTAACAACTGTGACAGTAAAATTCTGCCAGAACCAATAAACGCCTTGGAACTTACAAATCCCTGTCTTAGCAATAGGCCTCGGGACCTGGAAAATATTTCTCTTTAATAAATAGTTAGAAAGTCATCTGCTTGGAAATGGTTGTCAGATGGCCCTTTTGGCACTGTGTTAATGTTGGAAAGAAAAGTCACTGGGAAGAGATGATTCTCAGTATTAGCCATTATGTAATGTATCTGTCTCAACATATCTTCCTATGAATTTTCAAGTTGTAAACCTTTGGTTTTAAATTACTAAGCATTTACACTCATAAACTCAGATTCTTCATGCATCTCGGGAATCAAAAACACTGGAGCCTAGGGAAAGAAATTACAAGTTGATATAATAATATCATATGAAATATCATATAAAATGATTTAATTGAATTTTGTTTTTAGTCACTGGAATAAGGTGTTGTCAAAGTCATGGTTATAGGTGCTGTTTGTCTTGAAGGTCTGTGACTTGGCTACACATTTTTAAAATGTATGCTGTAACTCAGAAGGCAAGACATATAGAAGCATATGGATGAATCATGGTGGCCACACCAGTGCAAAACCAGCTCTGAGTATGCTCTGGCCATCAGTGAGTGGTGGAATTTCATGTGAAAGTCTATTTTATGTCATGACATTTCAAGTCCTGTTACTTGAAGATAAGTAATGATCCCAATGCTTAGCTCATGCTTTTATAGGACACACTTATTTTTATGAAGCACAGAGAATTATTCTTATTGATAATCTCAAGAACTCTGTGGTAGATGAAGCATCTGAGGGCCAGGGAGATTAATATGACCAAGGTCCCTTCTTCAAGCATCTAGGCACAACCAGGGTTTTAACCTAAGCCTGCCTGTCCTAAGTTGGGTGTTACATGCTGCTAGACCACAACCATGTACGTACATATCCTTAATCATAAGGACAGTGTGCATTTTGGCCTCCAAGAGAAAAGCACCAACGTGCTTGTGGGCTTCATGTTGAGTGTTAGTCTTCTCGAGGTTGATAGAGCTTTCCTCCTAAATAGATTCTCAAGGGTTAGAAAGAGAGCTTTGATGGTAGCAGCCTCTTATTCCAAAGCAGTCATTGACCCAAAGGTGATGATAGCACTCATCCTGAATTGACTTGTGAGCAAAACAAGAAATATGTATAATAAATGCACATTCGGGAGTTGCCAACAAAGAATATTCTCAGGAGTTTGGGATTCTGGATAGTGTGTTTGCATGATAGATCCTGAACTCCTCTGGCTTTGGGTTTTTCCTTGTTTTGAAGCAGGTGAAAGACCTAGACCTATGATTATTTACACATTAAAAAAAAAAAAAAGCCTGCCTCAACCTGGATAAACATTAAGTTTTCAGAATTGATAAAATATAGAATCAAAAGAAAAGTCAAGAGTACATAAAGTCAAAGTTCAGAAAATAAGACTGAAGGGACAAAATTCCAAGATAAACTTCTAGATTTCCAAGAGTTTCTTCTGACCACACAGTGCTAACTGGTTCACCCGTCACCTGTTTTACTTGCTGCTGGACAGGTAACAGTACTTATTTGTACATACTTGTATGGCTTATCATAGTATTGTGAACTTTTAGAAAAATCTGTATACTATTTATATTTCATAGGTTAAGATAATGGAAGGAGAATTTGGGATTATTCTCATTATACCACTTTCACTACGTCTCAGTTTATGCTTCATCCTTAAGGCAATTGAGTGTACTTTCCAAATGGAAATGTCAGGACATTGGCAGGGGCGTGGGCAGGTTGCTAATTTCCCTAGAATGGCTATTCTGAACTTCACCATGGTGGGCAAGCTGTATCATAAACCAATGTTTATGTTTAGTGGAGAAGGAATTTTTGATGAGTAAATACTTTCTCATTTTACCACTTCAGTAACCCACGTGAAAGTCCCAAAAGGGTATGGTTTGTCTGATGTGTTCAAAAAGAGCAAATTGCTGTATGTGAAATAGAGGACAAAGGGGAAAAACAATTGGAGAAGAGGAGGATTGCCTTCTGAATGCTTTCCTGAATGTTTAACAGGGCTGACTGGAGAAAAATAATTAAACAATTTACTTTAAGAGTCATCTGGCCGCTCTTTTCTGCACCCTTATTTCTTTCTTTTCCTCGGTATTGGCTCCATACCTAGCCTCCTGAGGACACTGAACATGTTTCCAACCAAAAACAGGACACATGAATTAACAGCAAGAAAAAATTTATGCTTTTTCTAAGAGTAACAGGCTTTCTGGGAAATACAGTTTGTATATTAGTGTGTTGGAATTTTGAAGACATCCTGATTGTTTCTAAAATATTAGTGCAGAATTTTTGATGACCAAAAATGCAAGTAGGCACCCATTGCCTCTGCAAGTAGACACCCATTTCTTCACTAAATCTTCTGTTAATACTTTAAAAAAAAAAAAATTCCTGAAAGGTCTTGCTTTCAACTGTCATTAAGGAAGCCTCTGGCACCAGAGTGTCGGTGGCTGATTATAGTTTGTATTACTCTTCCTAGAACAATTGGCTTTTCCTCTCTCTTTCTTTTTTTTTTTTTTTTTTAACTAAATGGATGATATTAAGGAATGGATCCGTAATAGTGGGGTTTTCTGACTTGGTTAGTGAGTACATAGGAAATACTGTGCATATTGCTGGGACCATTCTTTCAAGAGTAAGCTGTGTGGGGTACGTCTCAGGCAGTGACTCATCCAATGGCTGATATCTTTGGGACAACCATCTGTCTGATGAGGTGTTCAAGGTTTGGCAAAAAAAAAAAAAAAAAAAAAAAAAATCCGAACTGCCATAGCTATTTCCCCCACTAGGAGTTCCTCATACACTGCAAAAGACCATGATATAAATTATCACAATAAAAAGCACCTTCATTGTTTGTGTCCTATCTTTTTGTAAAGATAGGAAGAATTTTAAAACAATTGGTAGTTATTATGTTGGAGAACTAACTAAAAAAATGTGTGTGAAACTTGACTTTGTTGTAGATTAGATTATGGGTTGTTTTTAATTGAAATGTAGTTGACATACAATATTATGTTAGTTTCACGTATACTACATAGTGATTTGACATTGGCATACATTATGAAATGATCACCATGATAAGCCTAGTAACTATCTGTCCCCATACAAAGTTATTACAGTATTATTGGCCATATTCCTTGTGCTGTATATTATATGTGGTGGATGTTTTGTAACTTTGATCTGTGTAGTGCGTGGTGTAATACAGTGCCACAGGTAAGAGAGTAGGCTTGAGCCAGTCTGCTGGACTGAATGTAGTCTTGGTTCTGCCATTTATTAGATGGGTGACATGTTGCAAGTTACCTTCTCTGTGCCTGTTTCCTTACCTGTAAAATCAGATGATAATTGGACCTACCTAAGAGCCTTATTATAAGAATTAAATGAGCGATGCCTAGTCCATAGTTTATACTCAATATAAATAATACTAATAATATAAACAGAATATACACAACTCTGTGCAGCAAGTTATCTCTTTTAGGGTCCTAGAGGGGATCCCAGGGAAGTAGATTTGAGCTGTCCCATGTAGTAGAACCTTGAGGCCTCTACTGCCTTCATCTTAGTGTGTTGAAACATATTCATCATATTTTCTAAGAAATAACCTGACCTTGTTCCCGATTACTCCCTTACTCATGTCAGGTTGTAGGTGGTCCTCTCTGGCTTCTGCTCCGTGCTGGGCTCCTGACCCTCCGCAGAAGAGGGAACACTTTACTGGGGCAAAGGAGCCTGTACATGGCCAGCAAGGACCACAGTCCCCAGGACTGGGCATGCTCAATGCCCTATTAAAGGTTTAGGTGAGAGAAAATTCAAGGACGTGTATGTAAATAGCTAGTGTGGATTGTTTGCTAAAATTTATGTATGTATTCATTCATTTATTCCTCACAAAACCCTATGGGGCAGATAAAGAAACTGAGGCACAGAAAAGTCAAGTAATTTGCCTAAGTTCTTATAGAAAATTATGTGCTGGGACCGTCATTTGAACTCAGGCCATCTGGTTCCAGAGCCTTTAGACTGAACTGGCCCCCTTCAGAAATGCTTTTGTGAGTTACATTTGGTGCGTTGCCATCAGCTTCTGTTGGGGGTCATTATAAGCAGAAGTTTTATGAAATCTGTCACTGTGAATATTATGAGCATATTATCAGGATATTCTGTGTCACATGGTATCTTCCTCATGAGGACTGCTAGGAGAAATTTCTCTCAGTTCTCAATAATGAGAATAGGTAAACTCCCTGAGCAAATTACTGGCTTTTATTTCCTGGACATTATAAACTTTACCTTTTTTGGGCTGATCACTAGAAAGCTAATAATCATGTTTGTAGCCCACCTGTGATTTGTCATTATGCTTTTGTCACCCTTGCCTTCAATCTCTCACTATCTTTTCTTTTTATTTCATTTCACGTTTAAAAGTCATTTTTTTGTTTTTGTTTTTGTTTTTGTTTTTTGTGGTACACGGGCCTCTCACTGCTGTGGCCTCTCCCGTTGCGGAGCACAGGCTCCGGACGTGCAGGCTCAGTGGCCATGGCTCACGGGCCCAGCCGCTCCGCGGCATGTGGGATCCTCCTGGACCAGGGCACGAGCCTGTATCCCCTGCATCGGCAGGCGGACTCTCAACTACTGTGCCACCAGGGAAGCCCTAAAAGCCATTTTTAACTTCAAATTACACATGCCGTATGGAAAACATTCATATGGTATAGAAGAGCATAAAAATGAAAAATCTCCTTCCCTCTACCCCACCAACTCCTACCCTTAGTTTTTGCAGTACTTCTTGTGTATATGGAAGATATTTTATGCATAAGTAACATATATGTGCATTATTTTAAATCACAGAATCAAGCTAATATATGTCATCGATCACATTACTTTAAAATTTTTATTTTAACTAGAGAAACTATCATAAGATATGGAAATAAAAGAAAGGTTAATACTAACCCGCAACCACCATTTCCCATCTCTTCAAAATATGCAGTGTTATCACTCCTCATGGTACCTAATGTTATTCTAATACTATCTTACTATATTGTCTGGTTTTTCTAAAAATTACCTGAGCTGTGAACTCTTTGCCTGGGTTGTGGCCTGTTCATTATAATGTCCCTGGTGCCTGGCACAGTGATTAGCACAGAGTGAGCATTCAACATATAATTAAGACAATCACCCACATGAGAGAACATTTAGATGAAGAAATGAATGCCATTTTCTTTGTATAGAATATTCTAGAAAAGAGCCAACATGGAACTTGAGTCTTGCATTGTGACACAAAGTCAAGAAAACAGATTGTGTTCTATTTTAATGGAGGAGAAAAGTTCATTATGGGATAAGAATGTGGAAGTGCTCTGCTTGAAGTGAGCATACGCTTTCTGTTGCCAGTACAACGGCGAGGGCATGGAGGTCCTTATCCCTGCACGTGGACAACCTGTGGACTAGAACTGAAAGTCTGTACATATGTACATGGCTGGCTGGGAAATTCACTCAGCAAAACATTCAACGCATCTATTGCACAGCCTCTATGTGTGAGGCACTGGGTTGGGTTCTGAGGACACTGTAATCAGGTTATGATTTCTGCCCCTAAGACTTCTACAGATAAGAGAATCTAGAACCTCACTTCCTCCCTTCCCCTTACCCCACCCCAAATAAAGGAGGTTTGAGAGACCCTCCTCTTTATGTTACCACTTGTTTGACCAGCTATCATCTAATGAGTTTTCCCCTCTACTTTCTAGCAATCTTGCCTTTTTATAAGGTCTCTGGTGATGTTTTCACCTATAACTAGTAATGCCTTGTTAAAGGCATTTCTTTTCTTTTTTCTTCTGAGAGGTGTGATTGAAACAAATTTAAAAATGTTTATCTAAATGTTTTTAAACTATGTTCTAACCTCTGAAAGAAATATAAAACAAACATACGGTAAGAAAAGATTTGTTCATAATACATCCTGACCCCTATCTGTGACTTTTTAAACACATTCATAGGAATTAAAAAGGAAGTCTTTGAATAGCATGTCTCCTCTGTGAGTAAAACAGTACCAATGCTATCATTATCTTTGGGTGTCCATTTTCTCTAAAGATTTCACATAGTCTGTCACTGTCACGTTATCTTTTTCATTATTTCCTCTTTTCTTCAGTTTGGTTCTGAAGCCCTTTGAAAGAAAAATTCATCTCTGTCTTTTTTTTAATAGGTAATTTTGTTGCATGGTGGAAAAAAAAAATTTGACCCTGAAGCAATTTCAAAATTGACCACCTCTGTCCTATGCTTTGATCCCTTGAAATTTGATGTTGAATCATAGAGGGATAATAATTAGAAATGTCTCCTGATTTTCATGTAACAGAACAAAGAATGGTGTGTTTAAATAAATCTGTAGGGGGTTCCTATCTGGAATGGAGGGTAGGGGTCAAGGATCCTGTGTGGTCAGAACAATCTGGGTTGCTTGTTAGCATCAGCAGTTCTGGGGTATCTGTGTCCTGAGAGGATGCAGGTATGACTCAAGAAAACAAGGGAAAAGGAGAAACTAAATTAAATTCAAGTATAGTTGTATCAAAACAGTGAACATGCTAGAAAAATGCTTATTTGAAATTTCCATCACTGATGTGCTTAATTATGGTTTTTAAATGAAATGAAGATTAAGAAATCATTTCAGTTAAGCATGTAAGATTACCTGCTAGACTATCAGCTGGAGAACTGTGAAGTCTGTTAATTATAAATAATTTCCCAAGTACCAAATACATGATTTGTAGACAGGCTGTAATTTACAAGTTATGGGCAACGAGTGCAAAGGAGCACAGTGGTCCCCATTTTTTATCTCTGACAAAACCTTTCTCCACATTTAAGGTTTCAGGAAGACACTTGACAGTTCTTATCTTCTGCTTGTATTTCCAGTTATTCATTAGTAGTTCAAAGGGTTATTGTTTCTCTGGAGCGAATTTAATCCTGACACTTTCACTCCTCATGTTTAGAATTAGATTTTGTCTTTCTTGCGTGCATTTAGGGCAGCAATGTAAAGTTACCAGGGATATTTAGCTAAGAATCACCAGCACCTTTGAAAACCAGAATCCCTACAGAGAGCCAGATACAGAAAGTAACAAGATACAGAAGCATCAATACTGTGGGCTTCCCACTGGGATGCAGTACAAATATCTGCATAGGATGCTACATGCAGCTGTGCTTCATGGAAAATGTTACATTGGCGGTGCCTTTGGGCTTCTTTTTTTTCTATCTTTTTGTATTATATTGCTAAGGATCAAATGGATGTAGTTTTTAGATTATTTTTACCAAAAGATTTATGCAAATTGATTGACTTACAGTTGTATTGATGTTTCTTTTAAGTAAGAATATTCTGTTCTCTAGTTAAACAGTTGGCAGCGCATCGGGACAGACCATTACAATCACTAAATTCTCAGTAATAATTATTTTTGGCTGAGATCTTTGAGTCTCGGTGTACCATTCAATGCTCTATTTTTTAAAATTATATACAATTTCTCATATTCCTAAAAACCTGACTTCGGTTTGTTTGTTTCTGTTTTTGCTAATTAAAATATACTTTTTCTTAACAACTTTAAAAAATCATTTTGGAGCCAATACATTTAACATATTTTGCTATGTTTTATATTATGCTAAATGATTCCTGGATTCCATGCAACGGTTTCTTTTGGCCAGTACAGTTGTACAGTTAAATAGTAAATGAAATGGTGGGGAGGAGATGCTGTAAAAGGAGGAGCAGAGTTTGTGAAAGGCTGGCTACAAGGCAGCCGCTGAAAGGGGCAGCTGTAGAGCAAACACCCTGGAAAGAAAGCTAGACTCTGAGCCAGGCTCCCCTCGCCCAGGCTCCCACGCGGCCGGGAACATGTTGTCAAGTCTCAGGAGCCTCCTGTCAAACGTGTGGCTGACACATAGTAGATACTTAACAATGATTGAAATGAAGATTGAAATATGCCATCTAGAGTGGTCAGGCATAGACAAAATTATCAAAATAAGGCTGGGGACCAAAAAAATATATGTTATCCCAGTGATAAATGAAAGCCTGAAATTGGATGAAAAACAAGCATATTGTTAGACTAGAGTTTCCTGGTAAAGATGGGACCCACTTCAGCTCAGATCTTTAGGAAATTGATATTGTTTCACATTTATTTAACACTGGGTGGTTTTCTTCTTTGAAAACCCAGTGCTTTTGAGCTACTGATTTGTAGTAATGCTTTCACACATGATCCACTTAAGGAGTATTTTCCCCCTTTCTTCCCAAAGTTAAAAGTGATAGTTTTGTTTTGTTTTGTTTTTTGAGGTACGTGGGCCTCTCACTGTTGTGGCCTCTCCCATTGCGGAGCACAGGCTCCGGACGCGCAGGCTCAGCGGCCATGGCTCACGGTCCCAGCCGCTCCGCGGCATGTGGGATCTTCCCGGACCGGGGCACAAACCCGTGTCCCCTGCATCGGCAGGCAGACTCTCAACCACTGCGCCACCAGGGAAGCCCAGATAGTACTTATTAAAGTGCATTATTAGTTCGTTGGTGATTCATAGCTTTTGGACTTTTGAAATTCTATACTATTAAGGATTATAGTTTTAAAATAATGTAGAAGATCATAGGAAAATGCAAAGGCAGTCTGGCAGTTCAGAGCTGCTACTGCAATACAGACTTTTGAAAACAACTCTAATTTAAAATTCAACATATTTTCTAAGTAGAGATTTTGGAAACTGTATAAAATTAATTTATGTTGATGTCTTTACTGTAATTCATATACATGTGTCGCATAGTTAATATTATCTTGTACGTTGCCTTTCACTTATTACATGACAAGTATTTCCCCATGTCTTTAAATATTTGACAATGTTATTTCAACAGTTGCATAATAAACCATTGTGTGTGTGGATTTACCATAATTTGCTTAAGTATTCTTGTAGCGTCATATATAATGCAAACTTAAAAAATCTCTAAATCTCTCTTAAGTCCTAAAATTTATTGGAATCTTTTTGTTTTTGATAGATTTGGGGTCAATTTTAAAAAAGCAAACAGGGCTTCCCTGGTGGCGCAGTGGTTGAGAGTCTGCCTGCTGATGCAGGGGACATGGGTTCGTGCCCCGGTCCGGGAAGACCCCACATGCCGCCGAGCAGCTGGGCCCGTGAGCCATGGCCTCTGAGCCTGGGCGTCCGGAGCCTGTGCTCCGCAACGGGAGAGGCCACAGCAGTGAGAGCCCCGCGTACAGCAAAAAAAAAAAACAACAAAAAAGCAAAAGCAAACACACACACAAACACACACACACACACACACACAACACAAAGAAGTCTACTTTACAATAACAAGTAATTACCACCAAATTGCCCTTGCTCTCTGCAACAATGCACAATCTGTAGAGAGAAAGGATCCTTCTCCCTTCGCGTGGGAGTCATGGGAGCTCCATCCAGCCATTCACAGAAGTGGCGTGCCCCTTATGCTTCACACCTTTGAAAAGGCACTGTCACCTCACAGACCCCATTCCCCTAGCTGGACTCAATGCTGCCAGCCAAACAACCCTTGCCCTCCCGTGCACCCAGGAGCCAGGACAACATGTTGGTTAATAGCATGCGTGAGAAGTGCTCTTTGAAGGAAAATTCGAGCACCTTCCTTATCTCTTCCTGCTTTCTGCCACATAGATGTGATGGCTCTGGAAGCTTGCTTGGACCATAGAGACTAGGCCACCCTAGGAGTGGCAGAGCAGTGAGCCAGAAGGAATCCAGGTCCCTGATGACTTTGTGGAACGATGAAACCAGTCCTGGATGGCCTAGCTCCAGACTTTCTATGTAACAAATGAGCGCCTGCCTTTTTTTTACAGCCCTGTTGCTTTGACTTACTCCGTTATATACAGCCAGTCTGCACAAATATAGTTACCAATATCTTTTCTAGGATCTGTCCATGTGATTATAGAATATTTCTTGGCGGAGGTGAGAAGAAAGGTTAATAAAAAGATGGTTTTTACTAGTAAACAACCACAAATTCAACAAGTGCTTGTTTCTCCTGAAGTGTTTGAATTTTGGACTTCCCACGATAATTGCTTCTACTCTAGCAATTCAAGAAAAAAAATCAGGAAATAAAATATTGGTGGGTATGATAAAAGTTATTCAAAAACCTGCTGCTGGGCCTCCCTGGTGGCGCAGTGGTTGAGAGTCCGCCTGCCGATGCAGGGGATACGGGTTCGTGCCCCGGTCTGGGAGGATCCCATATGCCGCGGAGCGGCTGGGCCCGTGAGCCATGGCCGCTGGGCCTGCGCATCCGGAGCCTGTGCTCCGCAATGGGAGAGGCCACAACAGTGAGAGGCCCGCATACCGCAAAAAGAAAAAAAAAAAAAAAAAAAAACCTGCTGCCATTTCCTGGCAATAATCATAGTAATAAGCGGTCCCGTTTGCTGACTGAGCACTTTCTGTGTGCCCAGCACTACTGAAGCACCTTACGTGGGAGATCTCCTAGCACCCACGGGTGGTGGGAACTATTATATCCCCTTCAGCAGAGGAGGAAATTACTCCCCAGCCCCACCTTAGTAACCCTGATGCCCCTCATCCCCTCGCCTTTTTCTTTTTCCTCTAGCCCTCATCCCCTTCTCACTTGCTCTGTTGGTTTATATTTTATCGTCTGTCTCTGCACAGTAGAACATACGTTCTTCAAGGCCAGATATCTTTGTGTGTTCACTGCCATATGCCACATACCTATCACAGTGACCGACATACAGTATTTGCTCAACAAATTCTCACTGAAATGAAATAGAGCGTGCCACTTGCTCAAGAAGTTATATATACTCTGAATTATTATGCTAGATTATCTTCTAAGCTGCTTGCTTTCTCTAACTGTTGACCAAGTGCTGTTCTGAATTAGTTATTAAATGACTTGAAGGTTTTAAGGTAATGTTCTCTTTTCAAAGAAATTTAATTGCCTATTTTTTATTTTTATTTTTTGCGGTACGCAGGCCTCTCACTGTTGTGGCCTCTCCCGTTGCGGAGCACAGGCTCCGGACGCGCAGGCTCAGCAGCCATGGCTCACGGGCCCAGCTGCTCCGCGGCATGTGGGATCCTCCCGGACCCGGGCATGAACCCGTGTCCCCTGCATCAGCAGGTGGACTGTCAACCACTGTGCCACCAGGGAAGCCCCAATTGCCTATTTTTTGAAGAATTTTAGGTTTAGAGAAAAGTTGAGCAGGAAGTACAGAGTTCCCCTGTACCCACTCCCTATTCCTCCCTCCAGTTTCCCCCCTTTTAACATTTTACATTAGTGTGTTACTTTTGTTACAGTCGGTGAGCCATAGTGTACTTCAGGGTTCACTCTTTGCGCTGTGCATTCTGTGGGTTTTGACAGCCATGTGATGGCATGTGTTCACTGTTACAGGGTCACACCAAACAGTTTCCCTGCCTGACAAGTCCTCTGTGCTCTGCCTAGTCATCCCCCCACCACCCAAATCCTGGCCATCACTCATCTTTTTTTTTTTTCTTTTTTTTTTGCGGTATGCGGGCCTCTCACTGTTGTGGCCCCTCCCGTTGCGGAGCACAGGCTCCGGACGCGCAGGCTCCGGATGCGCAGGCTCAGCGGCCACGGCTCACGGGCCCAGCCGCTCCGCGGCACATGGGATCCTCCCAGACCGGGGCACGAACCCGTATCCCCTGCATCGGCAGGCGGACTCTCAACCACTGCGCCACCAGGGAGGCCCATCACTCATCTTTTTACTGTCTCCATAGTTTTGCCTTTTCCAGAATGTCTTAGAGTTGGAAACTATAGTACGTAGCCTTTTCAGACTGGCTTCTTTCACCTAGCAATATGCATTTAAGGTTCCTCCCACACATTTTGTGGCTTGATACCTCATTTCTTTTTTATCACTGAATGATACTCCATTGTATGGATGTACCACGGTTTATCCATTCACCATTGATACCTTGGTTGCTTCCACATTTTGGCAGTTATGAATAAAGCTGCTATAAACTTGCGTGTGCAGGTTTTATGTGGATGTAAGTTTTCAATTCATTTGAGTAAATACCAAGGAGGGTGATTGCTGGATCAAATAATATTCATTTTGTGTCTTTATAATGAGGCTGCATTGAGAACCAACACCCTGACACAGGTTAAGTTTGAGTGAGGAATGAGTGATGCTGTGAGTTTCTCTTTTCCGATTCTTCTCTTTTAAGTGTCTCCTAAAACCACATTCCAGTGCCATGCATAAAAGACATGAAAGGTGTGTGTAAAGTATAAATACACTATTTCACAAGAGCTCATATCAGCTCTCATGTGGTCAGTACTTCATAGTTCTAATAAGACATTATCTTGCATTTATATTGTACGGTATCCCACTAATTAAAAGGAATGTACATACCTTCAATAATCTTTGTAAATTCTCAGCAAAAATAAGAGTATGTGTCACAGAGAGCTGGCAGAAACTTTCACATTTGACATATAAAGCTCCTCTGTTTTCTACACTATAGCATGCCATTATTTTATTTTTCCTTTTTATTCCAAATTGGAGAAGCTAAGAAATTTATATATCTGGATTGGGACTGGCTGTGTCTAACAAATGGTGGAGTTTGTGATGACCTAGTGGCAGGTAGAAAACCTTTAGGCAGGAAAAACTGAGACCTTCTCTAGCAATGAGCTTTGTCAGGTTTAGAAGCACAGCTGAGGACCAGCGAGGAGAGTGACACACCCATTTGCTGCTGATGGAGCTAGTTTATAAGTGAAGTGGCTGTCGTGTTCTGGTGGCCTGGGAAGGATTCCTGTCGCGCTTTTCTGGATCCAGCCCACTCCTGCCTCTCAAGAAACCCGGTGCTTTCTCCCTTGTTGTACTCCTGCCCTCCTTTACTGAGCATGAGCTATCCATTCCGCACTCTGGATGTTTATTGCTGCATGAGGTAAAAGTCATGAGACTTGAGTGCATTTGTTTCTTGTTTTCCTTATATAAAACTCCCCTACTCCTGCTAGCTGTTGGACATTTTTTTCTATCCTTTTCTGATCTGATCTCTCCAGATAAAAGGCACCACTGTATTATTTACGCAGCCCTGACCACTCGGGGTCATCATTGATTCCTTTCCATGTCCCAGATAAGGAAAGCAGAGTAAGCAAAAACATGGAAGCTTGGCGCATGAGCCTCTGTTAATTAACCAAGTATTAGAGTGCTTATCTCTTCGACGTGCTCTATCCAGGATAGTTGGCTAGGCCCTCAAATACTTCTGTCCCATGTGGGATGCAGACAGGTAAAGAGATATTTGCAGCGAAGTTGGATATATGTTACAGAAGAAATATGCATGAACTTCTATGAAGCTTGTTTGGGCAAAACCATGAACAGTTTTATGTGACCTGAGCATAAGGTTTGCGTTTGTGTTTGGTGGGGCCTTGTGGGCAAAGAGAGATGTTAAAAGATAAATCTGAAAAGGTAGGTTGAAGCCAGGTGGTAAATTACCTTGAAATCATGGTAGGGAGCTCGGGCTTCATTGAATAATTGCTGTGGAATCATCAAATATTTTTTAAAAGCAGAATAACAAGTGAACCTGGATTTCTAGACTGTTTTCTAACTTTCTCCTGGACTTTGCATTTGTATCCCATAAGCATCTCAAAAGCTCTTCAAAGTCAAAACCAAACTCGTTTTCTTCCCTTCCCCTTTATTCCTCCTGTGGCGTTCCCCATCTTATTTATGGGCGTCACCATCTGCAGCAGTCAACCAAGCCAGAGATCTTGGGGTCGTTTTCACTTCCTCTTTATCCCCTATGCCATGGTCAACAAGACAGCACGTGTCAATGACTCTTCCTAGGACCTGGCGCTCTAGTTCATCTCCTGCTCTCCACTTTCAACTCTAATCTTTTCTTACACTAATTATTCTTCAGTATACAGAGATTAGGTAAATTATTTTACCATATTGCTTCCACACGAGGCTGAAATGCTATTAAATCTTTTTATAAGCTTAGAGTTATACATGTGCAACCTGACTTTTAAGGATATTAGAAACAATATCAGTGTATTAAAAATTCGCAGGATGGGTACTATACACCACTGAAATCGCTCTCTGACTTTGTAAGTCCCTTGGTGTTCCTCTTTATTATATTAGTTAAGATTAGCTTTGGATCATATAGCTAATAATAATAGTGGCTTACATAAGAAAAAAGTTTATTTCTCATATAAAATAAGTCTGGAGGGAGGCAGTTACAGTCTGATATGATGGCTCCATCATGTCATTAAGGATAAAGGGATAGTCTGTCTTTCTGCTACAGTACCCTAGTACACAGCTTCCATCTTCAAGATTACTTACTGGTACAAAATGGCTGCTAGAATGCCAGCCATCACTTCAATGAAACAGTTCCCCCGAAGAAGGAAGGGTGAACAGGTAAAAAGTTGCTTGCCAGCTGAGTCACTTCTCATTAAGGAGGCTCTATGGACATCTCACACACCATCTCTACTTCATAGACCAGAACTGAGACACAGAGCTATATACTTAGCTGCAAGAAGGCTTAGAAATGTCTCCTTTTTTTTTTTTTTTTTTCTTTTTTTTGCAGTACGCAGGCCTCTGACTGTTGTGGCCTCTCCCGTTGCGGAGCACAGGCTCTGGGCATGCAGGCTTAGTGGCCATGGCTCACGGGCCCAGCTGCTCTGTGGCATGTGGGGTCTTCCCTGACTGGGGAACGAACCCGTGTCCCCTGCATCGGCAGACGGACTCTCAACCACTGCGCCACCAGGGAAGCCCGTGACTCTTTGTTTTTCCAGGAGACAGTGTGCTCAACTTAAAATTGGGGTTCTACCACTAAGGAAGAAAGGGGAAAATAACGTTGGTATGGGCAACTGCTCAGGATAGACAAAACTGTCTTTGTAATGGGCAGAATAAGCCTATTATCACTGGTCCTATCAGGTGTTTCTTTCATGTCTCAGATACGTATGCTATATGGTTGCCATTCTAGAAAGTATCTTTATTAAAATAAAGGGTAAAATCATCTTCCAAGTTTCACTTTCTGCTCCCCTATGTTTCAAGTCACATGAAGTATTGATACTTAGAACCCGAACACCATTCTTCACAGAAAGGTAGGAACATGCAGAGCAGCTAAAGTAGGTGGTGACAAACTGCTTTTCTGTAGAATTCCTCACTTGGCACATTTTGTGTTGTAGGTTTTGTAGGTTTCAGCAGCTTACCTCGGTGCAGTAGTTCTAACCCTGCATTAGATCTGAACCACCCAGGGAGCTTGCTAACAGTACATATAACTGTACACTAACCCCCCAAAGGTTCTGTCTTATTAAGTCTGGAGTCGATCCCAGGAATCCATAAGTTAAAAATAAAAGTGACTCTGACCATTGCCCTCATGTATTTGCAGCATTTGATTAACAGAGATTATTCCCCTATGTATTTCCCAGGAATAACACACTACATGAAGTCATCTGCTCCTGGGTTATTCTGAAACATAAAATGGGAAATTGTCATAAAGGGTCTGGATCAACATATGTGATTGTACGAGGAGAATGTGTGGTATAGGAACAGCAGATTTTTTTTAAAGACCTGAATGATTAGATATAAGGGTCAAGCATACAGTATTGAAGAATTAAGTATTCATCATGTAGTATCTTCAGTGTAAAAACACAGTTTCAGAATCCTGATTATACTCCCAGTCTGATGTCTCCAATGAATTCACTTTTATATTCCTCCCTTTGTTGTTGTCTTCTGTTATCACAGTATGTTGTGATGTGGGTCCCCTAAGAAATAAAATCAGTTACTTCCATTCCTAAGATGTTTCTTCTTTTAAAATTCTTGCCTCTCTATATATTCAGTTTCATAAAACCTGGTACAGTGATCATCGTGGCCATTTTTTACAGCAGAGAATTGAAACAGAAAATCGCACTGTTTTTAGTTGACAGCTGACAACATGTCAATTTAAATGAGGAAGCAGTTCCATGCAGTAGGACAGTGGATTTATCTGCAGTGGTTTTTTTTTTTTTTTTTTCCTTTTCATCCTCTAACTTGGCAGAGAATGCCAGCCTTGCTGAAGATCTGGGTCTCAGTAACTATCACCCCCACCCCACCACATCACCCCCATTTCAGTGCTCTTTTCAGCAAAGTCGTAAATGGAGTTAGCCAGGACCACCCGTGAGGATGCAACTTAATATTCACAAAAATGACACACAGACTGATAGATTTAGAAAGCAGTGGTAAAGCTATTACCAGTTAAAAGCTAGATGTCCCTCTCTTCTCTCCTTATTCATGCTTTCTCCCCCTCTGTGTGACTGGCTTACTTTATTTACATATAACTAAAGGTAGAAACCAAACGGTAACATAGTCAAGACAGAAAAGTGAAAGTTACAGTGACAGAATGATTTCCTTCAAGTTTTTACTCAAAAGTCCCCACTTGAGTGAAGCCTTCCCTAGCTACTCTATCAGTGTCATCTCCCCATCACACCCTCTGATGTTTCATATCCTTTTTCCTGCTGGATTTTCTCTCCTTAGCCTTCGTCATATATAACATACATATTTTTGTTTATTTATCTTGTTTATTGTCAGTCTCCTCCACCAGAAAATAACTTCTGCAGGAAGTTATTACTTTTCTGGGTTTTTTTGTTCACTCCTAAATCCCTGGTGCCTAGAATATGACCAGGCACAGAGCAGGTGCTGGCTAAGTGAATATTGTTGCATGATAAATAATAAGAATATATTAGGAATTTAATTGTCTCAGCATTCAGTTTATTTTTTATACCACTTATTAAAGTGGTATCATTTAGATAAGTGTAATCCTAAACTAAGGAAATCCATGGTACAGCTGATCTTCCCTTGTAGTTCCCTCTTGTTACTATTGGAGCTTGTTACAGATGCCCATTTTCCCTATATTTAGACAGTTTGTGATTACTTCCTGTTTGAACTAACTGTAATTTTCCTCTCCTTGGGTGTCCTCTTAGTTTTTCCAGGGACAAAATTACAGTCAGTCCCATTATAAAGCAGTTTGATGTTACAGTTTCTATCTTAGATTACATTTTGTTCAGTGGAACAGTAACTACATATAATACAATGCTCTTATAATACTGTTGTATTATAGAGATAATAGGTGTATTATTAATAGAGGTAAAAGATGTACATTATTTCTATTTGTAACCAATGGTATATTAAAAAAATGGGGCAGTTTTCCCAGGGTATATATTCTAGAATCAGAAGGTAAATTGATGGATTCTCATTCAGTTCATATATAAAACATGTATTTATGGAACTGGGCCCTAGTAATATTTAAGCACTCCAAAATGAGATACCCTATAGAGTAGAAGATATATTTATAGTGGCAGAACCCCTCCAATTAGACTATCTTGGAAACTCTAATTGAAGAGCCAAAATACCATTGTCATTTAACTCAGTGATGCATTTATTAAAGGATAATTACACTTCAGCTTGATGTGAGTCTTCTAGGTAATACTGCCCAATGATAACAGAATAGTGTGTGCTCTCAGCTCAGTTACTAAAGTTGCTTGTATTGCAGCAAGTAGAATGTCATTGTCTGTGGCTGTTTCCCATTTAAAGATTACCTCATGCATGTTTTCTGTGCTGTAGTCCCTGGAACTGTGGACTGAAATCATGAAGTCATTTGTATACCTTAGCCTGGAGACAGATGGCTCCAGCTTGGTTCAACTTCATAGCCTTTTTCTGCATTGCCAATTTCTAGTACAATAAATGGCCTTGTTTTTTTACTGGTTTACACAGGCGAGTTCTGTAATTGATAGTATGTGCTTGAAGAATCAGGTGTTTGGCAGGTAATAAATATAACCTCATGAGAGCATGAACAAACTACATTGATGGGTTAATAACGTAGACATCAGTGAACTCAGAAATTCATAGGTGCTGAGGTAAACAAAACAAAGAAGCACTTCAAAAATGCAGGCATACCTTGTTTTACTGTGTGCAGATATTCTCTTTTTTACAAATTGAAGGTTTGTGGCAACCCTACTTCGAGCAAGTCTTATCAGCACCATTTTTCCAAACGCATTTGCTCACTTTGTGCCTCTGTGTCACAAATTCAACAATTTTATGTCACAAATTGGTAATCCTCTAAATATTTCAAACTTTTTCATTATTATTATATTTGTCATGGTGATCTGTGATCAGTTATCATCGATGTTACTATTATATAATTGTTTTGAGGATCCACGAACTGTGCCCACATAAGACAGCTGACTTAATTGGTATCAGTAAATGTGTGTGTTCTGACTGCTCCATTGACAGGCTGCTGTCCCATCTCGCTCCCTTTCCTGGGACCTCCCTATTCCCTGAGACATGACAATATTGAGATTAGTTCAATTAATAACCCTACAATGGCCTCTAAATGTTCAAGTGAAAGGAAGAGTTGCATGTCTTTCACTTTTTTTTTTTTTTTTTTGCGGTACGTGGGCCTCTCACTGCTGTGGCCTCTCCCGTTGCGGAGCACAGGCTCCGGACGCGCAGGCTCAGCGGCCATGGCTCACGGGCCCAGCCGCTCCGCGGCATGTGGGATCTTCCCGGACCGGGGCACGAACCCGTGTCCCCTGCATCGGCAGGCAGACTCTCAACCACTGCGCCACCAGGGAAGCCACATGTCTTTCACTTTAAATCAAAAGCTAGAAATGATTAAGCCCAGTGAGGAAGGCATGTCAAAAACTGAGACAGGCCAAAGGCTAGGCCTCTTGCACCAAACAGTTAGCCAGGTTGTGAATGCAAAGGAAAAGTTCTTAAAGGAAATTAAAAGTGTTACCCCAGTGAATACACAAAAAGAAAGCAAAACAGTTTATTGCTGACATGGAGAAAGTTTTAGTGATCTGGAGGGAAGATCACACCAGCTACAACATTCCCATAGACCAAAGTCTAATCCAGAGCAAGACCCTGACTCTCTTCAATTCTGTGAAGGCTGAGAGAGGTGAGGAAGCTGCAGAAGAAGAGTCTGAAGCTCACAGAGGTTGGATCATGAGGTTTAAGGAGAGAAACCATCTTCATAACATCAAAGTGCAGGGTGAGCCAGCAAGTGCTGATGTAGAAATTGCAGCAAGTTATCCAGAAGATCCAGCTAAGATAGTTAATGAAAGTGGCTACACTAAACAACAGATTTTCAGTGTAAACAAAACAGCCTTCTCTTGGAAGAAGACTCCACCTAGGACTTTCATAGCTAGAGAGGAAAAGTCAATGCCTGGTTTCAAAGTTTCAAAGGACAGCCTGACTCTTTTGTTAGAGGTTAACACAGTTGGTCACTTTAAATTGAAGCCAGTGCTCATTTACCATTGTGAAAATCCTAGAGCCCTTAAGAATTGTGTTAAATCTTCCCTGCCTATGCTATAAATGGAACAACAAAATCTGTATGACAGCACACCAGCTTACAACATGGTTTCCTGCATATTTGAAGCCCACTGTTGAGACCTACTGCCCAGAAAGAAAGATTCCTTTCAAAGTATTATTGCTCACTGACAATGCACCTGGTCACCCAAGAGCTCTGTTGAAGAAGTACAGTGAGATTCATGTTGTGTTCATGCCTGCTAACACAGCATCCATTTTGGAGCCCATAGGTCAAGGAGTAATTTCGACTTTCTAGTGTTATTATTTAAGAAATACATTCATAAGGCTATAAGCTGCCATAGATAGTGATTCCTCTGATGGATCTGGACAAAGTCAGTTGAAAACCTTCTAGAAAGGACTCACCATTCTAGATGCCATCAAGAGCATTTGTGATTCACAGGAAAAGCTCAAAATATAAATCTTTACAGGAGTTCAGAAGAAGTTGATTGCATCCCTCATGGATGACTCTGAGGGGATCAAGACTTCTGTAGAGGAAGTCACTGCAGATATAGTGGAAACAGCAAGAGAACTAGATGTGGAGCTTGAAAATGTGACTAAATTGCTGCAATTTCACTATAAAACTTTAATGGATGAAGAGTTGCTTTTTATGGATGAGCAGAGAAAGTGGTTTCTTGTGATGGAACCTACTCCTGGTGAAGATGCTGTGAAGATTGTTGAAATGACAATAAAGGATTTAGAATATCACCTAAACTTAGTTGATAAAGCAGTGGCAGAATTTGAGAGGACTGACTCCAATTTTAAAAGAAGTTCTGTGGGTAAAATGTTATCAGAACAGCACTGTACGCTACAGAGAAGTCATTTGTGAAAGGAAAAGTCAATCGATGGGACAAATTTCACTGTTGTCTTACTTTAAGAAATTGCTACAGTCACCCCAACCTTCAGCAAACAGCGCCCTGCTCAGTCAGTAGCCATCAGCCTTGAGGCAAGGCCTTCCCACAGTAAAAGGATTATGACTCCCTGAAGGCTCAGATGATGGTTTGCATTTTTTTAGCATAAAGTATTTTTAAATTAAGGTATATGCATAGTTTCTTTAGACATAATGCTATTGCACACTTAGTAGACTACAGTATAGTGTAAACATAACTTTTGTATGCACTGGGAAACCAAAAAATTCATGTGACTTGCTTTGTTCCGGTGGTCTGGAACTGAACCTGCAATATCTCCAAGTTATGCATGTACAGCAGAAGGTAAAAAGGAACCTGGTTCTCCTTCCATAGAAAGGTCGGTCAGTGATATACTGTGACTACTTGGCCATCTTGTTTTTGCTTCCAGATAAATAGATAATTTAAGATTATGTTTTCAGTATCATGCAAATTTCATTAATCACCCAGCATTTCCACCTCATTGATTTTTTTTTTTTTTTTTTTTTTTTGCGGTACACGGGCCTCTCACTGTTGCGGCTTCTCCCATTGGGGAGCACAGGCTCCGGACGCGCAGGCTCAGCCCCCATGGCTCACGGACCCAGCCGCTCCGCAGCATGTGGGATCCTCCCAGACCGGGGCACGAACCCGTGTCCCCTGCATTGGGAGGCGGACTCTCAACCACTGCGCCACCAGGGAAGCCCTCACCTCATTGATTTTTAAAAGCTCTCTTTATTCATCTAGGGGAAAACTTTATCTTATATTCAGCAAACCACTTCTAAATCGCTGGTTCAGCCCCTTGATATAATTCAGTTGCATTAATCTATCCAACTTTTATCTTTCAGCTTCCCCTCCCCCCAAAATAATTACATATCTTTGGAAGATCAGAAGCTGGGAAGACAGGAAAACAGGCTTGATTAACATCAGAAACCTAACTGCATAAGGATCAATTCCTTCTTTGCAATTAACTCAGAGGATAATTTCTCTGTCATAATTAGAAGATAAATAATCTATAAGGATGTACCACTCATTTAAAGGGTATAGTCTGATCATTTGTCCTATTAGTAATGAGTAATGGTAAGCTGAATTGTGAATTCCCTTCTGAATTTTAATATATAAAAGTGGCCGTAAGGAAAGGGAGTAATTATTTGCCTAAATTAAAATATCATCATCAAATTTTCATCAGTGTTTAATTTAGAAAATTTTAATCTTCAATACCAAACATAATACAAAACTTGAGCATCACAGATGAAGGACACACTGAAAAGAAATTACTCAACTTTCAACTTTTATTCACACATCATCAAATTGGACAAAATGAGCTTTTTATTATATTGATTACTAATACTGCTCTGATTGTGTTTAGTAAGAGTGACCGAGTTTTGTCAGTGATTCAAAAAATCTAAATTGCCATGGGTAACTGGAGTTTCTTCACAAAGAAGAAAAAGGGGGTTTTCTTCTGATATTGGGTTTCCATTTGTGGGGTGTCCGAGTCTGCAACAAGATCAGAGACAGCAAACCAGTATTTTGTCTTTTGGGGGAAAAAAAGGGGGGCAAAGAGGATGGTGAAATTTAGCACTTGAGATATCATAAAAACTATGCAGTCCAACTCCTAATTTCACACATGAGCAACCAGATGGGTGAATCGACTTACCCAATGTCACTCAGCTGGTTAACAGCAAACTGAGGCCAGACAGGGGTGTTCCTATGTCCTTTCTGATTCTCTCTTCCCCATCACGTGTTCTTTCAGTGACTGCAGGGGCTGGGAAATTAAGGAACTTTCATTTCTCTCTTTCTAGATTCCCCTGCCTTTCAAAAAGTGGTGTTCTCGCTTAACATAATTGAATGTTACAGGGATTTGGCTGCTTTGCAAGTATCTGAATTTTGTGTTTTCTTGCAGCTTTCTCAAATAACGATAGCATGATACAATTTTTTCTTCTAACATATTTCTTATGTAGAATATGTGTTTTCCATAGCCATTTATGGCCATATCTAGACAGAAGATTACTGGCAGTTTAGGAGTTCAGGAAACATAGGACTGTTTCTACTTAATATGTTTGGATTCATGATTCATAGAATATAGCCTATTATGGGTTTTCAGATATAATACACAGACATGGAGACAAGATAACATATTAAAAAGCAAGTCAATCATACATAAGAAAAATCAAACCTGAAGTGCCCAGTACTTTTAAAAGAGAGCAAGCAGTGGCTTTTCACTCTTCTCTTATGTAATTCCTTTAAAGTGTTCTCAGGAAGATGATTTGTAAGTAGATAGACCTTAGCTCAAGGTAAATTCATTAAAAAAAAATTGATGACTTGTGAAAATTCTGAAGGTCTCTTCAGCTGTATTGTCTCAAAGGCTAACCCGTATTCTCTTCCCACCTCTATGGATTATCTGATTAAATATCATATCACTTCCGTGATCCCACTCACCTGATTTGACTCGGTGGCTTTGGATTCTTGGGACTTATTTTGGTGTGTTAAGGGCTGGGTAGTATGGAGGAAGAAATGCATCAAGTTGAGTATCAGATACAGGTGATGTGACATTGCACATACTGTGGTTGTTCAGTCAGGGAATAGATTTAAAGGAACTCGTTTACTGGGAACCAGGGCTCTTCCCAGTGTGTATCTGTTGCCACATGTGCCTTGAATTGGTCAGGGTGAAGACTAAGCTACAGCAATAATGTAGCAAAGAGAGTCAGCAGCACAATGGCTTAAAGAACAAAGTGCATTCCTGCCTCACGTGACAGGCCCAGTATCAGTGGCCGGGGCAGCCCTGCTCCCCACCATCTTCAGAGAACTTGGTTCTTTTCGTTTTGTTGATCTGCCGTCCTTGGTGCAGTGGTTTTCAAACTTTCTGGTTTCGGGACCGCTTTATGCTGGTGGTAACAATCATACAGGACTTTAAAGACCTTTTGTTTTTGTTAGTCACATCTATCGATGTATTAGAAATTAAAACTGGTAAATTTTTAAAGCATTATGAATTTAATTAAAATAACAAGAAATCATTGCATGGTAACAAATAACGTTTTAAGAAAAATAACTGTATTTTCTAAAACAAAATTTAGAGGTTTTTGTGATAATCTCTAATTATGATTTAGAAGATGAGAGCTGGGTTCTCATTCCTGCTTCTGCATTCAGTCTGTCACAGGGGTGTGTGTGTGTGTGTGTGTGTGTGTGTGTGTGTCTGTGTGGTTAATTTATATGGTGAATATCTGGCCTCACAAAGAGATGAAATTGTAAAAGGTAGAAATATCTTAATAGTGTTTTCCAGAAAACTGTAGATTTTCTTCTTTGATATGATGCCAGAACTCAATGTCAGTGAACTTCTTGTACTTGGTTACATTAACATCCATTGGTTACTCTTTCCCTTTCGTCCATGTATGATTATTTAACATCATGCATTTGTCATTTAAAGTATTGGTTCACTGAGTTATACAGATCTTACAAGTGTTGACACGTTATTATAAATATCAAAAGCAAAAACACAGAAGCATATTTGTCATTGTTTTCACTCATCTCCTCTGAGAAGTTTTTAACAAATGGGAAGTTATTAGGCATATAGTAGCCTATATGTATTTTCCAAAATACTAATTTTTGCTTGAAAGCTTGAATTTTATCACTGGCAGCAAATACTATCATTTGAGTTTCTTGAAGTCACAGGCTCACTTTGTTCATTTTCGAGAAAGTGTCTGCAAATACTCAATTCAGAATAAAAGCCATTGTGAAGAAAAATAAACAGCCAAGTTTCATTCACATTTCATTCTTCTAAGTTCAGTGTTTTGTTTTTTCATGTTTTCCCCACCTTTGTATTATTGTTTCTCTCCATCCTGAATAAATGTTAAAGGTAGGAGTGAGAAGACCTTTGTATACAGGACAGGTACACTTGTATCACCAGCCCTCTACTCCTGGTGGTGCTAGTAGCCTCTAGGAGGTTGTGTGGCCCCAGGAGGCCAACAAAATAGCACCTGGAAGACTGATCAGGAGGCAGTGAGGTGGGGATGACAAGCCAGATACAAGGTGCCGGAGTAGTTAAGGCATGGAGATGGGAATTAATGGAACACACACAGCAAGGTGCTTGGTCTGAAGAGAGCAGGCGCTGCTTATTGGGAAGAGTGGACTTAGTCTTACCTGGTCACGGTGGACAGCCAACCTAACAGGAACATGGACAGCCAGGCAGAGGCATTTTACCTTCTGAGTTGGAAATGAGGAGAGGTGTTTAAGGTTTTTTTTTTTTTTAATCCTCCAGAGAATAATGCACGGAAAGGGATGATTAGGAAAAAATGATGTTGGAAATATGACATGGTTCCTGAAAGATAAAGAATTCAAGTTCTTCTTCCGTCTCCTCCATTCACCATCTTCTGCTTGTCCTTCTGGCCTCAACTACTATGGCACCACT
This sequence comes from Mesoplodon densirostris, assembly GCF_025265405.1. Classification (NCBI taxonomy): domain Eukaryota; kingdom Metazoa; phylum Chordata; class Mammalia; order Artiodactyla; family Ziphiidae; genus Mesoplodon; species Mesoplodon densirostris. The sequence goes on from NC_082668.1 coordinate 87,612,864, forward strand.
AGTGGAGCTGTCCCCTCCCACCTCTCCCTTCAAGACTGGGCTGGGTATCTTTTTATGTCTACTCCTCTGTGTCCTGTGTTTACCTCTGCTATAACTTGTCATTATTTTGATTACCCAGGAGATGGTAAGCTCCTGGAGGATGGAGAACTTGTCCATTGTATCTTCATGCCTAGCAGAGTGTCTGATTTATGGTAGCCACTCAATACTTGAAAGAGCAAGTGAATGAGGAAGGTGCAATAATATTAGCACAAAGATATTAGGATGTAGGCAAGTTGGTTTAGAAGTGGTGAGAAAGAGGCTGATAAGGATCTTCAGAATGAGAGTAGGTGGGGTGGGTGGCAAAGATTGATCATCACTGTAATTAGTGCAAAGTTTTTTCTGTATTATTTTTTCATCTTATTATTTTCCCCTTTCCACTTTTTCTTAATGGAGAATTTAGAATTAAATTATTGATGATTCGTTTATACTTGAAATATCACTGTCAACATGTAAATATTCTGAAGGCAGCTATTTCATGTACTAGCTTTGGTTTAAAATTAATTAGAATTATTGGGCTTCCCTGGTGGCACAGTGGTTGAGAGTCGGCCTGCCGATGCAGGGGACACGGGTTTGTGACCCGGTCCGGGAGGATCCCACATGCTGCAGAGCGGCTGGGCCCGTGAGCCATGGCCGCTGAGCCTGCGCATCCGGAGCCTGTGCTCTGCAACAGGAGAGGCCACAACAGTGAGAGGCCCATGTACCACAAAAAAAATTAGAATTATTGAATAATTTGAGGATTGTAATAATTAATACCATTAATGTTATTTGTGAATATAGAGCAAATGTGTGTTTTTTTAATCAGACCTATTAAAAGTACATGGACTTAGCTTCTTTTTATTATTCGAATAAGACCTGTTCATTGTAGAAAATTATAGCTACAATTACTTTGTGTAATTTAATATTAAAATATAAACATGTTTTTAAAAAGTAAAAAGCATCCGAGATAATCATTACTGAGAGATAAACACTAATTAACTTTTGGTAAATATCCTGCCAGGCATATTTTGTGTGTGTGTGTGTGTGTGTGTGTGTGTGTATGTGTGTATGTGTGTATGTGTCTAAATATATATCTACTTTAAACATAAGCACACTGTATATTCTACTTGTAACTTGATTTTAACTGAAAATATGAATATGCTGGTTACGTCCCCTTAGCCCCTCTGATATTCGCATGGCTGTAGTGGACAGTTCCATGCACTTCTGACAGTGTCCCACATCAGATATAAGCTGTGCCACATCTTTGCTCTGCTTTCTCCAAAGCTGCAAATGCTACATAGACACAGGAAGGTACAACCTAGGCATATGGAGGCGTTAATACTGGAAGCTCACCAGTGGGGTATGAGAGTTGGTGGATAAATGCCCCAGCTCCCCGTCCTGTGTTCGGACGGTTATAAGATACGTGCTCTGTACTTCTGCAGAGGTCCTCAGCGGAATTGAGGTGCAGTAACCAGCTCATTCCTGAAAACCATATTGGATTTTCTCCTTCATCCATCTCACTTTCTCCATTTTTCCAGTTCTGTTTCCTGGAATCACCTCTCAAATAGCCAGCCAGCACCCAAGTCTCAGAGTCTGCTCTCACAGAATCCCAACTAAGAACATGCCAGTGTTCAATATTATTGAACAATTAGATTTATTTCAATTTTTCATTACTAGAAAAGGAATTGCAATGGAAATCCACATACAAATGTCTTTACTCTGAGTCTAATTTTTTTTTTACAATAAATGCTGGATTAAAGGATGTGCAGATTTGAAAGATCAAATAACTTTTTAGAAAGCTTATTCCAATTTGCAGAGTGTTGGTTTCCCTATGCACCGCTAACCCCTGGGTGTTAACCTCTTCAGATATTTGCCAGACCAGGTTAAAAATTCTGTCTCGTTTTAACCTGTAATTTTTACATATGTTTTTGGTCACATATTCTTTTGTTTGATGTGTTCCCTGTTTGTATCTTCTCCCCATTTTTCTGATCGGATGTTTAAATATTTAAATCAATGTTTGTGGGCTCTTTACATATTAGAGATCTTAGTTCTTTGTCGTATGTTATAAATTGTTTCCTTAAATGATCTTTTGACTAATTTTGTGCTCCTCAATAGTGTCGACTTAAAGAAAAACACACAGCATAAGGGTTTTGAGGTTAAGTTTTATTCAGGGCCTCACTGAGGACTATAGCCTGGGAGGTAGCTCTGAGGAACTGCTCCAAAGAGGTGGGAGGACCCAGTTTATATATGATATTTTTTTGGCTAAGAAATACATGCTGTCAAGCATACATCTTCATAAAAGATTATTACTAATCACAGAGAATAGACATCTCAAGTTAATTATTTTAGTGTTTATGTATGGGAAGATGCAAGAATCTGGGGTCATTGAAATTCTTCCTGAGATATCCATCTAACTATCCACGGGGTCTGTTTACTCAAAGCACAGAGCGCCTCATCTTGTTTTCATCCTGAATTCCTCTCAGGGTTGTACTGTGTCGGTGGGTGACTGCGGTGGGTTGCAATTCAGTGGGCGGTGAGCAACACTCTTTTGTTCTTCTTTGTTCACAGTAGCCACTCTAATTGGCTTCATTCCCACATTCTGCACTGGCCTCCCTCTCTACACGTCTCTCCCCCCACCTAAACCACTCCCCGTGTTGACATTCTCACCATTTTCCTTTCTCTATAGGTCTTTCCACCTCCTTTTCTTTCATCTTCTCTTTTCGTCATCTGGTTCCTTTATCCCTAATTTCTATTCTAAACATGGAATTAATCTGTCCATTCTGCTTTGCAGTGATTCTCACTGGCCTGGAGGAGAGTACACATCTGAATCAGTAAGAGAAGTGCCTTTTTAAGCTTCCTGTTCCCCAGACTCTTGAGAATCACAGCCATAGCTACTGTGAGGTATAGGTGGAGTCCCTCAGCTGAGCAAAGGCAGAATAAGTTGAGAACCACTGGCTGGAAGGTTTTAAAAGGCATGGAAAAATGCCACTTAGATTTCTTTTCTCTTTGGCTGTATGATGAAGCCTACAGAGAGACCCTTTGAGCTTAGAGCCCATCTCCGAGGAACTTCTTCTATTTTTGTATGCTTGGCAGATCTGCAAATTACTTTCTAAATTGATTGCTGAATGTGCTGAAGGCACATACTTGACTAGGTCCTGAGGACTAGCTTCTATTTTAAAGTCTGATCAATATGAAAAGTTGCTATCTTTATATAATGCCATGGGGTCAAGTCTAAATTACATTTGCACATTACAGGAGCTTTCAAAGCTAATGCAGATGCCAAGGGCCTCTAGGGAGGGGTCACCACTCTGCTTTGTAGATTTACAGTCGCATATCTACTGACCAGGAAAGGAGGAAAGTGTACGCCTTGCATGCTGGGGAGCGTGCTAGTCTACTCATCACTGACCAGCCGCGTCTTCAGGCTGGTCAGAGACTTCTGGCTTCATTCTTTTCATCCCAAATACAATTTTTTTTTACATTTATATTAACATATTTTCATACAAATAACCCAAAGAAAGTTTAGTATTAGTTTTTTTAAATTTTTTTAATTTAATTTTATTTATTTTTTTATACAGCAGGTCCTTATTAGTCATCAATTTTACACACATCAGTGTATACATGTCAATCCCAATCGCCCAGTTCATCCTACCACCACCCCCACCCCTCTGTGGCTTTCCCCACTTGGTGTCCATACGTTTGTTCTCTACATCTGTGTCTCAACTTCTGCCATGCAAACCGGTTCATCTGTACCACCAAATACAATTTATTCATCAGTTTTTAAACTCACAAAGCACAAAATATTTCTTTTCATTATGAGTTACTTAGCAATATGTATTAAATGAAAACTGTAGATTATCGTTTTGAATGGATTTGATTTATATTCATTGAAATCATACAGTTCAACATTTCTAAAAAGAATTTGCAATGTTTATGTAATAAAATTATTAATATAGATATTACCATCAAAAAGTTACACACAAAAGGAAAAATAAGCAAAAATGTTGAGACAATCATAACTGCAGTGACTGAGCTTCAGAATTAGATCTCAGCTTCCCAAAACCATGGTAAAAAGATAATGCGGGGCTTCTCTGGTGGCGCAGTGGTTGAGAGTCCGCCTGCCGATGCAGGGGACGCGGGTTCGTGCCGTGGTCTGGGAGGATCCCACATGCCGCGGAGCGGCTGGGCCCATGAGCCATGGCCGCTGAGCCTGCGCGTCCGGAGCCTGTGCTCAGCAACGGGAGAGGCCACAACAGTGAGAGGCCCGCGTACCGCAAAATAAATAAATAAATAAATAAAAAGATAATGGGGTAACAGGAAACATACAAAGCATTCACGAAGGGCAGTATTTCCCCACCCGCCGGGCTAAATTTAAAAGGAAAAATATCATTTGAATTTATGTATTTGAATTTAGTGGTTACCTAGTGGTACCCTTTCCAGTATAAACTCATTGCAGACAAGGAACATTTTTCTCATGTTTATTTCTTACAGTAAATCTTCAATATAAGCCAAAGGTATAAGATTTAAGTATAACTCAGTGAAAGTGTTTTCAGAGTAGTTTCAGTGAAAGAAGTTTCAGAGTAGGTCAGGGATCTAGCTTTCTGGCATTTAAAAACATAATCCAAGGCTCTATGTATTTCATACCTAAACTATTCAGAGGCCAGTATGTCTCTTAGACTATATTCCTTCACTGTTAGTTGTCACACCTGGGCTTTATGAAAGCCATGTAGGAGTTTGGATGGAAATAGTGAAAGATGAAAGTTTGCTTCTAAGATGCTGACTTCAGATAAAGACCCACACATTGTTCACATTTTTGATGAGGCAACGAAATGCTTTGAACACTTTATATGATTCATGTTCTTTTGTTAAATCAAAATATTTATTCAAAGAAACTACTATTCGTTCAGCTGTAAGTACCTACTGATTCTTGGGGGAAAAAAAGGTGTGTATATGTATTTATATTTCTGTTTAATCATTTAACACTTGCCTGGTTAACTGAGCATCCTTTTGTCTGGTCTTTTGCTTCGAACTCATTTATTCCTTTAGTTCACAGTGACATGATAAATGTCAGTGATCTGAGTTAGCCTTGATTTTTAAGACTTCATTTTTTTTTTGAGCAGTTTTATGTTCATAGAAAAATTGAGGTACAGAGATTTCCCATATACCCCTGTCCCCACACATGCATATTCTCTCCCACCATCAAATCCACCACCAAAGCGGTACATTTGTCACAACTGATGAACCTACGCTGACATATCATAATCACCCAAAGTCCATAGTCTACATAGGATTCACCCTTAGTATTGTACATCCTATGGGCTCAGACAAGGCCTCCTTGATGTCAGATGATTGATCCATCATCATGATAGGTGGCATGGAAACTGAAAGGTACGTTTGTTTGTTTTTTAACTATTATTTTAAGAAGTATATCAAATGGAACTTAAAAACAATAAAATAAGAGCAAGCCTATCTTATTCCAGATGGTAAAGTGAAATGATCAGACCTGATCTATTTTTGCTAGTTCTGTTCACTATGAAACCTCTACAGAACAACTGATAAAAGAAGCAACCTGATTAAAAAAAAAAAAAACACATTTACTGACACTTAAAAAAATAAAAGACTTCTCTACTTTAAAAAAAAAAAATCACAGAATACATAGCACTCAAGTCTTATGCGTTTGGTCCAAAGGCGAATGACGACTGCTCGGTGACCTCCAGCAGCACATCTGACCTCTATCCTGGTGCTGGGGTTCGGTTTGACCAGGGTGAGAAGAGCCTCAGAAGCCTCCCCTGGGACACTGTGTTATTGATGGATGTGCTTGTGGCCAAGTTGTGTCTCACGTGATGTGTCTGGGAGCAGATGTGCATAATACTGTATAATGAAAAATCCCATTATACATTCTGATTTAAATCGAGAGTGTTAGAAGTCATTTTGTATCCACTCTGTTACTGTCTGTCTTAGTCTTGTTCAGATGTTTTGTAAATCTTGTTAAATTGAAATTAGTTGATGTGTACCTTAAGAGCTATTACGTACCATTTATGGAGAGTTGTCTTACAATGCGGTGTTAGTCAGCTTGGACTGCCAAAGCAAAATGCCATAGACTATGTGGCTGAAACAACAGAAACTTACTTCTCACCATTCAGGAGGTTGGAAGTTCCAGATCGAGGTCTGGCAGGGTTCGGTTTTCAGTGAGAACTCTCTTCCTAGCTTGCCTCTCTTCCTGATCACTGCAGTCCTCACATGGCCTTTCCTCTGAGCATGTGAGGACAGAGAGCACTCTCTCACTTCCTCTTCCTATAAAGCCACCAATCCTGTCGGTTTAGGGCCCTATCCTTATGGCCTCATCTAACCTTAATTATCTCCTAAAGGCCCTGTCTCTAAATACAGTCACGTTGAGGGTTTAGGGCTTGAATATGTGAATTCAGTCCATAGCAGATGCTAAAACAACAAAAAAAACTTGGTGCAATTTCTGTTGACCAAAAAAAAAAAAAGAAAAAAAAGTAGGAAGTAAATCTGAAGGATCTTGTGAATGACCTATAATCATGGAACTCTTTAGCAGTGAGAGGCATGGCTAGCCATCTGGGACATGTGATTCCTTTTGTAGCTTAAGCAGGATTTGGAGATCCTTTCTAACCTGAAAATTCAATACTTTTAGGTAATAGCTCAATTATTGATTCTCAGTTATGTATAAATCAATTCCAAATATCCATGATTTTCTTTCACTATGCATTCTTTGTACACACAGAGTACCTTGGGAAGTTATAATGGAAGAATCTGGCTGGCCTGAGTTTGTATCCCAGCTTTTCTACTTACCAGCTGGGTAGGCTTCAGTTAGTTATGGTACCTCTTTGAGATTGCTTTTTGTCTATAAAATAATCATACTTACCTTGATGCATATACAGTCGGCCCTCTGTATCTATGGATGCAAGAACCCATGGATATAGATAGCCGACTGTTCATGCCATTTTATATAAGGGACTTGAGCATCCTTGGATTTTGGAATCCACGGGGGGTCCTGGAACCAATCCCCCGAGAATACCTAGGGATGACTCTATTAATGAGAATACAGGCTATACTACTGTGTATGTATATATGTATGTATATATATATATATATATATATATATATAACAGCATATATATATATGACAACACAGTAGTTTAGATATGAGAGGATGATAGGAATTTATCTGTGTCACACATATAATCCAGAGGTAAGCAGACCAGAGCTAGTAGGAGGCCTCCAACATCAACTTCAACAGAAACTTCCATCCCAGGGTGAAAGATGACAGCTCCAGCTCTTATTATCTCCCTCCAATGGGAATGGAGAAAAGGTGAGAACAGCTCATTCACATTTACTTTTAGAGGCAGCATCCATGTGTCAATTCTGCTCACATCTCTTCCACCAGAGCTTAGATGTGTGGTTCTAGCAAGCACAGAAGTTGGTTGAGAAGCATTGTCTCCAGCTAAATAGTGTTTTACTAACAATTTCTGCTTCAAATTTGGCTATTGTAAAGATTAGAAATAATTTATTCACCTAACAGTGAATTGTGAAATATTATAACAAAGTGCCTAGCAAGGTGCCTTACACCTGGTAAATACCAAGTTGGATCACCCTCCTTACTTTACTCTAGCACCTTACTACTCAAAATGTGGTCCAGGTTCCAAGCATCACCTTGAAGCTTGTTAAAAATGTAGACTCTCAGCCCCAAGCCAGACCTACTGAATTAGATCCTGCATTTTAATAGTTTGAGGAGCCTCCGCAGCAGCATATTCTTTGTCTTTTATGGTACCTGTACGCTATGTTATCTTGAGCACTTACAATGTTGCTATGAGAATTAAATGAGATAATATGTATAAAATACTGTAAAATCTGTAACGTGCTTCATGTCATTATTTAACTGTATATGTCTGAGGGAGAATAAAGTGAATCTTACATTATTGAAATACCAAGATTTGAGAATCATTGGGTTTTTGGGTTTTCCAATGTTGATAATGTCCCCTGATATTGTAATGCCATGTAAAAGAGGCATTTCTATTTTCAGAAAACGTACTTGAATCACCTTGCACTGTCCTAGGTACAGAGCTTTTCTCTAATTATGTAGGAAGATGCTAGGCCCATCCTTCTAAAATGAGGGTTTTCAGTGTATTTTTTCATAACAATTATTCTTTCTTGACATCTAAATATTGCAGCTTTTTATGTTCTTAATTATGTTACTACCTATACAGATTTTGATATCAAATGAACATGGAAATGATTCTTAAAAAGGTATCTGGAAAAACTGATTTAAAAAACAATAGGTTTATGGTACCAGTTGAAACTAAAGATGCTATACCTAATGTATTAAATATAAGCAGCCAATCCAGATTCATATGGTAGTGTTGAGCTATTAGAAATTAGGAGAATCACCATTTCATAGACTTGTCTTTTCATCTGTAAATTGGGAAAGATAGTGTTTGTTCTGTCTCAAAGAGTTTTGGGAGCCATAACATGAGATCCTAGAAAAATGTAGCACAGAGAAGATGATACTAATATCTAGTATTGTCAAAGTAGGAAGTATATGTGAACACGCATTGTGAAATAAGTATGTGAAAGTGCTTACTTAAATGTTTGGCAAACAAGCTTGCAGGCTGAGCTATGGCCTTGGTAGCCCCATCAACTTCTCAGTGTTCTTTGCTCCTGCTTCAAGTGAGCGGGACCCACTGAGAGACAAAGACTCACCCCCTGTTTCTGCAGGTCAGTCGGGTTTCTGCACATGATACAAGCATGTCTAGGTGATGCACATCTGATGCATCCAGGGATAAGCCTGGGTGTTAGAAGAAAACCAAGGAGCCAAGAAGCTCACAGAGGAAGGGAAGCTCTAAATGATGGATTTTCCTGGGTCACTGGGAGGCGTACCTTTGCTCTCCCGCCTGTGACGGGAAGGATGACTGTATTGGAAGAGATTCCTGCTGTGTCTTTAGAGGCAAGCACGCACATGCCCTGTGGGCTTGGGACTGATGCATTCAGAAAAAAGACTTCGAGGCTTTTTATAGGTGTTGCATTTCATTCTGCATTCCTTCTCATTAGCATTCAGTAATGAAAGCTGAACTGTCAACTTGCGTGTCTCATCCTGGAGGGATAAACATAAGAATATGACATACGTTTTCCTCAGGGACTTTCAGCTAATTGTAGAGATAGTAAACAATTTTATCAGAGAGGAAGGTAATAACTAACATTTGTACTCTAAGGTAGATTTTGCTATGTTGTGCCCACATTTAAAAATAATGCATATATGTGTGTGTTTAAAAAGAAATCTATCCATATGTGCATGTATATCTATATTATATAGAAAAAAAGGCCCCAAATGGGCTGTACATTAAAATGTTAATAGTGATGAGAATTCAAATTATTTTTCTTTTCATTCTTTTCAATATTTTCTATATCTTCCTCAACGGACATGTGTTGTTTATATAAGTCAATAACCAATTATGCTTCTGAAGCCTCTGCAGCATTTTTATACATGCTCTCATTTGATCCTCACCATCACCCTGGAGGTCGGTCACTCATAAACCTCAGTGTCATGGACATGAGAAATGGAGGACACAGACAGACAGACAACTCAGGCACCAAGGAAGTTAAGTGCAGAGAGATTACGTGATACGTACAGCGTAGCACGGGTAGCAAATGGCGAAAGCAGGAAAAATGGAGGGAGAATCAGGAGTGCTTGAATGAAAGGGGACTGTAAAGATCCCTGGACATCATTAGGTTTAGGGCATGGCATGGCCTTTTACTTCAACCTGGCTCCCTAAACTGAGGCCTGGTTCAGTTTTTATCAGACTCAAAGTTAGGGTCACAGTGGCTATGATCAGCTTTGAGACCAGACAGTCTGAGTTTGATTTCCAGCTCTGGCCCTGCCTCACTAATTAACCTGGATGGTTAATTACGGACGCAGGGCCTCAGTTTACCCATCTGTAAAATGAGGCAAATACTACTACTAGTTACTGGAAGGATTAAATGAGTTCATACATGTGAGATCCTTTAAAAGTATATGGGACAGGGGCTTCCCTGGTGGCGCAGTGGTTGAGAGTCCGCCTGCCGATGCAGGGGACACGCGTTCGTGCCCCGATCCCACATGCCGTGGAGCCGCTGGGCCCGTGAGCCGTGGCCGCTCAGCCTGCGCGTCCGGAGCCTGTGCTCCGCAACGGGAGAGGCCACAACAGTGAGAGGCCCGCGTACCGCAAAAAAAAAAAAAAAAAGTATATGGGACAATCTTAAGAGAAACAACCTTTTTTTTTTTTTTTTTTTTTTTTTGCGGTACGCGGGCCTCTCACTGTTGTGGCCTCTCCCGTTGCGGAGCACAGGCTCCGGACGCGCAGGCTCAGCGGCCACGGCTCACGGGCCCAGCCGCTCCACGGCACGTGGGATCTTCCCGGACCGGGCACGAACCCGTGTCCCCTGCATCGGCAGGCGGACTCTCAACCACTGCGCCACCAGGGAAGCCCTGAGAAACAACTTTTTAATTGGTTAAATAAATAACAAATCATGAAGGAAAACCCTCAAAAAAAAGTGTATGGTCATAGGGAGGACTCAACAAATACTAGCTAATATCCTCCTCATCCTCATCCTCATCCGCATCGGTGCAGGGCTGATGAGGACCATGGTGGGTAGAAGGATATCTCTGTGGCTTTCAGAGAGACAACTACATTATCCTACTGCAGAGGCAGCAACTTTTGATCTTACAGGGCCTGGGACAAGATATGGAGGTTAGGTCAGTACAAATAGATCTGACATTAAACTCTCAATGACAGTATTATCATTTTGAGATATATAAACACAGATTGTATTAATGATAGATTATGTTTCTTAATAGTTAGAAACATACTGATGTGTATCAAATGTGTATAGATGTATACCACCAAGTACTGATAGCTATAGATCAGGAATGCAAAAAGAATGATAAAGCTAACACAGAAATATGAGAAAGTTTGTGCTGGTATTATGGGAAGGTTCAGGTCTCTGTTCAAATCCATACCAACCCCTCCCTGTTTATTACAGATGTTTGGAATCTGTGTGTATACTTAGATGTTCTCTCTGATTTTTCAAAGTGGTAAGGCAAGTGATTGCCGTTAAATTAAGAAAGATTGTTTTGTCTTCGAAAGACCTTGACCATGAGTCCGAGCGTGGGGTGTACTGTAAGGGTTAATTCCCTCAGGCCTGGAATTAGTCAGAGCTGTCCTACTGGAACAAGAGTACCTGCCTGCTCTTGAGCCCCACTCAACGCGTGAAACAATTGATTAATAATGTTGCTTTGTAAACATTGAGTTGGAGGAGTTTCAAGGAGATTTGCACCAACTGTCAGCATTGCTTATTGATATAGATTGATCATTTGCAGCTGGTCTTGGTGAGACACTTGAAGGGCTCTGCTGTTGAGGCTGGTTACCTAGCAGGGATGTGTCTACAGGACCAGCAAAATATTAAAAAACACCAGCTAGCACTCTATCCCGGAAGTGGCCTGAAATACTGCCGGTTGAGTTTAGAAGATTACCCAGAGAGAATGTATGATGGAATCCTCATGGCTTTGCTCTCCTATTCCTAATTATACTGAGTCCTTCAGTTCTTACACAGGTAGATTGTTGAAATCGCCAAATACTGGGGGGCCAGAACCTGTCATAAACATCCCTTCTCCCGCTTCTTTTCCAAAACATGTGAAATGTGTTTCTTTGTCATGTTTTTCAGACCCCCTGGCTGTGGAATACAAGGCACTGCTGGTACAACTACCCCTATCAGGTAAGGACGCATTACCGTCTGGGTTTTTACGCATGTAAAGTACCTTTCTTAGGTCAGCGCCATGGTTTCAGGCAGGTCCCAGCAGATTGGGCAGCTACTTTGCTTGCCCCCCACCGTACCCGCTGCTGCTTGATGGTGGACACAGCCTAGTGAGAGAGGTAGTTTGTGTTAGAATCAAAGCTTGAGCAGATGGAGAAAGTGTGGAAGGTGCGTTTGCTGGAGAGTAAGGTACAATCACTTCAGTAGGTGGATAATTCCTTTTCTTTTTTTTTTTTTTTTTTTTTTTTTTTTGCGGCACACAGGCCTCTCACTGTTGTGGCCTCTCCCGTTGCGGAGCACAGGCTCCGGACGCGCAGGCTCAGCGGCCATGGCTCACGGGCCCAGCCGCTCCGCGGCATGTGGGATCTTCCCGGACCGGGGCACCAACCCGTGTCCCCTGCATCGGCAGGCGGACTCTCAACCACTGGGCCACCAGGGAAGCCCGGATAATTCCTTTTCTAACAGCCAGTCTGCTTTGGGTCACTGAGGACCGGATAACAGCCCTGGCCTGTCTCGGCAGCTTGCGGGCAGAGCTCAAGGGAGGAGCTGGAGCTGGCGTGCTGAGTTTGGTTCACTCTGTGGCTTAGGAGTGGCCTCTAAAGATGTAAATAAAGCACTGTTTCCTTGAACTCAGAAAAATGGGCTTGTCCCATTACATGTAGACAAAAATAGCATCATTGAAAATGAGATTAAAATCATATCCCAGACAGGGAGCATTTCAGATCCCTGCCCACAGACATACCTTTGCCTCTGTCCGTGAATTCAGTAATATTAGCATGTGTTGTGGTCCCTAGCTCAGTTACAATTTGAATATCAAAGCCGGGACTGTTCTTGAAATTTCTTGCTGAAACATTTCTAGAATTTCTAGTCCATTTGGGATATATTATTTAAGAGAAACAAATACAACCAGGTATTTTAGTGATAAAATAAAGAGATGGACATTGTGATAAGCAATTTGGATTTTTGAGTTTGGGATTCTTTGGGTTGTCTTTTTAGAGGCATTTGGTGTAACAAAGTTAATGGGAACAGGTGTGCCCTGCAGCTTCTCTATTACACACAGTGTTGCAACAGGGGGTAGGGTCTGGTGTTGGCTACCCCTTGGGTAGGTTCAAGGCTAGGGACATGTTGAAATGGGGATTCCAGTTTGCATTTCCATCTCTTTCATGTAGTGTATTCAAATTAAGAAAGACTAAATCAGCAACATGACATGGTCAGAGAGAGCTGAACATTCCAGGGCTATCTGATCAAGACTAAAGCAACGTTGAAAGCAATGACTTACTGTACACAATTGTAATTCACAGGCCCAACTGCTGTTTACTATCTTAAATACTTGGAATATTGTCATTTACCCCTCTCTTTGTGCCCTGTAATGGTATACTGAGTGGAGAGGATCCTGTCCTCGTGTGTTTTGTTGACAAAGATGAATGAGGGGGACAACTGTTTTTCTTGATGTCCATGCTTAGAGTTGGTAGTTAAGTGATTGCCGACTTCTTGCAAAAGTCACTTATTATGCTGCTATTGGTTTACAAAGCATTTCAGTTTCAACACCTTGTGTGCAGCGGTGTGGAGGTGTTCATGTAATGAGTTTCAAAGGTCTTTCATTCATTCTGGGAAAGCAAGTTGTTTCATTACAACCCCATGAAACAATTAAAAACAACTCATCAAAAATGTTTTTTTAAAACTCTGTTTTGTATTTATGGATTTATGTGCAAAATAAATATTACTGACTTCCACTGCTTCCCTGAGCTTCTCCCCATTCCTGGACCTGTGAGGCAGGTAGAGCAGGTGTTACCTCCACTTTCTAATACGTAAATGAAGGTCCTACTTAAGCTGTGTAGTGGGGACTCAAACTCAGATTCCCTGGCTGGGCGCCTAGTCTGGTATCTCTTAGCAGCTTCCTTGTCCCCCTGATCTTTTAATAAATGTTTTGAATTATCTTTGTTTTTTCTCTTAATATTTACAACGTACAGGACATTTCCTAAAGACAAGAAAGCTCCAATTAAGGCAGAATTTGAAACTATGTCTCAGTGACCCATATAGTACTCCAGTGTTTTTCACCTTCCCTGGTCCCTGTGCTGTGGAATCTCACAGGAGTTGTCCAGAGTTACTCTTTCTGTGTATATGTTAGAATTTTTTTGCAGGTTGCCTAAGGGAATCTTTAGAGACTCATGTCTAAGTACCATAAATGCAATTGTTAAAATGAGTGGTGAATCGGGTACCAATGCCAAATGTTCATACTGATGGACACTTTTTTAGTTGGAGATGAAACAAAGCTAATGACATCAAGCTGTGGATTATAGGCGTCCTTCAAAGCTCCCTTATCCACAGAGAGAATGGGGCCAGAATTTGTGGAGGCGTAAGACAATGTCACTTTTCAGTACTGAGCTTGAGATGTTTGACACACAGATTTGGTTTCCTATTAATTATTAATCTTGCCTTTTTCTCTTTGATCCTCAGCCACTCACGCCTGACCTTCACTACTATTATATCCTGGAGCTGTCGTTTTATTGGTCTTTAATGTTTTCCCAGTTCACTGATATCAAAAGAAAGGTAAGAGTGGGTGTGTTGTAAAGGGCTTGTAAACAGGTGTCTTTCATGGCCCCAGGCAGATGGATGTAGAGTCTCAAAGGCACTCACTTCTGTTCTCCCATCAGTACTGCATTAGTACAACTTTCGGCATTATTACAGAAAATTCTCTACTTTGGTTTGTGCTGTTTTATATTTTATTTCTATTGTCTCTTCACTCTCCCCCCACCAAACCTAGTGTTCTTTTCTCCATGAAAAAATATAACAGTGAATCTTAACAGCATTCATTTCCTCTCAGTCTGATTCACAAGTCCCTTTATTCTCCAAATTAAAGAAGAAAAATTGTTCTGTAGCTCCTGGGGAGAGAGTAAAATCTCAGTGTTCCAGCCCTACAGAATGAAGATTTCCCCAATTAAACAGTTATCTAATGTCAAAATACATTAGGAAAACACAGCATTCCTAAGCGAACTGTGATCTGGTTTTTACCCCTCCCCTCCACTGGAATAGCTTTTGCTGAGGGTACTCTTGACCTTTTAAGTGTTAGACCCACTCATTCTAGTTCTCATCCTACCAGCTTCTGGGCAGAATTGGCACTTATGGCTATTCACTTTTTTTTTTTCCGTGAAGCTATTTTCTCCAGGTTCCCATATTTGCATCATTCCTTCAAGTCATCTTTGCTGGTCTCCACCCCAGTGTCCCGTGCTCTGCATACTTGCCTGCAGTAGGGTCTGGTCCTAGATTACAGGACGTCATCTCCCTGGGTGATCCAGGTTCATACACTCCAGCACTGTCAACCATAACTTCTATACCAGTAACTCCCAAATGGTTCTCTCCTGTCCCAAATCCTCTCTGGGTCCACACTTCCACAAATCTAATCATAAGTGGTAGTATTGTGTTCTTCTTGTTATTTTATCATTCAATCCTCACAACCGCCCGAAGATCCAGACTGATCACTTATTATTTATTTTCCTTTTATGAATGAGGAGACTGAACCTTACAAAGTGCTCCCGACTGAACACATCATCTTGCCCTAGTCTTGTTCTTCCTCCAGTGATCTTTATCACGGACAGTCATGTAAGCTAGAAGTTTTCTTTTGCTCTCCTCTTTGCCACCCCTTGTACCTACTTCCTTAGTATCACTGACACGTTTAGAGTCCTCTTTACTTTGGCTTAATCTGTTACAACGGCCTCTTAAATGGCACTCCTATCTAAATAGTCATTCTTGTCTTCCTGCCATCTAAGAGTTATGTTTCTCAAACCTTGAAGACAAAGCCAAACTACTTGGAGCGATATTCAGGGTTGTCACCATGATTCAAACCCACCTCTCTAGTTTTATCGCCCACCCTTCTCTCCCTCTTTTGACACACACATATGTCTTAGTTACAGATATCTTCTCACCATTGTTCAAACACATTTTTTTCCCATAACATCTTTGTTTTTTACAAGACCTTGCCTGTGGCTAGAATCTACTCTATTCCCCTTCCTCCTAGACCAGACCAAGCCCCAAAGCAGTCTCTTCTTTGAAGCCTTCTTCATTCCCATGGTTTTTGACCACTTCTTCCTCTGTGTTTAGTTTACCAGTGCCCAATACTTACCATATTGTACTTTTTAATGGTATGGTGACCTGCCTCTCTCCCTTCACCAGACTTGGAGGGCAAAGAGCAGGATATGTTCATCTTTGTATCTCTCGTGACTGTCAGTGCACCTGCTTATGGTGGGGCTCAGTAAGTTTAGGGTGAATGAATAAATGGACTCATCAGAATGTCTTTTCCCTTACTCATGGATATCTCCCAGGCTCCTTTGCAAACAGGACTGTGCATTGTGATAGAGCACAATACTATAACATTCCATTTCTTGGTTAGATCGGTAATCTGCCAAATTGCAAAATATCCACGTGGCAGCTGAAAAGCATTTAGGAGTCTACAGCCCTAGTACCTGCATCGCCTCCCCCAGGTACGCTCCTGCCACTCTCCTATGGCAGTGGCTTACTTGGTTGGCAAAAGGCTGTCTTTCCTGACAGCATGGTCTTAATGTGGTATATGTCACCTGATTCTCAGAAGTAGATGGTCCCTGCAAGAGCTAAGGCTTAGGCATAGCAGATAACTCATTGACACACATAATTTGTGGTTCCCTTACTCATTGCACCAAATGTTCTGGGTCCATTTCTCAAAACGTTTAAAAATCCTTTAGTGATGATATGCCAATTAGATCTCGTCTCTCTTATATGAGGAGCCTTGTTCATTCCTGTGGTCAATACTTGTAGACTGATGGTCTCTACTGTGCCAGGCCCATTGTGCATTTTATTTATTTATTTATTTATTTGTGAAATCTTTAATTGTGGGAAAAATACAAAACATAAAATTTACCAACATAAAATTTACCATCTTAACCATTTTTAAGTGTGTAGTTTAGTAGTGTTACGCACATTCGTGCTGTTGTGCAACCAGTTTCCAGAACCCCTTTCATCTTGTAAAACTGAAACTCTCTACCCATTTATCAACAGATCCCCATTCCCTCCTCACCCAATCTCTACTCCTGGCAACCACCATTCTACTTTCTGTCTCTATGAATCTGACGACTCTGCGTACCTTATTTAAGTGGAGTCACACTGTATGTGTCCTTTTGTGACTGACGTATTTCACTTAGCATAATGTCTTATTCATCGTGTTGTAGCATGTGTCAGAATTTCCTTCCTTTTTTTTTTTTTCTTTTTGCGGTATGCGGGCCTCTCACTGTTGTGGCCTCTCCCGTTGCGGAGCACAGGCTCCGGATGCGCAGGCCCAGCGGCCATGGCTCACGGGCCCAGCCGCTCCGCGGCATATGGGATCCTCCCAGATTGGGGCACGAACCCGTATCCCCTGCATCGGCAGGCGGACTCTCAACCACTGCGCCACCAGGGAGGCCCCAGAATTTCCTTCCTTTTTAAGGCTGAAGAATACAGATTGTAGTTTCTTTTGAGGAGCATTTTTTCCAGGTAGTCACAGAAAACAGTTGTATAACAAAGAAGGAGGTTTGACTATTCTTCTGGTCTCGTAGTTGGGAAAATTGATGTACGATGAACTTATGTAAAATTTTCAAGGTTGTGCAATGTGGGAATCAATTAGAGCCCAAGTTTACCAAGCAAAGTTCCATGATTCACTCATAGATGAGATATTGTCCACAATTCTTGCATTGTGTTGCCTGGACATGCTCCTGACATTAGAGATAGTAGGCCTTCTGCAGTTCTTTGCCATTTTATTAGCTCCTCTTTTGCTTAATGAGAATTAGGGATGCCATCTCAAGTCAAAGAGATTAATGAAAGCAAAACTAACTGTTACTTGGCCCCCAAGAGCCTAGTCCTAGGGAGCCGTTGCTGCACCAAAAGTCACCAAGCCCCTCCTGCTTGCTTGAGCTTCCTAACATGCATTTACCATGTCTTTTCACTGAGCCAAGAGGACTCATAGAGGCTTTGTTATTTTAAGCCAAATGACCATCTTCTTAATAGTTATTATAAGTGGATTATTTTCAAGGGTCGAAGTGTATAATTTTGTATGGTTTTAACTTATCTTGCATCAGTGTAGAGAAGGCCTTCAAAAAGGGGCATTTTTGCAGTGAGGTCCATGGAATTGATTTAGGCCTGTACATATTGTCAATGCTTATAAATTAATTATACATACATTTTCCTGGTCAACGCTAATAGCTTATTGTAGCCATCTGGCATCTCTCCCTTCTTCCCTTGGTCTGAGTACCTTTGCAGGTTCATGGTGCAGCTGGCTTATTCTTGTTTCTTGCACAAAATGGGAGTTTGGCCACTACCGTACGTGCTTGTTACTCCACACAGGTTTTAATAAGGAAGGCCTTCTCCTCCGTTGCCATCTCTCATTAATGAGTTGTAGCCCTTGCTTTTCTCTTTCGCATCTTGCTGACTGTCACTGCGGGTCCCTGGTGGTTCCCTCCTCACTGCCCTCCCACCCGGAGGACGTGCCATTCCAGCCATCAGCGAGGATTTATGGTATATTCTCCTGCCAAATACATCCCCACCTTCTATGTTGCAACTGTTAACTAAACCCTCACCCTCTAAAAACAGCCCGCCTCCTAATTATAGAATAGAGATGTTTGAAGACATCCATTGACAACAGAGCATGGAAATCAACTTCTGAAGGCTATCTGTAGGGTTGTTAAATAGAAAGGTTATAAAAATATTTATACAGTTGCCCTATTAAATGACAATGAACTTGAACAGCCATTTTCAAATAGCCACCAGAATTCATAAACGTTTGATCCAAATGCACGCCTCCAGCTGTTGGAATCAGTACCTTAAAATATGAAGTTCAGAAATAACTCTTAGTGACTTAATTGGTTCATGAGTCTTTCTAAAAATGGCTTTGATATTCACAAACTCTTCCCCTCTAGAAAAGTCCTAGTATTGCCATCTTTTCTTTTCTTTTTTTAATTGCTCTGTTTCCAAATAGAATCTGGAGTTTAAAAATGATTGGAGAACTTTCATCCCTGTGGTGACAGAATGCACTGTCTCTCTTGATCATTTCCAGGGTTGGTACTTATTTGGTCAGTGATGATATACATACTGTTAATCTCCACAGAGGGAAGGGACTAGCCAATATGTAGTCATTTAATATAATGGACTTAAAATTTAAGTATTCTATTATATGCCACCAAGGTATATATATATCTTTGAAGATTTTTCCTTCCTTCCTTACTTTTTACTTCTTTTTTCTGTCCATTCCTCTCCTTCCTTCCCTTCCTTTCTTCCTTCCTCTTTTGTAAAAAGAAATCGTTAAGGTACCTTATTCAAAAACAATAGGTATATTCTTGGTATTCAATATTGTTTGAATCACCTTTTATTTCCCAAGGCTTAATATTTATGAAGATTCTGTCTTTTCGCACCTGTTTACAAAATGAGTATTTCTCCTGTACATCTAAATTTTCTAATGGAAGCTAATAAATATGACTGTGATGGAGCTCAGAACAGCTTGCTTGTATCCAAGCCCTGTGTCCCTTTTAACTAAGCTGCTGTTTGGCTTGATGGCCTGGGCCCTTGGCCAGTGAACCTTGCTCGTGTTCGGGGTCCTTTGCAGGAAATCATCTATGGCCGAGTTCCAGGGCCCAGCTGGTGAAATCAGCTTGTTGCTCTTTTGGTCTTTAACCTGAGAGAAAATCTACATCTCATAAAAGATCCCTAACAGAGAGAGATGATGATGGATAAGTTTAGCAAGAAACTTACTGACAGGCTTGTGTTTGCTCTTTAGTAACTTTCATAGAAAATAACTGGTGTTCATTGCTAGGAGTGCTTCAGCTGCCTTTTGAGGGCCTGCCATGCTCCAGATCTTTCCTGCTTCAATTAGCTTTAGGGTTAAAAAAAAAAAAAAAAGTGTGTTTTAATCATTTAATAAGGAAGCAGTATGGCATAGAATTAAATAAAACAATGTCCATGAAACCATCTAGTACAATGCTTGACAGAGCTCAGAGCAGTACCTAGCACATAATGACCAAAATTTGGTTGAATCAAAACATAGTGCTAAGACCAGAAACAAATCAAAAAACCTCCCAAACTAGTGATCACAAATTTTCGTATTTTTGGTCAATTAAAGTGAACAAAATTAATTAGGAAAAGGGACTAACTTAAGGTTGCCAACCTTTTACTTTTCCTAGTAAGGAAATTTTAAAAGTACCTACCACTTACTACCATCAATTCATAAAAGAAAGAACATGTTAATATTTTAAAGGAGAAAAGGCACCTTGTAATAAAGGACAATCCTTTCCATTTATCATTATGAAAAAGTTTTTATTTCTCTCATTTTGTTCTAGACTGGGGAAAAATTATGGGTAATATGGCTTCTTAGAGGTTAAAATCATGGGCTCTGGAGTCCATCTACCTGCCCAGCACCGCTTCTAATTTGGTGTGACCTTCAGCAAGTTACTTTACCTCTCTGTGCCTTTGTGTCCTGATCCAAAGAATAGAGTTCATATAACTGACCTCATGGGAGTGTTGAGGGCATAAATAAGTGACACATGCTGTTGAAACAGTGCTTGGCACATAACAAATGCACCATGTATGTTAGCTGTTACTGTAATCATTACTACGATTCACCAAATATTGCCAGCTCTCTACTCTCAGGCACATGAAGGATTGTACTCAGCCAGGCCCCTTCTTGTGGTTGGATGGGGCCATGTCACTGGTAGGCTGTAAGCAGAACTGACTCCCGTCAGTAATGTAATGTAATTGCTGGTGTGAGACCCACTAGAGTCTCTTTTCCCCTCTAGTACAGCGATTGGTAACATTTGAGATGGAGGCTGCTCCATCAGTCTGGGTCCCTAAGTGATGGTGATAAACAGAGTGCCCTTTGTCCAGCCAATTGGTAACATGTAGTAAATAAGAAACAGGCCTTTGATATAAACCACTGAGATTTTAAGGGCTTTGTTTTTGCCTCATAACCTAGCTTATCCTGACTGTGCAGCTATTATTAATAATCTGGCTGATGATCATCTCCTAGAACAATTTTTGGAAATCATTTGTCTATATAGCAGTTCTCAAAGTGTGGTCTGCAGACACCTGGAGATTTCTGAGACCCTTTCAGGAGATCTGCAACATTAAAACTGACTTCATAATAATACTAGGATGTCATTTGCCTTTCTTACTGCATTGAAATTTGCACTAATCGTGCAAAAGTAACGGCAAAACTGCTAGCAGTGGCACCAAACAGTATGAGTAGTTTTGTGTTCCTCACTGCCATGTGCTTGCAGGAAGAAAAGAAAAATGTCAGTTTCACTTGAGAATGCTCTTGTTGAAGCAGTAAAAAGTGTTAATTTGATTAAATTTCTATTCTTGAGTATACATTTTAAAAATTATTTTGTGTGATGAAATGGGAAGGAGGCATAAAGAGCTTCTGTGGCAGAACACTGTACAATGTGCTCAAGAAAAATCATGTGTAGTTAGTGGTTTGCATTGAGGAACGTACTAGCTGCTTTTTTCCCCCAAAGAATCTTATTTTTACTTGAAAGAATGACAAACTATGTTTATTCCAACTTGTATGTCTGGTAGACACATTCTTGAAAATGCACAAAGTGAACTTGTCAAGGTTTTTTCAAGTAAAACCATTGACATTATTGGTTGTCAATGATACAACTCAATTTTTCAAGAAAAAAATTAGATTTTTAGAAAAGCTTATGTCCACCAGCAAGACCTTGATAGCGTCTCAATACTTAAAGACTTTTCTCATGAGATTGATAGTGATGTTAGTAAATGTGATTTTTAAAATACTATATGGCAATCTGTTTCATTAACTCTGTGAGCCAACATTTTCCAAGTGACTAATGCATGATGCTCCAAAATTATGCCTGAGTGAAAGATCCACTCGAAGGTCAAGACAGACCAAGGATTTTATATAATAGATATGAAAAGTTTATTGATGTAGTTTTCAATTCCACATTGCAACTAACCTTTAAGAATATCCCTCTTGTCGAGTTTTGGTACAGTATCAAGAAAGAATATCCATAACTATCTGAAAAGACTATTAAGGTACTTCTCCCTTTTCCAACTGTGTGATACCAGATTTTCTTTATATACTTTAACCAAAATAACAGGGAAACATATTGAATATATATGCAGTATGAGAATCCAACATGAGTCAGACATCAGAGAGATTTGCAATCATGTAAAACAAGGCTACTCTTCTCATGATTTTTTTTTTAATTTTGGAAAATATTTTTCATAAATATATTATGTTAATTAACATATAATGAACTTCATTTAAAATAAATGAATAAATGTGTTTTACATGTTTTTTAAATTTCTCAGTTTCCATATCCAATGTGGTAAATACTGATAGATATGACCCACATAAACGAAAACTTTTTGGTGTCCTCAATAATTTTTAAGAATATAAAAGACTCCTGAGACCAAAACATTTGAGAACTGCTCATCTAGATTATTTTTAAGTCTCTCCTAAGGAGATGACTCTCGGGTAGTGCCTCAGATTGTATCAGCATCTCCTTTCTTTGCTTGAAAAGCTAAAATCACTCCAGATGACATCTGAACATCCCGAGAGGGATGGAGGATGATGTAGAATTCTCTCTGTGTAACCCCAGTGCTGCTACTTGCAGACACAGGCAGGCAGGCCACTTAACCTCTCTTTCACAGAGGCACCAAGGTGTTCTGTGTGTCCACTTGTGACTGGAGTAGCAATATCCTGCCCTCGAAGCTTAGGTTTCTTCCAAGGCAGATATTCCTGACTCTGGGTCCTCTGTCCTGTTTCTTTCTCACTACAGTGAACTTCAGAATCAAAGAAGGGAAGAAGAGGCAGTTCATTTTAGTAAGCCACCATTTGTGATAAAAGCATTGCAACCTAGGGCTGTGTGCAGGCTGGTGAGCCAACAATGGAACAGCATTGTCTGGAAAAGAAAAAATATTGTATGGGGCAATTTTACGAGATTTTATTCAAAGGCTGCCTCAACTAGTAGCTTATTCCAGCAATCAAACTCCCAGGTGCCTGGCCAGGAGAGAGGCTCTTAAGTGTCTTTAGATCTCACAGTTAGATGACCAGCCCCTGGACAGCCCTGGGGCAGTGCAGTGGCACATACTGCTCTCCAGGGCATGAAGGGTGACAGCAGGAACCTCTTCTTCCAGCGTGGTGCAAGGGGCCACATCATCACCACATTACAGAGAGACCTACTCCCAGGCCCACACAATGCTGCTGGTCCAGGGCTCTGGGTCCTTAAGTCTGGAGCCTCAGGGATCCCACCCTCTCTCAGGAGGTGCCACTGACACTTGGAAGGTCTCACTTTCATTGGGAGATTTAGTCATTCTGCTTCCTTTGGGGGGTTTCCCATAAGTCATCCTAGGAGTCTTGGGAAAACACCTACTTTGGCTTGTTATGGCTCTAACTCCCTGACTTGGTGAATTCTCTCCATTTCTATCCCCTTAAATATAAATAGACCCATCTCATATCGTTCTCTTCGGCCTCCCAAGAGGAGGAAGCTCTTCCACTCATGGCTAATCCTCACCTTTGCTTTCTTCCTATCTTCTAGAAATGACCTTGTTCTATCTGGTAGTCTCTCACTTACATGTGTTTTCAAAAGTGTCTATGAGAGAGGACCTTCAAGATGGTGGAGGAGTAAGACGTGGAGATCACCTTCCTCCCCACAAATACATCAAAAATACATCTACATGTGGAACAACTCCTACAGAACACCTACTGAATGCTGGCAGAAGACCTCAGACCTACCAAAAGGCAAGAAACTCCCCACGTACCTGGGGAGGGCAAAAGAAAAAAGAAAAAACAGAGACAAAAGGATAGGGACGGAACCTGCACCTCTGGGAGGGAGCTGTGAAGGAGGAAAGGTTTCCACACACTAGGAAGCTCCTTCACTGGTGGAGATGGGGGGTGGGGGGGACGCATCGGAGCCACGGAGGAAAGCGCAGCAACAGGGGTGCAGAGGGCAAAGTGGAGAGATTCCTGCACAGAGGATCAGTGCCAACCAGCACTCACCAGCCTGAGAGGCTTCTCTGCTCACCCGCTGGGGCAGGCGGGGGCTGGGAGCTGAGGCTCAGGCTTCAGACGTCAGATCCCAGAGACAAGACTGGGGTTGGCTGCATGAACACAGCCTGAAGGGGCTAGTACGCCACAGCTAGCCGGGAGGGAGTCCAGGAAAAAGTCTGGACCTGCCTAAGAGGCAAGAGACCATTGTTTCAGGGTGCGTGAGGAGAGGGGATTCAGAGCACTGCCTAAACGAGCTCCAGAGACGGGTAGGAGCTGCGGCTATCAGCGTGGACACCAGAGATGAGCATGAGACGCTAAGGCTGCTCTTGTAGCCACCAAGAAGCCTGTGTGCAAGCACAGTTCACTGTCCACACCTCCCCACCCGGGAGCCTGTGCAGCCCACCACTGCCAGAGTCCCGAGATCCACGGACACCTTACCCAGGAAAACACGTGACATGTCTCAGGCTGTTGCAACGTCATGTTAGCCTCTGCCGCCGCAGGCTCACCCCACATTCCGTACCCCTCCCTCCCCATGGCCTGAGTGAGCCAGAGCCACCTAATCAGCTGTTCCTTTAACCCTGTCCTGTCTGAGTGAAGAACAGACGCCCTCAGGCAACCTACACGCAGAGGCGGGGCCAAATCCAAAGTTGAACCCAGGATCTGTGCAAACAAAGAAAAGAAAGGGAATCTCTCCCAGCAGCCTCAGGAGCAGCAGATTAAATCTCACAGTCAACTTGATATACCCTGCATCTGTGGAATACCTGAATAGACAACAAATCATCCCAAAATTGAGGCGGTGGACTTCGGGAGCAACTGTAGACTTGGGGTTTGCTTTCTGCATCTAATTTGTTTGTAGTTTTATGGTTATCTTAGTTTAGTATTTAGAGCTTATTATCATTGATACATTTATTTATTGATTTGGTTGCTCTCTTCCTTTTTTTAATATATATATATTTTTTCTTTTTCCTTTTTGTGAGTGTGTATGCTTTTGTGTGATTTTGTCTGTATAAGTTTGCTTTTACCATTTTTCCTAGGGTTCTGTCTGTCCATTTTTTTTTTTAGTATAGTTTTTAGTGCTTCTTATCATTGGTGGATTTGTTTATTGGCTTGGTTGCTCTCTTTTCTTTAATTATTTTTTTATTTATTATTTTAATAACTTTATTTTATTATTTTTTTCTTTCATTCATTTTTTTTCTTTTCTCCCTTTCCTTCTGAGCCATGTGGCTGACAGGGTCTTGGTGCTCTGGCCGGGTGTCAGGCCTGAGCCTCTGAGGTGGGAGAGCCAAGTTTAGGACATTGGTCCACCAGAGACCTTCCAGCCCCTCGTAATATCAATCAGCAAGAGCTCTCCCAGAGATCTCCATCTCAACACAAAGACCCAGCTCCACTCAACAACCAGCAAGCTACAGTGCTGGACACCCTACATCAAACAACTAGCAAGACAGGAACACAACCCCACCCATTAGCAGGGAGGCTGCCTAAAATCATAATAAGTTTACAGACACCCCAAAACACACCACTGCATACGGTCCTGCCACCAGAAAGACAACATCCAGCCTCATCCACCAGAACACAGGCACCAATCCCCTCCACCAGGAAGCCTACACAACCCACTGAACCAACCTTACCCACTGGGTGCAGACACCAAAAACAACGGGAACTACGAACCTGCAGCCTGCACAAAGGAGACTCCAAACACAGTAAGTTAAGCAAAATGAGAAGACAGAGAAACACACAGCAGATGAAGGAGCAAGGTAAAAACCCACCAGACCAAACAAATGAAGGAGAAATAGGCAGTCTACCTGACAGAGAATTCAGAGTAATGATAGTAAAGATGATCCGAAATCTTGGAAATAGAATGGCGAAAATACAAGAAATGTTTAACAAGGACCTAGAAGGACTAAAGAGCAAACAAACAATGATGAACAACACAATAAATGAAATTAAAAATTCTCTAGAAGGAATCAATAGCAGAATAACTGAGGGAGAAGCACGGATAAGTGACCTGGAAGATAAAATAGTGGAAATAACTGCCTCAGAGCAGAATAAGGAAAAAAAGAATGAAAAGAATTGAAGAGAGTCTCAGAGACCTCTGGGACAATAATAAATGCACCAACATTCAAATTATAGGGGTCTCAGAAGAAGAAGAGAAAAGGAAAGGGACTGAGAAAATATTTGAAGAGATTCTAGTTGAAAACTTCCCTCATATGGAAAAGGAGATAGTCAGTCACATCCAGGAAGCGCAGAGAGTCTGATACAGGATAAATCCAAGGAGAAACACACCAAGACACATATTAATCAAACTATCAAAAATTAAATACAAAGAAAACATTAAAAGCAGCAAGGGAAAAACAACAAATAACGTACAAGGGAATCCCCATAAGGTTGACAGCTGATCTTTTAGCAGAAACTCTGCAAGATGGAAGGGAGTGGCAGGACATATTTATAGTGATGAAAGGGAAAAACCTACAACCAAGATTACCAGGCAAGGATCTCATTTAGATATGATGGAGAAATTAAAACCTTTACTGACAAACAAAAGCTAAGAGAATTCAGCACCACCAAACCAGCTTTACAACAAATACTAAAGGAACTTCTCTAGGCAGGAAACACAAGAGAAGGTGAAGACCTACAGTAACAACCCCAAAACAATTAAGAAAATGGTAATAGGAACATACAGATCGATAATTACCTTAAATGTAAATGGACTAAATGCTCCCACCAAAAGACATTGACTGGCTGAATGGATACAAAAACAAGACCCGTATATATGCTGTCTACAAGAGACCCACTTAGGACCTAGGGACACATACAAACTGAAAGTGAGGGTATGGAAAGAGATATTCCATGTATATGGAAATCAAAGGAAAGCTGGAGTAATAATTCTCACATCAGACAAAATAGGCTTTAAAATAAAGACTATTATAGGAGACAAAGTAGGACACTACATAATGATCAAGGGGTCAATCCAAGAAGAAGATATAACAATTGTAAATATTTATGCACCCAGCAGAGGAGCACCTCAATACATAAGGCAAATGCTAATAGCCATAATAAGGGAAATCGACAGTAATAGAATCATAGTAGGGGACTTTAACACCCTTTTCACCAATGGACAGATCATCCAATATGAAAGTAAATAAGGAAACACAAGCTTTAAATGATATATTAAACAAGATGGACTTAATTGATATTCATAGGACATTCCATCCAAAAACAGCAGATTACACTTTCTTCTCAAGTGCTCATGGAACAGTCTCCAGGATAGATCATCTCTTGGGTCACAAATCAAGCCTTGGTAAATTTAACAAAATTGAAATCATATCAAGTATCTTTTCTGACCACAACAGTGTAAGACTAGATATCAATTACAGGAAAAAAAAAAACTGTAAAGAATACAAATACATGGAGGCTAAAGAATACATTACTAAATAACCAAGAGATCACTGAAGAAATCAAAGAGGAAATCAAAAAATACCTAGAAACAAATGACAATGAAAACACGACCCAAAACCTATGGGATGCAGCAAAAGCAGTCTAAGAGGGAAGTTTATAGCAATACAATTCTACCTCAAGAAACAAGACACATCTCAAATAAACAACTTAACCTTACACCTCAAGCAATTAGAGAAAGAAGAACCAAAAAAACCCAAAGTTATCAGAAGGAAAGTAATCATAAAGATCATATCAGAAATAAATGAAAAAGAAACAATAGCAAAGGTCAATAAACTAAAAACTGGTTCTCTGAGAAGATAAACAAAATTGATAAACCAGTAGCCAGACTCATCAAGAAAAAAAGGGAAAAGACTCAAATCAACAGAATTAGAAATGAAAAAGGAGAAGTAACAACTGACACTGCAGAAATACAAAGGATCATGAGAGATTACTACAAGCAACTCTATGCCAATAAAATGGAAAAGCTGGAAGTAATGGACAAATTCTTAGAAAAACACAACCTTCTGAGACTGAACCAGGAAGAAATAGAAAACATAGACAGACCAATCACAAACACTGAAATTGAAACTGTGATTAAAAACCTTCCAACAGACAAAAGCCCAGAACCAGATGGTTTCACAGGTGAATTCTATCAAACATTTAGAGAAGAGCTAACCTGTATCCTTCTCAAACTCTTCCAAAATATAGGAGAGGGAGGAACACTCCCAAACTCATTCTACAAGGCCACCATCACCCTGATACCAAAACCAGACAAATATGTCACAAAAAAAGAAAACTACAGGCCAATATCACTGATGAACACTGATGCAAAAATCCTCAACAAAATACTAGCAAACAGACTCTAACAGCACATTAAAAGAATCATACACCATGATCAAGTGGGGTTTTTCCCAGGAATGCAGGGATTCTTCAATATATGCAAATCAATCAATGTGATACACCATATTAACAAATTGAAGGATAAAAACCATATGATCAATAGATGCAGAAAAATCTTTTGACAAAATTCAACACCCATTTATGATAGAAACTCCAGAAAGTAGGCATAGAGGGAACTCACCTCAACATAATAAAGACCATATATGACAAACCCACAGCCTGTATCTTTCCCAATAGTGAAAAACTGAAACCATTTCCACTAAGATCAGGAACAAGACAAGTTTGCCCACTCTCACCACTATTATTCAACATAGTTTTGGAAGATTTAGCCATGGCAATCAGAGAAGAAGAAGAAATAAAAGGAATCCAAATCAGAAAAGAAGAAGTAAAACTCTCACTGTTTGCAGATGACATGATAGTATACATAGAGAATCCTAAACATGCTACCAGAAAACTACTAGAGCTAATCAATGAATTTGGTAAAGTAGCAGGTACGAAATTAATTGACAGAAATCTCTTGCATTCCTATACACTAATGATGAAGAATCAAAAAGAAATTAAGGAAACTCCCATTTACCATTGCAGCAAAAAGGATAAAATACCTAGGAATAAACCTACCTAAGGAGACAAAAGAGCTGTATACAGAAAACTATAATACACTGATGAAAGAAATTAAAGATGATACAAACAGATGGAGAGATATACCATGTTTTGGGATTGGAAGAATCAACATTGTGAAAATGACTATATTACCCACAGCAATTTACAAATTCAGTTCAATCCCTATCAAATTACCAATGGCATTGTTCACAGAACTAGAACAAAAAATTTCACAATTTGTATGGAAACACAAAAGACCCTGAATAGCCAAAGCAATCTTGAGAAAGAAAAACGGAGCTGGAGGAATCAGGCTCCCGGACTTCAGACTTTACTACAAAGCTACAGTAATCAAGACAGTATGATACTGGCACAAAAACAGAAAGATAGATCAATGGAACAGGATAGAAAGCCCAGAGGTAAACCCACGCACATATGGTCACCTTATCTTTGATAAAGGAGGCAAGAATATGCAATGGGGAAAAGACAGCCTCTTCAATAAGTGGTGCTGGGAAAACTGGACAGCTACATGTAAAAGAATGAAATTAGAACACTCCCTAACACCATACACAAAAATAAACTCAAAATGCATTAAAGCCCTAAATGTAAGGCCAGACACTATAAATCTCATAGAGGAAAACATAGGCAGAACACTCTATGACATCAATCACAGCAAGATCCTTTTTGACCCACCTCCTAGAGAAATGGAAATAAAAACAATAATAAATAAATGGGACCTAATGAAACTTAAAAGCTTTTGCACAACAAAGGAAACCATAAACAAGACAGAAAGACAACCCTCAGAGTGGGAGAAAATATTTGCAAACAAAGCAACTGACAAAGGATTAATCTCCAAAATTTATAAGCAGCTTATGCAGCTCAATATGAAAAAAAAAGAAACAACCCAATCCAAAAATGGGCTGAAGACCTAAATAGACATTTCTCCAGAGAAGATATACAGATTGCCAACAAGCACATGAAAGGATGCTCAACAACAGTAATCATTAGAGAAATGCAAATCAAAACTACAATGAGATATCATCTCACACCAGTCTGAATGGCTATCATCAAAATATCTACAAACAGTAAATGCTGGAGAGGGTGTGGAGAAAAGGGAGCCCTCTTGCACTGTTGGTGGGAATGTAAATGGATACAGCCACTATGGAGAACAGTATGGAGGTTCCTTAAAAAACTAAAAATAGAACTACCATAGGACCCAGCAATCCCACTACTCGGCCTATACCCTAAGAAAACCATAATTCAGAAAAAGACATGTACCACAATGTTCATTGCAGCTCTATTTACAATAGCCAGGACGTGGAAGCAACCTGAGTGTCCATCGACAGATGAATGGATAAAGAAGATGTGACACATATATACAATAGAATGTTACTCAGCCATAAAAAGCAACGAAATTGAGTTATTGGTAGTGAGGTGGATGGACCTAGAGTCTGTCATTCAGAGTGAAGTAAGTCAGAAAGTGAGAGAGTGGCATGGACATATATACACTACCAAATGTAAAATAGATAGCTAGTGGTAAGCAACCACATAGCACAGGGAGCTCAGCTCGGTGCTTTGTGTCCACCTAGTGGGATGGAATAGGGAGGGTGGGAGGGAGACACAAGAGGGAGGAGATATGGGGACATATGTATATTTATAGCTGATTGACTTTGTTATAAAGCAGAAACTAACACACCATTGTAAAGCAATTATACTCCAATAAAGATGTTAAAAAAAAGAAAAAAGTGTCCTCTTTCACTGCCCCACTCCTTATTGTTGTCTTTCCTCCTGTGCTTGTTTCTGAGAAGCAGCCCACTGTGATCGGAGCCTGAGCTCTGGAGTCACACAGAACTGGATGCAGACCTGCCTGTAGCCTGTCCTTACTGTGTAACTCTCAAAAAATTACGTCGCTTTTCTGTGCCTCAGTTTCTTTATAAATGGCGTTCGAAGAGTACTTACCTTATGTGGAGGTTGTTGGGAATAAATCTCAGTGTCAGAATCTTTGAAGCCTGAGAATTAGTAGGCAAATCTCAGGGTAGATAGAAGTTCACCAGGTAATCAAGTTGGAGTGGGGCTTGGAGAAAAGAAGAGAATACACAAGAATTCCATCCAGGAAAACAGAAACAAAACCAAAGAAATCCTGAAGGGCCAGAGGCCTGCATGGGGGCAAGAAAGTTGGCAAGTGAATTCTGCACATAGAGTTCTGTCTGGGAAGGGAGGTGGGGAGCTCAAGCAGCTGAAGGAAGAGGGATTAGAAGAGAGAAGAGAAGACTGATGACAATAATAAGAGTTTCCCGTCACCCCTCCTGACAACTTACAGCATAATCCCAACCTGGCTGACCTAAAGGAGACTTTTTCCATCTTCCATCTAAAGCACCAAGTTGAGACCTTGATGGCGTATTGTCATTTGGGACCCCAAGGGCGTTACAGTAGATATGAGGATGATGGCTTTTGTGTCCTGGGATAGTTATGATTTTAGTTGAGCACAGTCTGCCCCCTACTGATCATTCCGGACGTTTTCAACCTGAATGGGTTTACTTGATATCAAGTGTTGCCCTTGCCTTTTTCCTCCTGAAAAAAAAAAGGAGAATAAAGTTTGTTAACCTGCGTATCACTTAAGACTGTTATGTTGAGTATATTTTAAATGTCTCAGAAGTGACCCTTCTGGCATTAAAAGCTGTACAAAGTAGTGTGGCTGGGCCAAGAGTAGTTTATTTATTTATTTATTTATTTATTTAAAATATTTATTTATTTTTGGCTGCGTTGGGTCTTCGTTGCTGCGCACGGGCTTTCTCTAGTTTCGGCGAGCGGGGGCTACTCTTTGTTGCGTTGCGCGGGCTTCTCGTTGCAGTGGCTTCTCTTGTTGCGGAGCACAGGCTCTCGGCGTGCAGGCTCAGTAGTTGTGGCTCGCGGGCTCTAGAGCACAGGCTCAGTAGTTGTGGAGCATGGGCTTAGTTGCTCCCCGGCATGTGGGATCTTTCCGGACCAGGGCTCAAACCCATGTCCCCTGCATTGGCATGCGGATTCTGAACCACTGCACCACCAAGGAAGCCCCAGGAGTAGTTTAAACAGAGCCTAGATGATGTATATAAGCCCAGATGATGTATATAAAGGCCTGCGACTCCTGGAGCTTGTAATTTGGCAAGACTTGTAGTTATGGAGGACATCTCAATACAAAGATTCAATGAGAAAAAAGACGTGTGTATAATTAAGGAAAATAGCTACATCATTTGAAAGCAGAGTACATTTGGAGAGTGTACTTTCAATGGGAAGAGGAAAGGAAAGCAGGGAGGAGGACTCCAGGGAGTTGCAAATTAAGTTCCGAGCTCTGGCCAGGCACCGTGGGAGGGAATTGGGGGCACTGTCTTACTGTGTTCTATTGTGCAAATAAAATTTTATTGCATCTTTTTCCACAGTAATAAAATCAATTAAAGATTAAATATCAGCTAAATAATTCATAGTAGATGAGATTATATGACTTCTTGATCTTAAAATGTGCCACCAATGTTACACAAGAGAAAGATTGGGTAAACACTGCTTACACAGAAGTTCTTTATTTCATTTATGTATGTTCCCAGAAGCTCTGAAGTAATGACACATGTAGCAGTAGAGAGAGTACTGTATTGCATCCAGACAGGCAGCTCTTGTTTTTACAAAAGCTCAAGCTTCTTCTGAAGAAGCTCCTCAATTTTAAAATGATCTTGAAGTTGTAGTTATAGTTTATCACGAGAATTTTGATGGAGTTACCTGCCAAAACTCTTTTTTTTTTTAATGACTTATCTGAATTTTGAAAGTAATACTTAATGGGTTACTTCTGAATAACTATGAAAATTAAACATCTTACATATTCTGTATCTAAAGAAAATGTGATGAAGCCAGCCTTGAGCCTATGCAATTGCCACATCTCAAATTACATGACTGAGTTTCCCATGTTATGCCTTTTGATGTGGCTCTAAGGCAGGGCTCGTCAAACTTTTCTGTAAAGGGCCTGCTAGTAAATATTTTAAACTTGGAGGCTGTATAGTCTCTGTTGCAACCACTTAACTCTACCACTGTAGCAAGAACACTGCCATAAACAATAATTAAACAAATGGATGTGGCTGTGTTCTAATAAAACATTATTTACAAAAACAAATGAGGGCCAGATTTGGCCTGGGGGCCATAGTGTGTCTTTCTCTGCTCTAAAGTTGAGTCACCTGTATGCGCAAATTTGGTGAACAGTGAGGATGTCAGTTTTGAGAATGAATGGCTAGTAGAGATATTCACATCACATCAGTATATATTTTTAAAACATTTTGATAGTAACAGTAGCAAGTTTAAAGTCTTTAACCAATTAATTTCTTAGCACTTACTATTTTTAGAATTATATTTGTAGGAGACAGTTATCTCCCTCAAGGACCTAAATCTGTATATATTTAGGCCCAAAGGTGAAAAATCTAGTCTATTGGGGAAAAAAAGTGTAAAAATAAATTTGACTTTAGATTTTGTGTGAATGAGGTTTTATTCATGGACTGCTTTTAGAGATGAGATAATTGAACCATTCCTGCCAGGACCCCTCTACTTTATTATTAAACGTTTCCCAAATAAATCACAATTTTTCATCCATTTCCAGGTTTTCCCATAAGTATTTACACCAGAGTGCATAGGCTATACATGAGAATGAGAGTGAACTTTAGTTACAATTTTTGAAGAACTTGTTATTTGAAATACCTTTCTTTAAATGGCACATTTATAACTGGTTCTCTTTAGAGTGAGCCAAAACTCAAGGCCAGCTAAAAGTATAATAACCAAGTAAAGGTGGGAGATTCCAGGTACCCAAAGGTTGACATTTACATTTACATACATTATGTGAACTCCTTGCGTCATGCGCTGGTAAGAGAAAGGTATAATTTTCAAGTTGCCTAATATGGGGCAAATCAGAATCAACTGATTTTTATAAATCACTCTGAGTATACTTTCATTGCAGTCATTGTCTTTACAACCTGGACAGTTTTGTAGTCTTTTGTTTCTTTGCTTTTTAAGAGGAATATATATATATATATATATATATATATATATATATATATATATATATATATATATATATATATGTTCCTACTCTTAATCAGGACTTTAGCTATCCATAGCCAAAGGTTGAAAATCTATTATATTTTCATATTCCCTCAATGGGAAAAGTATTTAACTACGATTATTCTTGTCACACGTAAGTTTTATCTGAAGTTCTCCCCACCTCCGCGTGTGTTCGTTCCGGAGTGGAGGGGGAACCTGAGTGGGCACTCTCCCCTGTACGTTGCCAAGTTACAGGCTTGAAGTACACTTCCTGCACAGCCACATTGCTTCCCAACATTCTGTGTTATACCCCCAGGTTGCACAATCGCAAGGGAAGAAATAGGGAGAGTGTTATTGATCTCTAGAAAAAAAGAGCATGTTACTCTGTTAAAAGTCCTACTAATTTCTTTGTACCTTGAAGACTCAAATAAGAAAACTTTTTTTAAAAAAACAAAACACACAGAAATGAGAGATTTCTATTACTGCTATAGTTGCCATAAATTGAAATCAGTTTCAAATTATGTTTCTGTCCCTCTGTTTCATAGAGAGTTTGAAAATTTGTTAAATGCTTAACCTGGTATTACCTGATTTCTATTCATGAGTTAGAGTATGTTTATTAATGATATTTATTTATGATATTTATTAAATTTGGGAAAGCTGGCACATGTCATTTGCATCCAAGAAAGAAGAGTCTTTTCTTTGTCTTGCACTTTAGTGGTATGTCATATTTTTCACCATACATGAGCATCTAAATCAGCCATCACTTAGAATCTTGGTCTTCTTACTCCTTTTTGAGAAGGTTCGCCAGTGCTTTTCTTTATTTGTTACAAAGATTATTCCCAAAAGAAACTGCATAAAATTGTTAATACTTTATCCAGCAAATGAGAATTTAGAGAACAAGTTTCTTATTTGTAGTGAGTTTTTTAAAAATGAGAATAGAGTTAATTTTGCTCTCATAAAAATAGGTATATCAAGGTGAATTTCTGGTGCTTCCTGAAAACAGAGTATTATTTCAAAGCCGCTTTCAGCCTGACCATTGCAAATGGAGTTGCATCATATAGAACATCAGACTTATGTCTTAATGAGAGGGTGACCTCTCTGGCCCTTTGATGCCGATATTTTATTGTGCAGAGAATTCCCCTGGAGAACTGAGTTTAGGATGCCGAGTCTCATTCTAAGAGTTGGGGATGGAGCCCAAGTAGCCACAGGTTTACTTGCACCTATGAGTTTCTGTTGTGGAAGCTACACAGAACAGACTGAGACTCTGTTCTGGGTTCTCTAAATGTCATTCAGAAATATAATAAGGAAAAAACAGCGTTTTCTTACCAACTTCTGATATTAAAATGAATGGCTTTTCCTTGAATCTTTTCATTTTAGGCTTATTCTAATTGTGCTTGCGTCAAGTCCATATCTATTTTTTTCCCTTGTCTCTGATAATTAACATAGGAGAAGCCACTGGAATGAGGGCTGGGGTCAGGGTAAATATCAGGAAGGGAATGTAGAAGGACCCCTTGACTAGAGCTATGAATGTATCCAGAAACAATATGGCAGAATGACAGGAGGTTGGGGACCACTGACGCAGGTAGCCAGGCCAGTCGTCAATTTTGTCTAAGGACTTTGGAATCCGTCTTCAATATGAGGGCCAACAAGAAATCACAATCTCTACCTAACTGATGCTACTGAAAATGGAAGAAAATATTCTCAGCCTAAAATGCTAAGTTTCCTGCAGCTTGCCTGTACCCAGTCACTTTCAGCAGTAACAAACATGAGGATGGGCATTTCCTACCATGCACTGATAAAGTCTAAATTGACAATTCATTTAAAAACTGTTATTTGGACCAGATTCACTGCCTATTCAAAAAAATGTGTCAGGGTGAGGGAATGAGAGTAACAAAAAATAATGATTGCAGGGATTTTATTAAAGGTATTTCATTGCGTATAATGCTTCCTGAAGCAGAAGTGTAAAAGACAAAATCCATTATTCATGCTTTTCATATTCATACAGATATGACAGTATAATGAAAATTGGTCTTCTGCAATGAGCATAGCTCTGAGCCCCTCAGTAATAAATTTTTTCTAGGACCAGGGATTTATATGCAGAAATCATCTTCACAAAGCAAACTTTGGCTGAAAAATAAGGCTTTTGTTTTTAGGGCAGCCTTGCTATATTGCCAAGGGCATTGTTTTATTTATTGACATATATATCAGATACATGTTAGGAAACTTAATTACAAAATGGCCCTAATCCTCCATAAGTGTTTTAATCAATTTATGTTTATTCATTTTAAAATTAAATCGAGAAAACCTCTTTCAGTGAATCAAGAGCAATCATTTAGGGCTAAACAATGAGAAATGTGGAAAGTATTGTTCTGGTTAGGTACTCAGCTAGTTAGACTTTAAAATCTGTGTATTCAGCATGGGCGAATGTAAATTCACTGAACTGTTGAATTAGCACTCTGTGTTTTTATTTAATTATGTTTATGAAACCGTATAAAAATATCAGTTGATAGGTTAGCTCCACTTTAATTGATCCATTGTTTTGAAGTAGCTATTGTCTGGTAGATCACTCTACACCAGGTGATACATTTCTTTTTTTTTTTTTTTTGCGGTACGCGGGCCTCTCACTGCTGTGGCCTCTCCCGTTGCGGAGCACAGGCTCCGGACGCGCAGGCTCAGCGGCCACGGCTCACGGGCCCAGCTGCTCCGCGGCATGTGGGATATTCCCGGACCGGGGCACGAACCCGTGTCCCCTGCATCGGCAGGCGGACTCTTAACCACTGCGCCACCAGGGAAGCCCTGATACATTTCTGATAACAGCCTGTAGTGAAGAGACTTCATCTTCCCGTGGGAAAGGTTATCAAAGCAATTTTTCTTGTATGCCTTAGGCATTTTGGTATTGTTCAACTCTAATGCTTTAGGAAAATCCTAGAGACTACAAAAACATCAGAGAAAATCAAGAGAAGTAGGTAAAACTGGTAAGTTGAGTCTGTCCATAATCACTGATTAAGTAAACTCAGAGCATGGTCTTCATTTCTCTCTGCCAGTGAGCTGAGAACTAGATGCAAATGTTGGTCTGGAGGAAGGAGTACAGTAGTAGGTCAACAGGCGGCAGGAGTTTGCACAACTTGGTACTGTAGTTCTACTGTGGCCTTTAGAATGAATTAATGCAAGACAGATGATTCTGCCAACAGTGGTATTCACCATCATGGCAACACGGAGACTAGGTTAATTGAAAATAAGAGAAATAGTTGTACTTCATTTTTTAAATTATTTGACCTTATTTAAGAAACTAATACATTGTTTATCCTAACAATAAATCTATATGGTTATCAGTAAATGTCTGGCACTTTCCAAGGCAGAAAAGTAACTTCTGGACACGTTCACCAAAGTGTATACAGAACCATTTAAACATTGTGTGTGTGTTTTTAAATATCCCCATTTAACTTTATTTCATCATTGTCATTTAAAGCTTGATTTTATAAAATATAAAATGATATTCTTAAAGAGTTCTGTATGTAGTACAGGAATTTAAACATTAGAAAAATCCATAGCTCTATAGGTTTAAGTTATATAAATTAAAATAAAATAATTGGAAATTTTTTCAGTATGGGAGCTATACAATGAAACAAATGGAAAAATGACCTAATAGGAGGAATATTTCATTACTTACAGATTATCATTAGTTACTTTCAGGATCTAAACAGAAAATATTGTTTAAATGTTTTAAAACCATTTAAAAGTCATCATAGTTGACCTTTCAGACCCCAAACTGTTTGACATCAACAGAATATGTGTGTGTGCACACACTTGCTCTCTTTTTCTCTCTCTCTCAGTTGCAAAATATGTGTCTCCTTTTGGCTAATTTATCTCTACATGAATGGCCCATAAGAGAGTAGTCCTCTTTCTCCATGGTTTCAAGTAGATCATCATTAGGGCTAGTCCTGGCATTTAAGCCCCAGAGAAGTTCAAGTTTACTCTGGGAGAAATTCAGAGTAAATAAGAGTAAAAATATCAGTAAGAGAGACAACATTTCTAAGCAACAGAAATTCCATGTTACAATAAACCAGGTGGCCAGAAGATAAATCAGTACCAGAGAAAGATGATCTTTTCACATGGGCCAAGAAGCAGCTCCCTTGAAGTTGACCAAAATGAGGATGGCCAGCTTACCATTACTTTTGCCAATTATTTTTTTCTAATGACTGTAGATGGATAATGGTTAAAATTGAGAGCTTGTTTGTGTAGGACCCATCAGAAATGCCAACATATTATGATGCTTATTTTAACATCCCATTGGGCATATTCCAGGAGAAGGATGCCAAATCCCCAGCCACTCATAGTCAGAGAAGTGGTCTAGTTGGACCTGCACTGCTACCCAAAAGATTTTCCTAAAGTACAAATCCAAGTAATACCTTTCTTTGCTTAAAATCTGTCGATTGAAACAAAATGCACAACCTAAAAGTTGAGAATTATATAATAAAACATAATTCTCAAATCGTCAAATAAATGACGGACAAAACTGAGTCCCTAAGCTGAGGACAGAGCATCTCCAATCAGTCTGAGAGATTGCTCCGAAGAGACAAAGGGGGAGCCAGAATATATAGGATTTTTTGCAACAAACACCAGGTAGTCGGAACATCAAAAGATTACTGTTAATTAAAGAAAACCAGATACCCCAAGTTAAGGAATTTAGCTCTTTTCTATGTATGGGAAGATGCAAGAGTCTGGGCTCCCTGGAATCATTCCTTTGATGTGCACCTCAGCTATCTGGGGCCAGTATCCTGTGCTTTCTCATCCTGAGTCTCCTCAGGGTGCACTGTCAAGGGTGGCTGCAGCAGCTGACTGCTAGATGGGGGGCATCCTGTTTCCATCCTGAGTTTCCTCAGGGTTCACTCTAGGGGAGGCTGTAATGTGATGGCTTGATGGCTGCAACATCCTTTGTTTACTGATATGGCAGGCAATATTTTTCATTCACCAAATCCTATGGCAGTTTCTCCCATAGCTTCAAATTCCTTGGCTGAGTACAAAACACCCTTTATGATTTGGCCTTAGTCCTGTTGTTGATCACATTTTCCACAGTCACTGGTGTCCTGTGTTTCTCTCCCAGGACTCAGTAAACTCTCAAAAGTGTAGAACTATCTCTTACTCACATTAGTGTTCCCAGTGCTGGGCCCATAGAGAGCCTTAAAATTATTGGATGAGGGCTTCCCTGGTGGCGCAGTGGTTGAGAGTCCGCCTGCCGATGCAGGGGACACGGGTTCGTGTCCTGGTCCGGGAAGATCCCATATGCCGCGGAGCGGCTGGGCCCGTGAGCCATGGTCGTTGAGCCTGCGCGTCCGGAGCCTGTGCTCCGCAACGGGAGAGGCCACAACAGTGAGAGGCCCGCGTACAGCAAAAAAAAAAAAAAAAAAAAGAAAAAAAAAATTATTGGATGAATGGTTGAATAGATGAATGGAAAAGCTGCGTTGCTGCGAAGTCCTAACTAACATGCCTGTGTCTTCTCCTTCCCAGGACTTTGGCGTTATGTTCCTGCATCATCTTGTATCTATTTTTTTGATTACCTTTTCATATGTCAACAACATGGCCCGAGTAGGGACCCTAGTCCTCTGTCTCCATGATTCAGCCGACGCTCTTCTAGAGGTAAACGTTTTCTTTCATCTATAAGAATACAAAATCTGGAATTCAGGAAATCCCCCAGATCATCAGTTTTTCTAGGGTCTGATAGATGGTGCTGGGAGAAGTTAGTACATGACTGCTTTGAAACTGCAGAGTGTTTCTTTGTAGGTTAAATTGGTGAAAGTGAGACTTTAGTATATAAAGTGGTGTGCAAAAAATATTCACCAAGTTAGCATTCTTTATTAATAGAATAATAAAAAACCTTAGCCCTTCCACACTTAAGAAATGAGTGTCTTACAATAGGAAAATTACTATTTGAATAGGTTTTGTTTCTAGTGTTACAGGTTTCACACTGATTTATCTGGGAAGTGTATATAACTCAGTTTAGTTAGTTATAGTAGTTGTACATCCTGATGAAATTAATGAGTAGTCATAGTTTTTGTTACCAATATACATATTATCCTAGTATTTTTATAGTGAAAGTATATATGAATTACAAATTTTATATAAAAACTATGTTTTCTATGCATGCAAGTATTAAGAATATCTGAGGAAATATTGGTTGCACTTTGATTAACTTTCTAAACCATTATCACTTAAAATTACTAAAGTAGCAAAAAAAAAAAAAAAGAAAAATGCTTCTGGCATATTTCAAAAGATAAAATCCCAAGTAAAATTTTGATGCGGTATTTACTCTTAATCATGGCCTCCATGAAGAGACATACTCAATAAGGTTATATAACTATAGTTTTTTCATTTTAGTCCTAAGAAATTTATATAACTGGTCAAAAATGAACTTACCAGAGTACAAATTCCATGTAGAAATGGGTCTTAGCATCTGTATGCTTCTTTTTTATTCCTGTTGGCCCACAGTTCTGCCTCTTTGAAGCATGTGCTATCACTGTGAATGTAGAATAGAGGTGCCCTCAAGTAATTTTTTTTATTCCAATATAAGCAGAAATTCCAGGCCATAAAATTGAATCTGCTATAAAGGCAATTAGTCAAGGTTTGAAGTGTATACAGCACTTCATTAAAGACTCTGGTCCCTATAAGGTTATGAAACAGAAAAGTAGTCCTAATGGTCTGGATATGTCAGATGATAGTTTGGCGCTATGGTTTTTAAGTGATTCAAGCTAGATTCTATTCAGCACGTTTTTTTGTTTGTTTATTTTTTGCGGTACGCGGGCCTCTCACTGTTGTGGCCTCTCCCATTGTGGAGCACAGGCTCCAGACGCGCAGGCTCAGCAACCATGGCTCACGGGCCTAGCCACTCCGTGGCATGTGGGATCTTCCCGGACTGGGGCACGAACCTGTGTCCCCTGCATCGACAGGCGGACTCGCAACCACTGCACCACCAGGGAAGCCCTCAGCACATTTTTTTTAAAGGAGAAATAAAACTAGTATAAAGGCAATTTCCTGAAAATCAGTTACCATGTGGTTAAATCCTAAGTATGCTTGGAGGTAGAAATTTATATAGCAATATACAGTTTTGAAGTCAATCCTGTATAATCTGCCAACTCTAATGTCTGGGGAAATGGATGGCATAATGCTTGGCAGAGCCATAATCAGAAAATGTGGGTTGAATCATCATCCACCACTTTTATCTAGAAAAGAAAAATAATCCAGAAATCCCAGTCATGTGGCTTAAAAGCAAATGTTCATCACTTGGATTCTCTTTGACATCATAAAATAATGCTTGAGAATATCCAAATAATGAGATATGTTGACTCTTCAAAGTGGAATCTATGGCTTAGACATTTCAGAAAAATGGATGTTTAATGCTTTTTTATTGAATGCTGGTAAATGAATGTAAAAGAAAGCTACATGGTTTACGTAGCCAGAAGGAGGCAGAAGATGCTTTTTTTCTTTCTTAGTATAAGTTGTGGTGTCACATCCAAAGTATGCATGAAATTAAAAGTTCATAATCCTGGCTTCCACTCAATTAATAGATATTTCCCCTTAGGAATATATTTCTCTCGTAGCTTTGTATTTTACTTAAAGCTATTAAATTATAGCTTCTGTGGATACTGTCAACAATCCTTTCAAGTTTGACTCAGCTAATTTAACTTTACAAGAAGTAGAAAATAATGTTATGAATGTAAAAGACCTCTTCAATTTATAACCCTGTGTGTGGGTACTGTGAATTATATGTGAAAATGTAAAAAGCAGTAATCAAGGACAATTATGTTTTCAGTGTCACCTGTTCTTACTTAGAATCATCTATAAAAAGTAGATGGCAGGGACTTCCCTGGTGGTCCAGCGGTTAAGGCTCCGCGCTTCCAATGCAGGGGGCACAAGTTCAATCTCTGGGCAGGGAATTAGATCCCACATGCCGCAACTAAAGATCCCGCAGGCAGATCCCGAGTGCCATAACTAAGACCCGGTGCAGCCAAATTAATAAATAAATATTTTTTTAAAAAAGTAGTTGGTAGAGAAAGAGATGTATTTCTTCCTTCGACTAATTTATAATATAAAAAGTGGTCACTTAAATCACTACCATAAATTATTAGTGTACTTCTCACAGACATTCTGAACATTAGTGACTTTCATCTAGAAAATGACCCATTAATGTAAATTTGAAAATTATACCCAAGTGGATTCGCTGAAATAATGTGATCTTGACACATTCTTCATTTCTAAATTTGTGAGGATAGGCCAAGAAACTGTCTCCCCAGAGCACTCCTTATACCCGTTTAAGGAGAACGTATAATTCTAAGTAGAAAGGGG
Source organism: Mesoplodon densirostris (assembly GCF_025265405.1). Classification (NCBI taxonomy): domain Eukaryota; kingdom Metazoa; phylum Chordata; class Mammalia; order Artiodactyla; family Ziphiidae; genus Mesoplodon; species Mesoplodon densirostris. The sequence continues at coordinate 87,655,006 of NC_082668.1, forward strand.
GAAAAAATGCAGGAAGGCTCAATATTCTCTATAAAGTTCGTGACCTTAGTGTTTGGGACTCATTAAAAGTTTAAAGGATTATGTAGCACTTTCTATTTTGACCTCTTATGCCAAATTCCTATTTTGGCGTCTTTGGCTTGCTAATATCATCTGTAATGCAAGAATTTCATATTTTTCTGTTTTCCTGAAATCAACCATATAATTGAATTTTTCAGGTTGCTGAATGTTTTATTAAATCTCTGACAGTCAGTAGTTCTACTTATGGTTAATATCACATTTCACTCGACTTATGGGTAATGTATAAATATGATGCATGATGCATGACATTTCAAAGCAGCAGGCAATTTTATGCCTCTAGTAAGTTGTATCTTAAAGGAGACTCATGCATATTGAAAGAAGCTTTTCATTTATCAATTTAACTAAATTAATCTGTCACATTTCTTCCTTTCATAGGCTGCCAAAATGGCAAATTACGCCAAGTTTCAGAAAATTTGTGATCTCCTGTTTGTTATGTTTGCCATGGTTTTTATCACCACACGACTGGGTATATTTCCTCTCTGGTGAGTATGCCAGTCTTCTTTCCAATAAACGTGCCCCATCCAGATAGGTTTTATGAACCATTTTCCTGTTGAATTTCACTCCAGATACTTAGTAAGAAGTTTAAAGAAAGTGAGGGAGGGACTCAAGAAACAGCTTGATTTCTTCTTCCAGAAGGGGGTTGCATTCTTTATGGATATTTTCCACAGGATCGTTAGAGAAGGATGTGGCTTATGTAGGTTCTTAAGCCACAGGAAGTTGTCTGCCATTTGAGGCTCCAATCTAGAGTATGATTCAAAAACCTTAGCCATGAAAGTTTGAATTATTAAAGGAAATATGGTGTTGCAATCAGTTAGATATCAGGGATCATCCTGTACCAGGGGTTCACCAGGGGTTGTCCCTGGACCCCCAGCAGCAGCAGCTATCACCTCTGAACTTGTTAGAAATGCAACCTATTGGTCCCCACCCACCCCAGACCTACTGAATCGCAGACTCTGGAGATGGGGCCTGGCAATCTGGACTTTGATACGCCTTCCTGATGATTCTGCTACACATTAAAGTTTGAGAACCACTGTCCTGTATAATTCTCATCAGCTGCATTTATAACTAAAGCAAATGGAAAGTATAACTCAAAAGTAACACTTAAGGGCTTCCCTGGTGGCGCAGTGGTTGAGAGTCCGCCTGCCGATGCAGGGGACACGGGTTCGTGCCCCGTTCCGGGAAGATCCCACATGACGCGGAGCGGCTGGGCCCGTGAGCCATGGCTGCTGAGCCTGCGCGTCCGGTGCCTGTGCTCCGCAATGGGATAGGCCACAACAGTGAGAGGCCCGCGTACCGCAAAAGAATAAAAATTAAAAAAAAAAAAAAGTAACCCTTAAACTTATCTCTGACCCCTTAATGCCTGGATGTCATTAGCTAAGAAAAAGATATGACAGATTTGGATGGGATTTGACAATCCTTTCTATAGAAAATAAGGTCCACTGTCATTAATTTTTATGGAAGGCTATTACTTCTGGAAAAAAAATGATCCCTCCATATCACTTAAAGTCTACCATTGATGGCAGATTTTTTTCCATTTTGAGAACTTGATCTGAATAGGAAATGACAGCAACGGAAATTGGAGAAAGTGGAGAAATGAAGGGCTGCCTTTTCAGTCCAATAGGAAAATTACAAAAATAAACTTGGGGCTTTTAAGCGAGTAACATCTGTCACTGAGTTTCCGTAAACAAATTAATCTCACACACACACACACACACACACACACACAGACACACACACACACACACACACACAGCTTCTCCTTGAGGCTGGCAGCTCTTTCTCGCACTTACTTATTATGAAAATCGTATCCCAGCAGCGGTGCTGTGTATTGGCAACAGGCATATATAAAATGTCATTATAGTTTTATATGATTGTAGGTAGCAAACATTGAAGTAATTTGGAATATAGTGCATCTGTAATTATTTCAGGATTGGAGCTCTTTCAAGATTATTAGCAGAACTAGTGGTAGGAATTTAAATAGAAGGAAGTCAAGCAAGATCCAGGAAAAATATCTCAAGAGAATAGTAGAAAACTTTTCCTGCTTAGGATTTCTGAGAACCTGAATTTTAAAGAAGTAAGCATCACTATCAAGTACTTTCATTTGCTTATTTCCCTTTAAGGATAGAATTAACGTTGAGATGTATCTCTTCTCCTCCTTTCTAGCTAATGTGCAAAAGCTCTTCAGGTTTATACAGCAATGAGTTACCTAGAACATAAACTCAGAATATAGAAATTACATAATGCTGCTAATGAATAACTCACGGGTATGCCCTGTGATGATGATATAAACCAGCTGCTTAGAAAAATCCTTGTAACCAAATACAAAACAAGAGCTGATATTGCAAATGCTGTAGGGCTTCTGCTACCACGGTCCTTAGCGCAGCCAAGTTTTTCAAAAAGCAACTTGTGGAGGGAAATATTTTATTGTTTGGGAGACAAGAAATAATTTCTATATACCTGCTGCCATTGTGGTTGTGCATCCAGTGAATGAAATCCTTGTCAGATATGTCTCATAAATTATGTGAGTGCTTGGATGACGTTTGTTTTGATCCTGTTTCTATTTCTGGAGTGTAATGGGCATAGAGAGTATTTAAAATAGTAAGGTGAACGACAGTAACAAATAGTGTTTTAAATATTTGCCTTAATCCTATGAAATTATTCAAAAATTCCTTTTAGATTAGGGAATCCTAGAATTAGGAGGGACCCTATAGGTGACCGGCTCCAAACTGCTCTCCCATACCTCTGCCCAGGATAGGAATTCTCTCAATTTCCTGATTAGGAGTATTGCTTTAGAGGTCAAGGGAGAAATAAGTTTTTAATATGAAACAGAAACCTGGGTCTTTATAACTTCTAAGCTAGGGGTTCTTAATCTGGTTTAGAACCCCCTGAAACTGTTTGTAAAACATATGTGTGTACATCTTTTTCCTGGAGGGCAGGACCCATGGCTCTATCAGATTCTCAAAAGATCTGTGACTCCCTCCCCTCCTCAAACAAGTACCTCCTGGAAAACAGACAAAGTGTACCCTACCACTTCTGATTGAAATCTCTTAAGAACGTGAAGCTTTCTAAGAACATGAAGCTTTCTAATATATCATCTGTAGACCTTCTCTTCAGAAAGCATCTCTAATCCCTTCAATTATTCCTGCTTGTTGTTCCCCTTTGTTCCTCAGAATTCTTCTTGGCACGATGTTCCAAATGTGGCCTGGCTGATAGAAAATATAAGAGCACTAACAAAAAGCTGTATTCGGAACTGCATTTCTTCTGATGCAGCTTGCCTTTGCATTGACGTTCTAAGGAGCTTTCACCTTGCACTGGTGGCGATCTGATAAATAGCTAAGCTGTTGCCAGACCAAATTGCCCTCATCCTACATTTATTTCATTTTCATTTCTAATTATGATTCATTTGTATACCTAATCATACCACCTACATTTATTCCTGTTAGATTTCATCATGCTGCTTTCAGATATTCTAGCCCAATTAGGGTCTTCTGAACCACATCCAGTGTTACACTTATCTCTGCTACTTTTATGGTACTTGCAAATATGCCTTGCCTTTCATGCTTCTCCCAACTCACTGAAGAAGAGCGTTGACCCAGAGGGACTCTGGGGACCTCAATCTCTCAACCACCAGTCTGTCTTTATGATTTTTCTACTCATTACTATCTTAGAACTGCTGTGTCATTATGCCTGCTATTTGTCCATATTTTTAAAAGGTGTAATAAGAGATTTTGTCAAAGGTCTTGTGAACATGAAGATTTACTCTGTTACTTAAGTCATTCTCTGCACATGTAGAGGCGGAGTGAAAAAAGAATAATGGCCCATCTGGGTGACTTGGTGTTAGGAGGCCTTTTCTGGCTCCTGGCTCTTCATTTCTCAGTGCTCACCCCCATCTGTTTGATGATCCATCTGCAGCAGTAGGCTTACCAGTCTAAAATTTCTGGTTTCTGCCTTTTCCATATTGTCTAGGTGTGGACTTTTACCTTCTAATATACTACCACTTTTTATGTATCTAATGAATATTTATTGGGCACTTACTCTGTAACCAGTACCGGGCTGGGTGTTGAGACTTCAATGAGACATGGGCCTCCCGTGGGGCACTTGCAGTTGAATCCCTACGGGTCCCTTCAGTATTCTGTTTGATAATTGTGTGGGGCGTAGAGACTATAAATTATTTTCTGAACATGTATTGGAGATAAGTAATGTAAGTGGATTGTCAGTATTAACTAGTTTGGTTGCACATACCAAGGAGCTCTGTCAGCTGAATAAAGCGTTATTCTAGGTAGAGTATATGTGTGTAAAATAGTCACTGACTGCTGGAGGGAAAGTGCTGGAGGTACATTGGACTTCAGTTCTAACAAGCATTTCATAGACTTATTTCTCCCTCAAATATTTGTGCTTCAGCTGAAAGGAGAAGTAAAATGATTCCTGTGCCCTCGCTTCTTTTAGTTTTCAACTCATTTACTTTGGAATCACCAGCAATACCTTGCAGGTTCCTTCTGACTATAGTTTGTCCCCACGTAAGCCATCAGAATTTTTGTGATTTGTGAGTTTGATGACACTTGGCTCATTCTCTCTTGTATCTTTGGTCCACGCCTCACAAAGTCATCATACACCATGATTAGCCTTTTCAGAACTATACACTGCCCGGACTTTTCTTCTGGCCATAATATGTCTTCTACAACAGCACTATCCAAAAGAAATATGATAAGTCAGGCTTCTTAGTAATTTAAAATTTTCTAGTAGCCACATTAAAAAGTAAAAAAAAAAAAAGGTGACATCTGTTTAAATAACGTTTTATTTAACTCGGTGTATCCAAAATCATATGATTTTAACATGTAATCAGGATTACAAATTGAGATATTTCGTTCTTTTACTGCATACTAAATCTTTGAAATCAGGTATATGGTTCACGTTACTGCATCTACTCAGAAGTCTATGTATTTTAGCCTTTACGTTGTAAATGGACAGTGAATGATTTGTTCCTTTTTGAGAGTAAGCCTATCCATCGTTGTAAGCTGTTACCGTGTTCATAGATCTGCATCTGTCTTTCCTCAACTCCGTTTGTCTGTGATCCCTGAAGTTCCTAACAGTTTTCCATATTTTATGAAGCTTTGGTTTCCATTGGCGTAGGGTGGTTTGTGCTTAATCCCATTATAGCATCTATCACAGTGCTTAGCTCCCAATGGCTACTCAGTAAATATTTGTTGAGTGAATTAGGTACTATTTAATCCTAAATTGTCTCACATCTGTTTTCTTAGTTGGGCTCCTTAACTCATTGTGAAGTAGGTAGGGGCAGTTTTTCCCCTATTATACAGAGAAAACCAATTCATTTAGTCAATGATTTACCTAGTCTCTCTGGACTCTGGTCTCCTGACATCAGTTCAATTCAACAGGTACTTACTAAATCCTAATTGTTCTCCTACAATACAGTGTACTGTATTATTTAAGAATTAGGCCATAAAGCTGTTGATGAGGCACATTTCTGGTAGTTGCTACATAAAAAAAGAGTCATTTTTAAGTCACTGTCCCAGCCAAGACACTGCATTGTAAGCATCATCATTTTTCAGCCATACATTAGCATCTGGTATCGAAAGAGGCAAATCCACAAAGATCCTGAAAGGGAAGGGGCACGGTGCAGTCAGTAGAGAGACTGCTTGCTTTGAGTCACGGTTCTTCTCCTCACTGCATGTCAGGAAACCAGCTGTGTAGCTTCTCTGCATCTGTGAACTCATCAGGGAAGAATAGTAGTAATTGTTCCATCTACCTTACCAGGAAATGTTAAGGATCAAATGAACTATTGTTTGTAACAGTGTTCTAGAACTATAAAGTACTTTATAGCTATTAAGCATTTTGTGAAAAGGTGTTATGTTACTGTTAGAGATGGAAATTCCCATTATGGCCAAGTGGTCAGAAATTTTTATTGCATTTTAAAACCTCCAAGTAGTCTAGATTAAGGAACCATAAGCATACTTTTGAAATAAAATTCTTAAGTGCTCTCTCCAATTATGAGAGGCAAAATATCTTGTTTTAGTCACTTCTGTTCTCAGAGCATGTAATAATGGACATGAGCTGGGTTGACTTGGTCCCTCAAATCCTAAGTGACTGTTCCTATCCTGAGCCAACAGAAGTAACCATTATTGTTCACAGAATGTCACAGAATTTCACAAAATGCAAGTATATGTTAGGCTAGTTCTTTTTTTCAACATCTTTATTGGAGTCTAATTGCTTTACAATGGTGTGTTAGTTTCTGCTTTATAACAAAGTGAATCAGTTATACATATACATATGTTCCCATGTCTCTTCCCTCTTGCATCTCCCTCCCTCCCGCCCTCCCTATCCCATCCCTCTAGGTGGTCACAAAGCACCAAGCTGATCTCCCTGTGCTATGCGGCTGCTTCCCACTAGCTATCTATTTTACATTTGGTAGTGTATATATGTCCATGCCACTCTCTCACTTCTTCCCAGCTTCCCCTTCCACCTCCCCGTGTCTTCAAGTCCATTCTCTACCTCTGCGTCTTTATTCCTGTCCTGCTCATAGGTTCATCAGAACCTTTTTTCCTTTTTTTAGATTCCATTACATATGTGTTAGCATACAGTATTTGTTTTTCTCTTTCTGACTTACTTCACTCTGTATGACAGTCTCTAGGTCCATCCACCTCACTACAAATAACTCGATTAGGTTTCTTTTTATGGCTGAGTAATATTCCATTGTATATATGTGCCACATCTTCTTTATCCATTCATCTGTTGATGGACACTTTATCCATTCATCTGTTGATGGACACGTTCATCTGTTGATGGACCTGGCTGTTGTAAATAGTGCTGCAATGAACATTGTGGTACATGTCTCTTTCTGAATTATGGTTTTCTCAGGGTATATGCCCAGTAGTGGGATTGCTGAGTCATATGGTAGTTCTATTTTTAGTTTTTTAAGGAACCTCCATACTGTTTTGCATAGTGGCTATGTCAATTTACATTCCCACCAACAGTGCAAGAGTGTTCCCTTTTCTCCACACCCTCTCCAGCACTTATTGTTTGTAGATTTTTTGATGATGACCATTCTGACAGGTGTGAGGTGATACCTCATTGTAGTTTTGATTTGCATTTCTCTAATGATTAATGATGTTGAGCATTCTTTCATGTGTTTGTTGGCAATCTGTATATCTTCTTTGGAGAAATGTCTATTTAGGTCTTCTGCCCATTTTTGGATTGGGTTTTTTTTTTTTTATATTGAGCTGCATGAGCTGCTTGTAAATTTTAGAGATTAATCCTTTGTCAGTTGCTACATTTGCAAATATTTTCTCCCATTCTGAGGGTTGTCTTTTCATCTTGTTTATGGTTTCCTTTGCTGTGCAAAAGCTTTGATGTTTCATTAGGTCCCATTTGTTTCTTTTGTTTTAATTTCCATTACTCTAGGAGGTGGGTTGCTGTGATGTATGTCATAGAGTGTTCTGCCTATGTTTTCCTCTAAGAGTTTGATAGTGTCTGGCCTTACATTTAGGTCTTTAATCCATTTTGAGTTTATTTTTGTGTGTGGTGTTAGGGAGTGTTCTAATTTCATTTTTTTACATGTAGCTGTCCAGTTTTCCCAGCACCACTTATTGAAGAGGCTATCTTTTCTCCATTGTATATTCTTGCCTCCTTTTTCAAAAATAAGGTGACCATATGTGCGTGGGTTTATCTCTGGGTTTTCTATCCTGTTCCATTGATCTATCTTTCTGTTTTTGTGCCCGTGCCATACTGTCTTGATGACTGTAGCTTTGTAGTATAGTGTGAAGTCCAGGAGCCTGATTCCTCCAGCTCTGTTTTTCTTTCTCAAGATGGCTTTGGCTATTCAGGGTCTTTTGTGTTTCCATACAAATTGTGAATTTTTTTGTTCTAGTGCTGTGAACAATGCCATTGGTAGTTTGATAGGGATTGCACTGAATCTGTAGATTGCTTTGGGTAGTCGAGTCATTTTCACAGTGTTGATTCTTCCAATCCAAGAACAATGATATAGCGCTCCATCTGTTTGTGTCCTCTTTAATAGGCTAGTTCTTTACTGCAAGTGACAGATTCACAAGTCATTGTCCAGCCACGAATGGGCATACCACAATTGCCAGAGCCTCCTCCTATGGCCTAATGATGACTTTACACATCCCCATTCATGTCCCACCCAGTGCCAAGCCCTTGGCTACAGGAAACTTAGAATCAAATATGTACCTTCAGTGGTCTGCTGCTATTCAAACAGAAGCACGTGGCTTCTCAGAATGTTACTTTCTGTGGATTTCTGTCCTATAAAGTAGTGGAATCATTTGCTGATTTGTACTCTCTGAAAGTCTCTGCAATTAAAAAGAAAAATATTACAGAGGAGCCTAGATCATTCTTTTACCATTTTCCATAATAAGATTTGAAATTCATCTGGATGCATATGAGAATATCACCTTCTTCTCTGATTTATTTTTCAAGATATATTTTACCAAAGTAGTGTGGCTTGTATGCGTTTCTGAATATCTGATCGGATTAGTCTTGGAGTTCACAAATTTGGAAAGCTGGATTTTTTTTTCTAGACTCTTCTTGACAGATTTTCTCTGAAATTTTCCTTGATACTGGTCTGTATTAAACATATTTGAAAGATAAAGGATGAAACCTAAGTCTTTTGGCTGTTAGGTATTTTGGCATGTTTTTAATAATATGTATATATACTAGTATCAGTTACTACCTTCATAAAGTGAGGTAGAGTTGGATAGAAATAATGTGTGTTGAGATGTTTTGTTCTTTTCATGTAAACATAATAATTTTAATATGATTTTAATATTGAAGGGCTAGACCAGGGATCAACAAACTATGGCCTTTAAGACAAATCAGCCCATCGCCTATTTTTATAAATAAGGTTTTACTGGAACACAGCCTTGTCCATCTGTCACACATTGCCCTTGTGTGCTTTCTGCTACACTGGCTTGAGTGGTTGGGACAGAGTGTATGTGACCCGTTAATCCTAAAATATTTACTAGCTGGTCCTTTACAGAACAAGTTTGCCAACTCGTAGGCAAGACCATTAAGAATTAGCCTGATGACTTGTGGACACAGGTGGGGAAGGGGAGGGTGGGACGAACTGAGAGAGTAGCACTGACGTATATACACTACCATGTGCAAAACAGATAGCTAGTGGGAAGCTGTTGTATAGCATAGGGAGCTCAGCTCGGTGCTCTGTGATGACCTAGAGGGGTAGGATGGAGGGGGGGGAGTGGGAGGAAGGCTCAAGAGGAAGGAGATATATGTATACATGTAGTTGGTTCACTTTGTTCTACAGCAGACACTAACACAACATTGTAAAGCCATTATACTCCAATAAAACAAACAAAATAATTAATTAATTAATTTTTAAAACTCTGAGATAGGAAAAAAAAAGAATTAGTCTGATGAGTAAAAATGAAGCAACGTGGGGAGTGGCATATTAAATGTTTTCAACCTTTGGGTGTTTTCTAGAAGTATTGTCTACCTTAGGTGAAAAACATGAAGATATTCTTAGTATTACATGTGGGTATGGGATATGCAGAATATGCTCTCAATTAAGTAAGCTTTTCTGCTTTTGTGATTTGAGTCAACAAAAAAATGTGGCGTCCTAGTAACACTCTCTCCACCGAATTAATGTCTTAAGTGTTCCCTCCCTCCCAGTCACTGCAGAGAATCTTGCTGGGGGAAGGAGGAAAAGAACAAAAAGATTGTTTGCTCTAAGTATTATAAAATGTGTTTACATACCATCTATGGAAAAAATTCAACATGGCCATTTCATCTGTTTAAAAACACCTGAGTATTGTAATAAAGTCTAATGCCAAGGCCAGAGATTTGAAAATTTGATCAAGGGTCTCACATATTTGAGAGTGATGCTTTATGGAAAATGCAGTAACAAATGAAGGACCCACATCAGCTCTGTTTCCATTTGCTTATGTTACCATAAAGGGCAGTTGTGTAGCAGGCTAATTCTCTCCTCCAGCTACCCTCACCTCCCTGACTCTGGTCCCTGGGTCTCTGTCAACTGGCTGTTCTGTTCATGCTAAGCCCCTTGTCACAGTCCTGAGCTCAGCCTTGGACCAGCTTGTGACTGCTCACTGCCTACTTCCCAGTCTGGACCATTACCTGAGCTTCCCAGAAACCCTCCCTGCACAATCCCAGTTCGCAGGGCTCTAGAGCACTGTCAGTGGACACCACCCTGGCTGTGTCCTTTCATTTTCAGAACTTCATCCATGCCCCTGTCACCTCTGGGATGGCAGTGTAGCCAAAACTACAGAACCACAGTATCACCAGCATCTCTGGAGTCATCCTGTTCCTTGGGGGGATATATCTTACCGTGTATTATTATTTAACTTTTTATGTCTTTAGGGCCAGGGAGCAAAAACTTTGCAAATTCCTCCTAGACAAGGAGCCATTTATTCTTTACAGATCTGTTTGATGCACTTCACTGGGAGCCTGCTATATCTCAGGCAGAATGTGGGTGTTGGGGACATAGGTAGTGATTAGGTCATGAGCCCAGGAACATCCAGCACTGCAAAACTAGCAATAAATATTTGTTAAATGAATAACTGAAATTTTAGAATTTCCCGTGTGGTTTGGCACAATCATGACCGAGACACTGCAGCCTACCATCTTTCCTTATAAGACAGAAGAGGCCAATCCAAGAAGACAAAGCTGGGAATGACTCAGTAACTTTTAAAAGCCGGGGGGCATTCCAGCCACTGAATCATTTTGCTCAGACAGAATTTATGGAAACAGAATTGTGCAATCATTTAATAACTGCTGCCTTTGTCCACAGCAGATAATAAGACAGAAATGCTTAATTTAGAATGCTAAATGTCAAAGAGTTGGAAATATAAGAGTTCAAGATATATAAGGAAAATCATAAAACATGTAGATATACTGAAACTGCAGGCTGACTAGGAGCCTGGTGGTGGGCGTGGCTCCTCATTAGGGCAGCGTGAAGAGAGGACGTTGTCCAGAGGTTCCAGGGCAGGGTAGGAAGGGAGCAGTTGTCCATGAGAAGAACAGGTAGAAAAAACAAATAGAGGGCTTCCCTGGTGGCACAGTGGTTGAGAGTCTGCCTGCCGATGCAGGGAACACGGGTTCGTGACCCAGTCCGGGAAGATCCCACATGCCGCGGAGCGGCTGGGCCCGTGAGCCATGGCCGCTGAACCTGCGCGTCCGGAGCCTGTGCTCCGCAACGGGAGAGGCCACAACAGTGAGAGGCCCGCGTACCGCAACAAAACAAAACAAAACAAAACAAAACAAAACAAATAGAGCATCTTTCCTACATCCATGGGACCACCAAAGAAAGTAAGCAGGAACACACAGAACACCATCCCAATGTAGTAATTAATTCTGTCCTAGCACCCTGGACAGTTGTTCCCAGCCACCACTGGGGACTTATGTCAGGTGCCCAACCACAAAATCGTAGCAAACTCTGCGTCTCTCAGAGCAGCTTGCACTAACCCAACTTAGCTGTCTTGATTCCTTTTTTTTTTTTTTTTGAATGGACAGCATATAAACACAGACCTAATTTTCACTAGTGTCTTAGACTACTTTGTAGCCCACACAATCCCAACCTATGCCTTTCAGTAGTTATCGGGGTATAAATATTTCATTTGATTTGTTTGTTGCTAATACATTGTATTATCATCTTTGAGTTATATATTCAGTAATTTGAAGAAATGTAGCATGAAGCATTCATTGAAATACTTATTAAAACATTTTGAAGAAGTTATTCTGAATACATTCTGCTTTTTAATGGCATATAAGAATAGCCAGACTGAAACAATTCTGAATGTTTTTAAATTCGTAGGTAAAGAAGTGCTATGTTAATTACTTAACATTTTTAGGTTGGCTTTGAATTGAAATCTAAATGTAATAAAATGTATTTACTGAAATGGAATAGTCTATTAACTGTAATCTTACTGCCCAGTAGTGTATGAAAATCAAATAAGGAAATATTGGGGATTGTTTCCCAAAATAGCCTCCAGGGAGTGACCTGGATCTCCTGTCTTCTCACCTGTGCTCTGTAATCATAGTTAGTGGTAAGGATGTTAACTTGAAACAATACATCGTTATGAACCATCAAAAATTAGTAAAATACTTTCAGTGACTTTTTATTATGCGCTTTGACCCATAATAAATGAACAAAACAAAATAAGGAAATTTTTCTGGTTATCATTAAGTTAACTAGAGTATTTCTATTACTCAAAATTTTAGTCTACCACATCTTCCTTGTTCTTATCCCATGAACATACCACTTGGATGTTCTGTCTTTTGTCTGCTACTGAAGGGCAAACACCTTGATACAGCAGTGAATAAGTTGTTATTGAAGTACAGTGTGAACACACTCTGTTCGGCCAATTCAGGGGCTAACATGAAGTACTGAAAGAATTTTTCTCTGTGTACAAGCCTCTTAAATTACTTCACTTTCCGGAACACTACCTTATGTGAGGAGCACAATTTGCAAAGTCAGCACTTTATTCAAAAGGGTCAAAACCCTTTCCTAAACATTAAGTCTATAGTATCTTCCAGAAATAAGTCAGGTGCTTCAAAAAATAGGTTAAAGTTGCCGTGACGAAGTACAGAAGAAACAGCTTGACTGGCTCTCTCAGTAGTGAGCTATTCATGGAGCTTGATCCCCCTTTGCTCTTCTAGCCATAGGATTGCATTTATTTCAAATTGTGCCCCCCTCACCCCACTCAAAACTTTAATTAGATGTTTGAGTCCCCTGCCCTCAGTAGCAATCACGTGGCGTTCTCCTGAAGTGCTCTTCTGGTGCTACTGGTTGGTATTCATTTCCTTGTCGCCCTTCTCCACTAGGGGGTGAGTTCCAACAGGGCTGGGACCATGTTTCCTTCTCCATTTGTATGCTCAGTACTGTGTGCAATACTCAGTATGCTCTAAGTTTGCTGATTTATCTCACAATAGATCTCTGATTTATTCTAGGTCTAAATTCAGAATTCACTTTCATGAAGGTGCTCTCCCCAGCCAGGTAGTTTGTTTACTTATTTCAATATAATAGAGTATCATTCTTTTTATTTTCTTTCTCCCAAAATCAAGGAGAAATATTCATAATGCCAGAGTAATGCTTACTTAAATTCCCTCCTTTCTTGAGCCCACATGTCTTAACTAATCCCCCTACATAATTTATCCACCCAACATGCTACCCTTGTAGCTAGTGTTTGGGACAGGCCCTCTTTCAGGCATACAGTGTAGGGGGATTGGACTTTGGGTGGCCCACACCAGACATACTGATGTGACTGTTCTCTTTTTCTTTTTAACTTGATTTCTACCCATCCTCCAAAAGTCTGGGGAAGATGATGAAAGATTGCCTTATTCTGAAAATAACTGCATGCACAACTAAGATCATTGCTTATTTTTATCTTCTGGCCTACTTTTTTCTAACAAAAAAAGAGGTGAAATAAAGTGATGCTCTATTGTGTATATGTGAGATGGACAGATAAATAAATATAGATAGTTGATAGATATGGATATTTGATAAAGATATTTTATATATATACTTTATATTTATCATATATTTCTTGTTTTATATATTTTAAAACTATATTTGTGCATAAATATATATTATTTATCATATATAAATATATGTGAGATATTTATCTTAAGTAAATATATATTGTATAGATATTTATATATTTTATATAAATATATCCTATAGTAAAACTTTTGCTTACTCTTATCAACATCAAGTAAATATCACACCAGCTGCTTCCATGAGTTCATGGGGCTTCTCTTAGTAATTAAAAAGCAGGGAGGCTATTGATAGCTGCCTGCTGCAAAGGGAATAAAACTGAATGATATATTTTCCACATAAATTGGCCATAATGGCTTTGAGATTTCTGATAAGGCAGTTCCATTGCATTTACATGAAAACCTAACAGTTCCATTAAAACTGTACCTTGCTGGCATTTTTTGTACCTGGAGAGTCTTGAGGTTACAAATATGTCTAAAACATGCACACCATCATTTCTACCCATCCTCAGGATATATCACTATCTTGAGAGCCTTGAAAAATAGCCAGTAGATTCCCAAACCACTTTAGAACAGATCCAGACTGTTTTCCCCCAAGCAAAGAGGGAAGAGAAGTTAGTTTTTCGTCTTCAAATTAACACTCTATCCGTGTTCTGGTGGGTAATGATGACCTGCTTCTCCTCCTTACTGTTCTGACATCTGAGAACCTCTTGGCAGTGAAAAATGATGCATTTTCCTTTCAAAGAAAGGAGAAAAATGTTTGACAGTAAGGTATGTTAGCTCCTAGAGTCATCATTTAACCAAATGAATATCTTCATTTATAGTAGAAGAGCAATATATAGTTATTTTCTTCTAAGGAATAAGGAGCCCAACTCCACAGGAGGGAGACTAAGTACATTTCTATTAAATTCTTCCAGCAATAACAAGAGCCTCTGATGATTATGAAAACAGCTTGAAAGTAACTTGAAATCTGGTTATAGTAGAGGGGTAGGTAGGGGGTGATAGGAACCTCACCCAAGAATCTGGATTGAAACAAACACATGTGAATAGTCATCTTGTCTTTGTGCCTGATGTAGTTTATCCTCAGGAAATTTTCAGGCCTTCTCTTTGAGCTGATCAGAAAAAAAAAAAAATCAGATTGACAAGATTTTATATTTAACATACATTGTTCAGAAAAAGGAAAGTATCTGCGGTATCAAATGCTGCATGTGGAATCAAGGCAAATGAGACCACTGGTGAAACTGTGCATGTGCTCTTCTTCATCTGTAAAATGGGAGACTTGGGATAAATGTCAAAGATGTCTTCTAAAATGTTTAGATTTTATGATTTCACAATTTCAAGAGGGTTGGTAACCTTCCAGTGAGAAATTTATTTATAGAGTGATCCCTGCAAGGGATTCTGAGCAGGGGACAAGGGGTGGTAGGCAAGAAGAGAGTGGACATAGATGCCTTGTTTAAAAGGTTTGTGGTGTGTTGAAGGAAAGAAATAAGATGATCATTAGATTGAATATAGTATCAAGTAAAGATTTTTATAGAATGCTAGACATCTGTGCTTCCTTTATAAAAACAGAGGAGAAAGAGTACTTGGAGGTGTCACTGAAGTACCCATGATTAAAGAAGAGACTCCTGCTTTCCAGAGAATTGAAGGAAGGGAGGCAAGTATCCAATGCTGGTTCCAGTTAGATGACTTCTCAAGCACCCATGAGTCCTTGAGTCAGTGCAAAGGAAGAGACCGATGATACTGATGATGAAAGAACACTGAGCAAGCAGAGTCCCAGAGGGTTAACAGCCAGGTGGAAGGGCAGCCCTCTAAAAGTAGGAAACTTGTCCTTCTGAAGCTTGAGACAAGGAAAAAAAAGAGAGAATGAAAGACTGGACTGGAAGGGGTGTGCATGTAGTAGAAAGGTATATCTGACGGTCTATAGTTTCTTTTTAACAAAACCATGCTCATACCTGACAAGATGTGGGAATTGCATTGGGATTGGGGTGAGAGATCCCGGGAATGATAACAGAACAATGACATGAACTCATTGCCCTTTGAGCCAATGGTCAGTGGACTGCAGTCACTTCCTGGGGACCTTGACCATTTAATACCAATGGTTCAATTCAGGTACTGTGTTGTGACCACCCAAATTGGTGTATCTGCTCTCTCAGTGGGTAGTAGCAAAATCTTCCTGGTATCCTTGGGGCCCCAAACAAGTAACCATAAGTATCTCCTGTTGCACAAGACCTCAGAGGAAATCAAAACCCAGAAAAGTTAAGTGACTTTGCCCAGGGCCACAGTGAGTTTTCATCATGGTCAAGAATAGAAATACACCTTCTGTTTCCTTTCCTAGTGTTCTCTGCTTTAGTTCATTCTGCACAGGGGATCAGTAAGACAGTGTGGTCTGAAGAATAAAACCCTAGAGTAGGCTAACTTTGGCCTTATCCTTGGCTCTGCCACTGACCTTAGTATCTCTAGGCCTCATATTCCTTATTGGTAAAAAAATTCCAATTTAATATCCTAGGTCTGAAAGAATGTACAGCAACTTTAAGGACTAACTGAAATTAAGTGCCAAGGTCCTGGCTACCTGGGATTTTGTTAACTGGCTCCCAGCAGTTAGGGGATTATAGAAGGAAGAAAGTTCATTATTACAAGAAAGGATTTAGTGATGATTAAACCACTTAAAAGATTAGTGCCCTCTCATATATTCCGCTCTCAGTGCCATTAATGCCTTCCTCACCAGTCTAGTGAGATGAAAGACGAGTGTCAAAGGAATGCAAGTTACTTGCAAAGTGAGAAATTGTATCTGATGCACAATATGCAAGATTTCTTGAAGTCAATGAAAGTGATATTAGATCTCTGCTCAAAACATACCTAAGCCATGGCCAAAGGAGCTGGCAGACCATTCAATAATTGAAAAAAGGAAAATCAACAAGGATGGTGACATGATAGGTACTTCAAAAAGGAAAGGTGTGAATTTCAAAGGATTGTGAGAGACACTTGATAAAATGTTAAAGCCATCGGGTATTCTTACATCTTCTTTAAAACTGTCATATACTACTATGATTTCATTTTGAAGAAAATTATGTAACCCTCCTAATCAGTGCTTCATTCATTTTTAGTTTGTTCTAAGAATTACAGCATAATTGCAATTATAACCTAAATTTGATTAAATGGAAGATAAAATAAATTCATTTTCATGAATTTTATTTCATTTCTCAAAAAACAAAGTCTTAATGGACCCTTTTATTCACTCTTTTCTATGAAATTTCTGTTGTTTTAAGTGGATTCACTTTAAATGCTTAAAAATTTATTTCATCTCTCAAAAAACAAAGTCTTGATGGACCCTTTTATTCACTCTTTTCTATGAAATTTATGTTCTGTTTTAAGTGGATTCACTTTAAATGGCTTTTTCTTGGTGGCAATGTTCCTCTGAATAGAATGACCTCCTATACTCAGAATTTAAAGTGGATATAGTGTTTCTCTGACTTTCTAATCCAGTCTGTGTAACCTGGGAATAGGACAAGGAAAGCAAATGAGTCAGGGTTGAGCAGGTAAGGATTGTTAACCGTGTTAATGATCAGCCTCCCACCAAGGGGGTCAGGGGAGCCTGTGTGTTATCAGGGACTCTGTTGACATGACTGGCCATGGGATTCAACCATGGGAGAAGTTCAGAGATTCCCAGGATGGACCAGGTAAAAGGAAGGAATCCAGGTTTTTTATTTTCTTCATGGTTTTTTTTGTTTGTTTGTTTTCCTTTCTGAGTTTACCTTTGTTTGCACGTTCTTTATGGCAGAAGGAAACATGGGTCCTTCCATCCCCCTCCCACTGGGAAGGGTGTCATACATTCTGTTCTTCCCTCAGCAGGCAGTGAAGGGCTTCGAGTGGGTAAATACTTTGAAGCAGAGCATTTTGCTTGTCCATGGAGGCAGAGCAACGGAAACACATAATTGGAAAAGAGCCAATGGGTTTAAATTAGTGCATTGACAGGGATTCCCGTTCATATGAGTGCTTTTCCTTTCATCAGCTTAATTCCCCAGATCTGACGGGGAAACGGCAACTAATATCTTTCAAGGCAGCTCATCCTGCTGTTCAGAGGAGTCTTTTCCTAACCAATTTCTACATCACTTGAAAGAGAATAAAGCTAACCCTCTTTTGGGATTCTCACTAGCTGTGGACCTTACTAACCCTCAGGGTCCCAAGAGATGGTTAGTTACGGTTACTGGTTTGAGGCCCCAGGGACACCAGGGAGATTTTGCTACTGCCCAATCAGAGCAGACACACCAGTTTGTGCTATCACAACACAATATATGAACTGAGCTGTTGGCATTGGTGGTCAAGGTCCCCAGGAAGTGTTTGCAGCTCACTGGCCACTGGCTCAAAATGCAGCATAGAATTTTTCACTCTTCCCGTTTTGGTAACAACATCTATATGTTGTCTATCAGTTGGGTCCCCTGGAAAAAAGATCCTGAGATGAAGTTAGGAGGGCCAGAGGTTTATTAAGTGGTTATCCTTGCCAAAGATAAAGTGAATGAAGCAGGAGTGGGGCAGGCAGACCTTCAGACAGTGATGTTGATCTGACGCTCTCAGCCAGTCCCACAGAGAACTACAGAGCAATGAGTGCCCATTAGAGGAGTCCTGGTTTGGGCAGAAATGGGTAGCCCCTATTACTGCTGCATGTTCACTTGTTGGCTAAGCACTGCCCAGGCCTCATCTCAGACACTGTGGCAGATTCTGCAGGCCCTGCCGCTGGAGCCTGCCAGCTAACTGCACTTCTCACAGCTGAATGGTAAGTTCTTCAAGAAGAAAGGAGATGTAAGCAGCACACCTCGTTGGTATAACATATGCCACGATAAACGAATACTAAGCCGTTCAAATGAACAAATCCTTTAGGGACAAAAGACACACATCAAAATGGCAGCGTTTGGCAGCCAATCAGTTACAAATTTCAGTAGTCAACAGGGTTTATCAGATTGTATTTGGGGAACATACATTGCTTTGCTTTCTGATAAACTTAACTTTATTCTGAAGGACAGTAATGATAAAGAACTTATCCTATACCAGTTTAGTTTAAAAAGTTGCTTAGCAGTGAAGCAAAACAAAAGAAAGAAACAACGAGGTTTATGTTTAGTGGTCTGTCTCTATGCATCTGGAGCACGTTTCTGGAATAATTCAAAAGGGCCAATCCATTTCATGCCTCCTGCTGCTAAATGAATGTGGGAGTCAAGCTGCTCTTTTCACAGTGCAAGACATTTATTGTTGATAAAAAAAAAATCTCCCACTTATGTATAATCAGCATCCTGGCAAAGGACACTGTAGAATTTCAGCTCCTTAAGCATAGAGAGTGGAAGAATCTTAAAAAAATAAAAATCAGGCCTGTGAGCTAAAAATTAAAAACCAGTTGGCCACAAATCTCAAAGTATTGCAACACTTTCATTCTGCTCAAACAGACCAGTTCTTTACTGAGTGTGTGTCTTTTCAGTTGACAAGACTGATCTTTACATGTCACCCTTCCTCCGTTGAACAGTATAGCGCTTTGATTATTCAGTCAGTATGGGACCAGTTAGCTCTGTGTCTAGCTCATTCAGAGCTATCAGTGTTAATGTAACTTAATGTCCTCTAACGCTTTTAACAAATTTCACCTCTATTCCCTCTCCCCCAACCCCCCAAAAAGCATATAAAATCAAGAACTCATTCAATTGATGTTATGGTAGATTTAGGTCTACAAATTATTGTACCCTCCTTAGTCATTTCTGCTTCCTAAAAATGTATACAAGAACGGTTTGCTCCTGAGGCGTGTTGGGGGTGGAGGGTGACACCCTAATCTGTTTCTTCTGTTTAGGTTAAATGTGGAAACATTTATTATCAGACTGCTTTAGGCCTCTAAGTGTGTGATCCTTGGACTGAAATGGTTTCTGAGTACAGAGCATGAAATGCTAGTGAGACCTTGTCACCAGCACCACTTAGGAAATATTTTTTCTAGGCTAACAGAGCACAGAAAGAAAAGAAAGGAAGTGTAGAAAGGCTAAATAAATTCATTTCCCACTGATAGCTTACCATCACCTGGTAGGTATATCATAGAACACAGTAAGAATGTGTGGACCACCTGCACTAGGCCCAGCATCGTGCCAGGTGACCGTTGAGAATACAGACTAGGATTGCAGACATGTCCCCCATGCAAACCCGTGTGGATGCCAGCACAATCAGAAGTGAGAAAATTTTCTCCCAAAGCTGAAGGTTATTTGCCATGGAAAGTAGAAGACATTTGGAGGACCTTAGCTGATGACTTGAGCTGACCTATAAACTGAGGGTAGACATTGTACCATAATAATGTAGGTGCTTTTCTCAAGCACCTTACTCTCAAAAACTAAATGGAGGAGTAAGTTTTAAAAAAGGAGGGGAAGGTGGACGCATGTTAAAGTTCTGTGAGGTCTTTTTTTCCCTCTTGCTTCCTGAAAATAAATCTGGAAGTAGGTATTTACAGCTTTCATCAGAACCATGTTAGACATTCAGCTGTGGGTGTTAGATCAGGATATTCATAAGTCATTTATCACCATAGCTCTGAAGCAGGGTTTCTCAACTTTAGCACTATTGACATTTGGGCCAGATAATTCTTTGTTGTGGACTGTCCTTTTGATTATGGGATGTTTAGCAGCGTTCTTGGCCTCTGTCCACTAGGTGCCAGTAGCACACACACCCGGTTACGACAACCAAAAATGTTGTTAGATGTTGCCAAATGTTTCCTGGGGGCCAAAATCAGCCCCACTTGCGCACCACTGTTCTAAACCAGAGATTCTCAAAATTGCTTAGAGGATGAAGACCTAGAAATAATGCTGTGCTTTATAGGACACCATAAGATATTGTCATCTTTAAAATGCTATTGTTTCATTTCTGAATGATTTTCCTAGAAGAAAATGGCTTTATAACATATAAGCTATAGAAAATTATAATCTCCAATACATATGCCTAGGATAAATGATTAACAATTTCCTTGTATATACCTTTAAGTTTAATTTAAGTAAATGACAAAAGTTTACAGAAAACTTGAGAATTGTCTTTCCTACAACTGAGAAAAGGCAAATTTCACTTTAGCTCTAGAATTTCCATGCTTTTAGCTAGTTATAAATTTCCTAAACTTTGGCCACTTCCAAACTATAATTTGTGCCAGAATCACATACTATTATTACTTGCTTGAAAGTTTTCCTTAATAGACTCACTTCCTTTTATTTATAGAAGTTTATTTTTTTAATCTATATATTACTACAGAAAATTAAACAGGATGAGTTACATTTTGTAAAATAAACATTCACATAAATATATAACTCATACATATTCATCTCACACCTAAAATCATCTTCATACCATACTTTGGAACCAGTGAACTAGACAAACACCCATATTCTATTGAAGTTTTATGTGAGGTTAGAAGGCTCAAAAAACTCTAACACTTTAATACTAAGATACTTCCAAACCATTTTTCAGGTGTCTGTATTTTTATATTCAGCATAAATATTATTCAAGGATAGAAGGGAAAAGGAAATTGTGTCCCTATGCATATGGAATTTGTCATCCAGGATTGTACAATTTAGGAAGGAAAGGAAAAGTAGCACTTACAGAGCACCTGTTACCTGCATTGTGCTAAGCTCTGGATACTTAATTCTCACAATAACAGTGGTTCCATGTAGTTGACAAATATTTACTGAGTACACACTATGTGCTAGTAATTTGTTAGGGCTTAAATATGCAGAATGCACTTCTTACCATATAACCTAGATATAGCCCCAATCTTTACAATATAATTATGATTTATTTCTATGCAGTAAATATTAAGACAGAGGATGTACAGCATGTTATTGGAGACTATACATGGAACATCTAATTGGGTTAGAGTAGAGGGTAATCCAGGGGTAGCATTTAGAAAATATCTTGGCTAGGTCCCCAAGGAGTTTTCCTGCTTTCCTGAGGCTCATAGAAGTAATTATCTTTACTGAAGGTCACAAGAGTAATAGCAAAGTAAAAGCTGGCGCCCTTTTCATTACACAGGGATCATCGATTATCTAGCTCCAAGAAGAGATGTTTGTGTTCTACCATTTCCCCTTTAACTACCCATAGCAGACGTTGCCAGTCAATCATGGCATGATTTTTCCACTGGGCCAATTCCAGGGCCAAGAATCTCTTTCATTCCTATTGCTCTAGGCAACCACTACTTTGTCCATTCTCTTAATTTTCTAATGAGAAAACTAAATGCCAGAGAAAGTCCTTCAGACTCAGACCCAGAGCTCTTGACAGTCATCTTCTTGCTAAATGTTTTTTCTACCAAACTGCACAGCTTCTCAGAAGAAGACAAAACAGAAACACTTAGCCATCTTCTACGTACCTGCCCTGCTTGCCTAGGTGAACAGACAATCCTTTTCCCCAGTAGAGCAAACCCATGGCATTCAGACAGCTCGTGATGCGCTCACTGCTCTGTGGAGGATGCCTGAGAACTGCTTCCAGTGGTCGAGTCACATGCTACCCAAGAGTCAAATGATTGTCTACAAAACTCTTTGTGCCAGCTGTGTGTGTGTGATTTTATCATTCAGTATAATAAAATATTGGGGACTTCCTGGTGGTCCAGTGGTTAAGAATCCGCCTTCCAGTGCAGGGAACGCGGGTTCGATCCTTGGTCAGGGAACTGAGATCCCACATGCCATGGAGCAACTAAGCCCACACACCACAACTACTGAGCCCACATGCTCTGGAGCCCACGTGCCACAACTAGAGAGAAGCCCACGCACCACAGGGAAGAGCCTGTGCGCAGCAACTAAAACCCAACACAGCCAAAAATAAATAAATATTTAAAATATAATAAAATATTAAATGATGCATTAACATATAAGTGTAAAAGCAAAACAGCTTCTTCTAAAACTATAAAAATTAAATGCTTTGTAAAAACTAAAAAGCCGGTGTAGCTGGCCCTCTTTACCCTTGGTTTCTGCCTCCATGGGTCAACCAACCACAAAATTCAAACTGCTTGTTGGTTGTATCCAGAGATAAGGAACCCATGGATACAGAGGGTGACTGTACTATGCCATTTTATATAAGGGACTTGAGCACCAGAAGATTTTGGTATCCATTATGTCCTGGAACCAATCCCCCATGGAGACCGAGAGATGACTGTATCTAAGAGGTTGCTATCAAGTTGAGTGTCGATGAAACAACTCTAAAAGACCGGGAGGAAAATTATAAAAACCCAAAAGTCTTCTGCACTCATATTGCTTCCAAGTGGCTTTTAGTTTTCACTCTACTTTAAAGAAGCCCAAAGTGGAAATTGTAGACTTTGCATTTCAAGAATGGTTTATGTGAGAAAGACCAACCAGAGAGCCAATATTCGAAAGTAAAACCCTTGGCCCTACATAAAGAAAAATTAATGAATAAAGGTATATGTGTGTGTGTGTGTGTGTGTGTACACACACACATATACACATAGGTACACATATGTACGCACACACAATTTTGGGTACATATGTGTCATTTTAATTATTATCCTATTTCACCTACTTTTTCAATTATTAAAACCATTCCTCCCAATTTAATCAGATAATAATGACAAAGCAACATATATGAATGTATGAGTGTATGTGTGTATGTATAGAATGTGTCATTGAACTTGCATCAGCCAAAGATATTAGAAAGCTATTTCCCAATAGTCTGGAGGGGCAGATGGTTTTTCAAAATTGCCTCTTAAGTGAGATAACGTGGAAACAATACTGGACTAGGAATTAAGAATGCTGTTCGGGGGCTTTCCTGGTGGCGCAGTGGTTGAGAGTCCGCCTGCTGATGCAGGGGACACGGGTTCGTGCCCCAGTCCGGGAAGATCCCGCATGCCGCAGAGCGGCTGGGCCCGTGAGCCATGGCCGCTGAGCCTGCGTGTCTGGAGCCTGTGCTCTGCAACGGGAGAGGCCACAGCAGTGAGAGGCCTGCGTACCACAAAAAAAAAAAAAAAAAAAAAAAAGAATCCTGTTCAAGTTTTCATTTTGATACTAGTTTACTTTTAGTGAACCTGATCATATCACTTGCCTTCTCCCTTCTTTTGCTACTTCCACTGTAAGTGAGTGAAGTGAGTGTAATAAAGCATTCTTTGGCAAAGAGTTTTCATGTGCATCAATGAGAGTGCACGTAAAAGTGTCTTAAGTTTAAAGCTCTAGATAGCACTGTTTCTAGCTCATTTGAAAATAATGGCTCATATATGTTGATGAGGACATGATCAGACACAGGGGGCTTTATGTGGGGAGTTTAGATGGGGGTACTGAGGCAGAGGAGGATTCTTTAAGGAAATAAGGCTTGAGTCAAGAAAAAGTCTGACTATTCAATATAGAACAGGGAAAATTGCAAGTAATTCAGCAGCAGCATTTAGACAGAGACAGGGATTTTCTCCTGATAGCTAACCTTTCCCTTGCAAGTTTTCAGATTGCGATGACGCATGTGTGAAAACAACCCTGGCATGGCAGGCAGCATGAAGGCCA
Organism: Mesoplodon densirostris; assembly: GCF_025265405.1. Taxonomy (NCBI): domain Eukaryota; kingdom Metazoa; phylum Chordata; class Mammalia; order Artiodactyla; family Ziphiidae; genus Mesoplodon; species Mesoplodon densirostris. The sequence goes on from NC_082668.1 coordinate 87,679,068, forward strand.
TGCCACTAGTGCTAACCCACCCCACAAGCTCCTTGACTCTCACTGTGCCTTGCCCTCAGAAACCATTAAAGAATTCTGTTATGTTCCCTTGCCTCTCTTCCTCATTGGATAAATGTGTGGATCTGACTGTATGCTTGGGTGAATTAGTCTAGAATATGTGCTAAGGGGATTAAATGATGGTTGTACGATCTCTTTCTCTCCACCGCTATTTTTCTGTCCCCTGTGGAGAGCTATTGCTTCCTGTGTCTGTCTTCCTTGACCTCTTTTTGACCTGATAGTATGCCAGCCATTTAAGAGGTATGAGCAATTGTGACAGAGACCAGACTGAGTAATGGGATGACAGCATCTTCCATTAGAGCTATACTCACTCTGAACGCGTCTGTAATTCATAAGAGGGTCTGAGGAAAAACACAATGAAAACCTTTCAAGACTGATTCAATTAAGAGCCTCCCAGGAGTGACTGAGCACCAACAATGGAAAATTCAATATTGAGCTCACAGTAAGACACTTCACCGCATGAATGTCCTTTTTCTCTAATGTGTAAGGAAAAAATTCTGCAGCAACCTTTTGAAAAATATGGCATTTGTTGTTTTTTTTTTTTAAAGATCTACCTCTTTCAGATTCTTTAATACCAGTATTCATTAGGGGAGATGTGAGATTATAAAATGTATGGTTGCAGTGTCTAAAACCAATTGCTCAGATGTACAATTGAAGCCCAGCATGAAATTATCTGCATTTGTGACCCTAGGCAAGGTTGAAAGAATGGCTGTGGGCGCCAGTGACTGTTTTCTTTACCTTATAATAATGAGGAATAAAATACGCAACCCCTTCCCAAGAACTGAGTTTAGTATTAAGCAGCATTCAGGGAACAAGCTGTTTTCCTTTGCCCTTCAAGTAGCATTGTATAATCAATCACCATGTGTACAGTTTATAAAGGGCTTTTGAGCTGCTTACAGGGAAATATTTAATGAGATCCATTACTGCAGCAGAACCAAAATGGGCTCAATGGGTGAATGTGAATTATTGTTCATGTCTTTAGGTGTGACGATAGCATTGTGGTTAGGTTTTTTCCCAAGAGTTTGAAATATTTATAGATTAAATAATATGGTGTTGGGGATTAGTTTCCAAATAATTGAAGGTAAACAGGGGGAGGGAGATAGGGATGAAAACACATTGATCGTGAGTTGATCATTATTGAATACATGCTGAACGTGTATTGAGGTGTCGGGTGTTTATATTATTGTATTTCTCCTCATGTATGGATTTGAAATTTTCAATAATAGAAGTTAAAAACCAAAATATGAAACTTAGTTCCATTTTATATACAGGATGAGAGACTCATATTATGAATTGGTTGCCTTAAGGTTAGCTTCCCTCTGTGAAAAATGAAGTTGGGCATGGAAGTCAGGTGTTGCCCTTTGCTAACATTTATCTGGGCAGGGCTCGTTACATCTGACCAAATAGAAGCGGTGTGAATCAGCTTTGCTCTGCCATGTAGTTATTGACAGGTGGTGTGAAAAATTCAAATGACAGATGGTGGTAATTATTAAACAATAAACAATAGCAGTTTATCAGGAACCAAACAGAAAAGAGCTACTTTTAGTTTCTGGTGATGCGTCTAAATTGTCCTTGGTTATATAATCGGTATTTTAACATCGTGATTGGTGTGCTCTGCTAAGTATGGAAGTTTAGAACTTCAGAAAGTTTTGTGTCCTACTTTCTGCTTCTCCCTAATGTTCTTTTTTTTTTCTTAATTAAAGTAGATTTACAATATTATATTAGTTTTCGATGTATAACATAGTGATTGAATATTTTTATAGATTATACTGAACTTCAGAAAGTTTTAAACTCTGGCTTAATGTTAACTCTCATTCCTCAGAATAAAACTTGAATATATTAAATTAAACAATCCATTGAGGGGATGAACTTTGAAGCAAGCGTGGAACTGAACATTGTAACTTAGAATTTGTATCACAGATGTTTTAAGAGGTTATAAGTCAAAGAAAATTTCATGAGGTTCTGTTCTTTACCAAGTATAAATTATCAAAAGCTTACTCAGGCTCTGGGCTACCCACCAGGGATACAAAAATACATATGATGCCTCTGCTCAAGGAGCTTTTGATCCAGTTCTGACATTAGACTGCTGGCAGCAAAAAGTAGTAAAGAGAGGTATAAAATTTTGTGGTAGGGACACAGTAGAAGCTTTGATTAATTCTGATCAGGGCTGCAAGGATGGTTTCACTGAGGAAGTGATATTTGAGCTGGGCCTTGAGGGATAAATAGGTGGTAAATGGGAGGAAGGACAGGCCATCCTAAGGTAACACCATGAATGAAAGCAGAGAGGGAAGAACACAATATGAAATGCAATAGAATGTTACCCAGGGACTAGGTTCCAAGGTTAGGTCATATGGTAAAAATTGAGTGTATATTCCTAAATTTATGATGCATGTAACAAGATGGTCTCATTTTGAAAGGCAAGTAAGGTAAGAACTGAGAGTGTCCAAGTGTACAAAGGATTCATATCCCTTAACTCCAGCGAGTTAAGAAAGTGACAGATGGGTTAAGTTATTTAAGTACATTATTTAAATTATTTTTCTTTTGTTCTCGGTTATTTTATGCTGTTATTTTATTTTATTTTATTCTTGCTAAGTACAATAGCTGGATCCTCAGTTTTATATTATATAACACAACTGATTCTACTGTCTAGCAAGGTATAAAGAGGATGGGAAACCATGTGCGAAAGAGAGGAGGTTGGAAGAGCCAGCATTTAGGGGGATGTGGCTTAAGTTCTCCAGGTCAAATTAGAAACTGATGTTGACAAGTTCAATATGGCGAAAAGAGCGAGGGAAAGATTAGTCTTGTGTCCTTTTCCAAAATTTGTGCATATATGTTGCCTAAAGAGGGCAAAATCCCATGGATTTTCAATCACATATACATGATTTAAAGGCACTTCCCACAAAACTGTGGTTCTCAACAGATGAAAATAAATGTTGATTAGCCCAATTTGAAGAAAAAATGGAAAGGAATTGACTTTACTTTCTTAACTTTTTCTAGATAGCCTGAAATTTCTAGGTGGTACATATTACCTTCAGAATGAGAAAATATTAAAGCCATTCTAATTATGGAAAAATTTCATTTATCCTACAAATATTTCAAATCCTACTATTTGCCAAACACTCTACTAGGTATTTGAGACCAGCAGTGAAAAGGTAGACATTTCAGTCCCTGCCCTTATGAAGCTTTCAATCCAGGGAGGCAGATACCAGTCACACAGCTGCAGTGGTGAGTACTGTGCTGACGTTTGGGCTGCTGTGAGGATCCGACCTATTCTGAGGGTCAGAGGATGATTCCCTAAGGAACGACTTTGAAGCCCCCGTCTGAGGAATGAGTCTGGGTCAGCTTGGGCACTCAGGGCTCACGGATCTACTCAAGAACTGAGAAAAGTGTTTTGAAATGGTTCACAGTGATAATCTGAATTCTTAAAATATATATAATCTGGATTATCTGAATGACCCCCTCCTGACCAAATACTGCCACGATTTCATTACTCGCATTGTCTTTTTGTTGTTTTTGTTGTTAAAGTGTTACTTTATTTCTTGGGTTTCTGTGAAGTTTATGGAATTGGTAGTTTTGTTTGTTTTTTGTTTAAATTTTTATTTTATATTGGAGCATAGTTGATTAACAATGTTGTGTGAGTTTCAGGTGTACAGCAAAGTGATTCAGTTATACATATACATGTATTTATTCTTTTTCAAATTCTTTTCCCACATAGGTTATTACAGAATATTGAGCAGAGTTCCCTGTGCTATGCAGTAAGCCCTTGTTGGTTAAATACAGAGGGCAAGGGCAAGGGGGGAGGGATAGATTGGGAGTGTGGGATTGACATGTTCACATTGTCTTTTTGCTTGTAATCACCTTGCAACAAGATCTAGGTTGGGGACTCATCTAGTTAGAATCCTGTTACAGTAACTGCCTAGGTACGAGTTGATGGTGGTAGAGAGTAGTAGTAGCAGTGTAGACAGAAGTAAATGGATTCCAGAGGAATTCAGGAGATTGACAGGGTGTATAGCCACATTGGTTATAGAGAGGATGGGTAAAGGGTGACACCACAATTTTGACTTAAGTAACTCGATGAGGGCTAAAGCCATGTACTGAAGT